>NC_053499.1:77642708-77958542 GCF_905171775.1 Rana temporaria
AATTTATTAGCAAAGTCCATTTATTGATGGATGCAGTCCAGACAGAAAAATGTAATAAAATAAATGGAAATAGTCCATGCACGGTCATGAAGCACATATGCGATTAATACAGTGTACAACAAACAGCTACCATGGAGCACAGAGGGTATGGTATCCAGGGCTCAGAGAGCAGTTCCTCAAATGGAAGAAAGACAGTAAACAGTACCTTGTTCAGGCTGACTGTGTGTGAAAGAGGTGGATGGTCAAATCCTCAGTTGCGCTGAGCTGTGTTCCCAGGGTCACCCATGCAGCTGGTAACTCACCGCAAAGCTGGATGGGGAGATCCTCAAGCGCAGATGGCGCTGACCGAGATTGTGACACAGTAGAGACCGGGAGACAGCCGCACGCTTCCTCCGTGTCGGGTGACGTCACACGTCTGCGAAGCCGATACTGTCCAAGGAAAAAACACTGCTAGAGCCGACAATGCCGTTGGTCAGTTGTTTGAGCACAAGGGTGTGCTGTTACTGCTCTCTAGTGGGGAAAGATGAAATAGTCCACTCGCTCCAATGTGTTTTGGTAGAAGTGTGATAATAAAAAGCTTCATGGACCAATACAGGAAATATAGTCTAAAATAGATGTAGTAAAAAAAGGAGGGTATTTGGGGGAGCCTTGACGACGCGTTTCACGCTCCGTGCGCTTTTTCAAAGTCAAGACAATGAGGCTCTAGCAGAGATTAAATAGCAAAAATGGGAGGAATTACAGAAGGGTTAAGTTTCTCCCCCTCGAGTGGTCCCAATAAGTTTGGTTTATTCAAGGACCTACAATAATTTATACGGCTCCTTACCCTTAAACGACATTACGCTCCTAATCCCTTGGTAGGCCACAAGACTAGGGGTGATCATATTAATAAGACAGTATTGCCATCAGCACCTACACCTTCCACTTTGCTGGATGAAGGTGCGCTACAAATTTTGGAGGATTTATGGTTGGAGGGTCAGACAGAAGGGTATATACCCACATCTCAATTAGAGCCCCCGATACTGTACACTTCTTTTAAACCTAAATCCACCTTTTTCCCTGGTAGTTCTAAAGGCCCATTTATTGAAACATATTATCAAGCTGTATATAAAGACCTATTGGCCCTCTGTGATACGCCTAAAAATGTCAAACAATACAACCTAACAAAAGATGAAAACCAAGCTGATATAATTATTTTTTTTCCTCAGTTTAGGCCGATACATATTCCTTTAACTATTTTGGGTAAAAAAAAATCGCAATAAGCGTTTATCGATTGGTTTGCGCAAAATGTATACTGTTTACAAAATAGGGGATAGTTTTATGGCATTTTTATTAAAATATTTTTTTTAATACTAATGGCGGCGATTAGCGATTTTTTTCGTGACTGCGACATTATGGCCGACACATCGAACAATTTTGACACATTTTTGGGATCATTGTAATTTTCACAGCGAAAAGTGCTATAAAAATGCACCGATAACTGTGAAAATGACAATGCAGTGAAGGAGTTAACCACTAGGGGGCACTGTAGGGGTTAAGTATGACCTCATTTGTGTTTCTAACTGTACTGGGGCAGGGCTGGACGTGTGACGTCAGTGATCGTCGTTCCCTATATCAGGGAACAGACGATCACTGACATTGCCACAGTGAAGAACGGGGAAGGTGTGTTTACACACACCTCTCCCCGTTCTTCAGCTCCTGTGGCCGATCGCGGGACACCGGCGGCGTTCGGGTCCGTGGGGCCCACGGGCGTGGTCACGGAGCTTCAGACCGGGTCGCGCGCACATGAGACCCACGGCTGGGCTAACAAAGGGGATGTATATACGTCCCTGTGCCCAGCCGTGCCATTCTGCCAACGTATATCGTTGTGCGGCGGTCCTTAAGTGGTTAATTACCACCTTAATCAGCCACAGATCCTTTGAAATTAATATATGTTTTAGCCTAGGTTCACACTGCTGCGAATTCAAAATCGCGGTAAAATGCGCGATTTTACCGCAATTTCGCGGCCGCGATTTTGCCGCGATTTTGCCGCGATTTCGGGCCACAATTTAATGTAAATCGCGGCCCGAAATCGCAAAAAGTAGTACAGGAACTACTTTTTTAAATCGCAGATGCGGCGTCGCACTGATTAGGACAGTGCCATTGCCGACAATTGCCGCCGATTTGAGATGCGATTTGACATGTCAAATCGCATCTCAAATCGTTCAAAATCGTACCCAGTGTGAACCAGGGCTCAAAGGGATGAGGTGGCAACCTTAGAGCCAGCACATACGGTGACCTCGCGCATTCAGAACACCAAGAGCAAACAGATGAGGTGCAAAGATGAGAAACCGAGCACACAGGACAAGGAATGCTGAATATAATCAATTTCAATAACACAGCAAAATACATCAATGATAGATTAAAATTACTACTATACTTTATTAACCTGAAAAACATCATGTTCAAAATTATGTTTCATACAAGCTAATAAATACTGATTAAACATATAGAAACACATAAATGGCATAACAATCAGCATTATGATGATAACATACGATGCTTGAGCTCAAAATATAAAGGGATAAATTAAAGTTATTTAAGGCTATATAAGAAGGGGGGAATAGAAGTCATGGGGAAGGGAGGAAGAAGGGGGGGAAGAAAAAAGGGAAGGAGGAAGGGGAGGGGGGGGGGGATAGTGATAGGAGAAAAGGGAAAGGAGGGTGTGGACAAAACTAGACACAAATATATATGACACCTGCAATGATTACATAATAAAAACCTGTCAATTCCCAATATGGGTCACAGGAAGGGCTTGAAACTGACAGTTTCATTCAAGCTTGGATGTGTAGTTGCATTGAGATTGTATATCCATTGAGTTTCCACGCTGCCACCTCTGGAGGTCAGAGGCACATGATCAAGAGCAGTGAATTGAATCATGCTCAGGACAAAATCATGATATAAGCCAACATACCGACAAACAGTTTCCATATGTCTTTTTGAAATGGGGATATTGAAGGGGCATTGAAGGGGCATTTTGTTTTATCTATATTAAAACATCCGCATAGACATTGCATTAGGTACACTCCTATGTCCATTGGGAAACAAGTTAAAATTACAGGAGAAGTAATTGATGGGATATATATATATATATATATATATATATATATATATATATATATATTAGATATCTCCAGCAGAGACTTCAGGGTAAAGAAGGATAGTTCTTTACCTGTGTTGGTAAAGTCTGTTCTGCGGCTGGTTTTATTGGGAGTCTGATAGAGCTCTGGGTGGGACAGACTCCCAAGTCCGTGGACCTCAGCTCAATGTTTTGCTTTCAGGTCTTGATTAAGGCAGCTGGTCCTAGCTCTCAGTGAGAAAGTATGGGTCTCCATGTGAGGAGGCATATTGGAGCATGGCTGCTTATCCCTGATTTTGGATACAAGTATGTGCGATTGTAAGGACACTAACTACCAAACCAAAGGACTTGTCAGACGACGGACACAGTAATGCCCTGTACACACGATCAGTTTTTCCGAACGTGATAAACTCCGACGTAAATTTTCAGACGGAATTCCATTCAAGCTGTCTTGCATACACACTGTCATGCCAAATTCCAACCATCCAAAACACGGTGACTTACAACACATACAACAACACTATAAAGGGGAGGTTCAAATCCAATGGTGCCACCCTTTGGGCTGCTTTTGCTGATTTTGTGTTACTGCCTGTTAGTAAAAGTTTGGTGAGAACCGATTTGCACTTTTCAGATCATTTTCTGCTGTTCAGTTGGTGCTTGTGGGTTCGTATGTGTCTTTCAGGGTGTGTAGTCAGGTCGTATCTGTTTTTCAGTGCGTTCTTGTCCACTCGTTTCTGTTTTTCAGGTCGTTCTTCATAGGACTTTCTGTTCCTCAGTGTGTTCTGTTTAGTTCGTTCTGACCAGCCGACCGGTTTCTAGCCATGTTAGAAGACGTTCTCATCTTAGAGTTTGTGCTGTGCATGGGCTTGGTGTTGGGGTTAATGCTTTGACCTGAGCTCAGTCCATGAACAGAGTGAGTTCATGGACGAAGAATTGATTGCTCCAGCATGTACAGTTCTGTCAAATGCATCTGCTGCAGGAAATTCAGGAGAATAACCCTAATGACTTCAGGAATTATCTCCGGATGACGGACCCCACTTTTCACCATCTGTTGGATTTGGTGTCCCCTTATATCACGAAGGCAGGACACTGTGATGCGAGAAGCCATCACTGCCGAGCAGAGGCTAGTTGCCACGTTGCGATACCTGGCGACTGGGAGAAGCCTGCAGGGCCTCAAGTTCTAGACAGGCATCTCCCCCAGGTTCTGGGGATCATTATACCAGAGACCTGTTTTGCCATAATTCAAGTTTGTCAGAAGGACTATATGAAGGTACGTTTTCTCCTTTAACATCACATTCTATGTATTTAATGTATGCTAATGTATTGTATTTCTTTCATCCTTCCCTAATTACCATGATTGTAATATGCTGTGAATGTCTCATTTGTCCCCATGCATGCTGTAAGCTTTTAATGGTTCTTTTTTGGCCTACATGAATACAGGTATTTCCCTTCACCAACCTCTCCAGCATGCTATCCTTGGCCCATACACACCTCCCCTAGTCACTTAATGATGTATTTTGTCAGATCCATTGTAGTGCTTACAAATGTGTACAAATGTTTTTGTTCTCCTTAAATTTAGGCAGCGTGGCAGAGGCTTTTTTTGAGGGGCCAAACTCAGCTAGAACCCCCTCCTCCCCTTAAATTTTTCCAATGGGCCATCAGAGGGGGTGAGGAATTTGATAAGTGGACCTTATGTTTTTGTCTTTAAATACTCCTTTAACTAAATTGATAACTTGGTCCCCAGAAGCTGAGAAAGCTTTACAGAACTTAAAGACCGCCCTGTGTAATAGCCCTGTCGTAATCACCTGGATTTCACACAGGAATTTATAGTGCAGATGGATGCTTTGGAAGTGTGGTTAGGTGCAGTGTTATTCCAAGTGCTGAATGGGGAAGAACACCCCATAGCGTTCTTAAAGCGGAGTTCCACCTAAAAATGCAACTTCCGCTTTTCGGAAGTTACATCCCCCCTCCGGTGTCACATTTGGCACCTTTCAGGGGGGGGGTGCAGATACCTGTATAATACAGGTATTTGCACCCACTTCCGGGAGAGATTCCCACGGGAGTCATTCCACTTCCCGTGTCCCCCCCCGCCTTCTAGGAAACACACTGGTCCCAGGAGACAGCGGGGACCGCTGGGAATGAGTCGCGCTACTCATGCATGTGCAGTAGGGAATCAGGCAGTTAAAGCTGCAAGGCTTCAATTCCTGATTCCCTCACCGAGGATGGCGGCGGGGGCAACAGAGAGACAAGCAATTGCTTGTCTTCTGCTGCCGACATCGCGGGCATGCTGGACAGGTAAGTGTCCATTTATTAAAAAGTCAGCAGCTGCAGTATTTGTAGCTGCTGGCTTTTAATATTTTTTTTCACGGGTCTAGCCATCAAGTGGGCTTTTGAAAGTCTATCTTGCCTAATGGTTTTATTATATGCTTTTTTTTAGACAGCTATGAATGTAACCCCTTTCTCCTAATCTAGAATACAATTCAGGATGCAAGCTAGTTGCATATAATAGGGTATTTCCTGCGGACGGTTTTCTAAATAGGGAGGAACCAAGGGACCCATCCTCATCTAGAAAAATGTCAAGATCCATAAAATTGATTTTAAAGTAGTCAAATGTCATAGTAAACTTCAAGTTGAACTCATTCTTGGCAATGATGGTCATAAATGTTTCTAATTCTTTCTTAGGGCCAGTCCAGAATAGTAATATGTCATTGATATAATGATGCCAAGATAGAACATGTCTAAGTAAGTCTGAAAAATCTTTGCAGGCAAAATGTTCTCTTTTCAACCCCCCCCCCCCCTGGTACAGGAGGGGCACAACGAGTCCCCATCGCAACTCCCTGCACCTTATCTATTGGGATTGGCATCTTTACCCATGAGATTCTTAGGCACAAGTATATATGTGAAAAACATCTTTAGCATATAGGTTGTACCCCATATAAAAATCAGCCCAGTGCTCTAAAAACCCAAATCCCTCCCTTTAGCCATGCATTCAGTTCTCTAATCTCCTCCTGTCTTTCCTGTGTTGCACATGGCACAGGCAATATTTCAGAGAATGGAATCTTGGAGGTCCTTCCCTTTAACTTGCAGCCTAGTTCTTTAAATTGGTTGTTAAAGTGGTTGTAAACCCATTACAACCACTTTAACCTACAGGTAAGCCTACATTAAGGCTTACCTGTAGGTGCTTGAAATATCCCCTAGACCTGCACGGTCTAGGAGATATTTGCAAATCCCCATACAGTGATTTCTTCTGCGCATGTGCCGGAGTTAGAAAGGGCACGCTGTGCCGTTTCTAGCTCGGGTCATGCCGTTAAAGGTGGCTCCCACGCGCAAGCGCGGGAGTGACGTCACACGACTCCGGTCAGTCACAGACCTAGAGTTCGTGGCCCCGGAAGGAGGAGGGGTGAACAATGGATGCTCGCTACTAGCAAGGAAATGGGGACATTGTGGGCTTCTCCTGCAGGTAAGTGTCATAGTAGCCCATTATGCTTTACTTTTGCAGGGAAACAAAGAGGAAGTAACACCCATCAAGGTTTACTTCCTCTTTAAAGAGCCTCCACCTTCCATATATTCTGTCATTGGTTCCAACGTGGACTAAGACAGCTTTGATATGACCAGCCCCTCCCAGTAATTTATCAACCCGGTCCACCACATGCCGAACCCTGGCACCAGAGAGACAGCAAACCATTCAGTTGAGACGATCTTGGCTACAAATTATTGTATGAGGCCTGATTATAGAATTACCTATTACCAACAACTGTCTAGGCCTACCTGCACTACCCTTACCACCCCTACTAGATGGGCTGCTCTCCCAGCTGGTAAAATTAGCAGTGACATCTAGGGCTGCCACCTCTGAGCTTGCCACCCTTAACTTGGCAAATCTGTTATTTGCATAAAACTGACAAATGTCTGAAGCTGGACGCTAATATCCCTGGGATAAATCCTGTATATGAAGTTGTTCTTTCTTATATTAGTGCTAAAGATAAGCAGACTGTTGTGTTATTATTTCTGGAAAATAAGTCAGCTCTGTGTGCAGAAAGTGCAGTTTTGTTTGCTGTGAAAGAAACACCTTTTTGTTTAAGACAAATGGTTTTGCACATGGTCCTATGGAGCTATACCCACTGATCTTTAGAATACTAAGGCATTTATTGAGCACAATTTACTACCATTCTTAAAGCATGAAACATTACTGGTGGCTATATTAAAAGGTAAGGATGCAACACAATCAGATTCCTATTGTCCAATAGGGATGAGCCAAACACCCCACGATATGGTTCAAACCAGAACTTGCGAACAGACAAAAATGTATCAATGCACAAAAAAGTTTTAAATTTTTTTTTTCAGGAGCAGTGATTTTAATACTGGAGTAAAAAAGGATTATCTATTGAAACATCCAACTGATGAAGTTCAGCCCGAACATTGCATGTTTGCCTGTTCGACAAATATCCAAATTTGCACCCACATTTGCTGCACGGTGCATTCTGGGCACTGATTGGGCAACGCTTTACCTAATCATGGTGCAGTGAATAGCTGGTTGTTAAGGAGTGGCCCAAGACAGCCCGTTGACAGTCATCAGCTGTCAATGGGTCTCCCTGCTGACAGCTGAAAAAAAGAAAAACATTGTAGCCAATTAAAAAGAAAACAAAAACAAATTTGGCTCCCCCCCAGTTCATACCAGGCACTTCGGGTCTGATATAGATTTAAGGAGAATCCCATACCAAAAATAAATGGAGTGGGGTCCCCCCAAATTCCATACTAGACCATAATCTGTGCATGCAGCCTGGCAGGCCAGAAAAGGGGGGGTCAAGTGATTTTCCCCTCCTGAACCAGGCCACATGCCCTCAATATGGCCCCCCACTCCAAAACACCTTGTTCCCATGTTCCTGGGCTGTGGTTGTGGTGGTCTGCGGGCAGGGGGCTTATTGGCATCTGGAAGCGCCTTTAACAAGATGGACCCCAGATCCCATCCCACCACCTATGTGAATGAATATGAGGTACATAGTACCCCTAGCCATTCACCAAAAAAGTGTCAAAAAATAATAAAAACACAGAGATTATTTTTTAATAAAGGAATTTTCAAAAATTAACAATAAAAAAACAGAGTCAAGTTCAAAAAAAAGTTCAATAACACTGCCACTGCCCTCGCCACTTCTGGACCCAAAAATAAAAAAATAAAAATTGCTCTGCTATCAACTAAGGCAAACCACTGAATGTGCTTGCCGTTTGACAGTTCTTATGCAGTATAGGTAAGAGGCGGAGCCGCCTGGTGATGTCACCTGGTGACACTGTCCCTTTTGTGACCTCATTGACTGGTCCATGCTGGGTCGGTGATGTCACAAGGGGTGTTACCACCAGGTGACGCTGCCAGGGGGCCCTGCCTTACATATATAAGTACTGGCAAACGGCAAGTCAGAGTGTCTTTGTGTCCTTAATTTTAGAATTGCATGTAACCCACTTGGTTGATCCTGGGAAATAGAGCGGACAGAGGTCTGGAACGTGAGTGTATTGCTCCTTAATCGTACTGACACCACTTTAAGTTGAAATAGAGTGGACAGAGGTCTGGAACGTGAATGTATTGCTCCTTAATTGTACTGACACCGCTTTAAGTTTCCTGTCCAAATTTCTCTCACATGATCCAAGGTCTGCTAGGTTATATGCTTCGGACACATATATGCTTCCTAATCATTGCAGGCACATTATTCATCTAAAATGGCGTGGTATATATGGTGGGATATCTGCACTAAACCCCTATAAAATATCCATGTATATATTTGTGTATAAAAAATTTACTTCTGCTGTGCTCATTATGAGGGGTTCCCACCATCCCTGTGCTGTGCTCATTATGAGGGGTTCCCACCATCCCTGTGCTGTGCTGACTTCCTGTGGCTGTACTCCTGCTGTGCTCATTATGAGGGGTTTCCACCATCCCTACAGCCCCAGGAAGTCAGCACAGCACAGGGATGGTGAGAACCCCTCATAATGAGCACAGCAGGGGTACAGCCCCAGGAAGTCAGCACAGCACAGGGATGGTGGAACCCCTCATAATGAGCACAGCACAGGGATGGTGGGAACCCCTCATAATGAGCACAGTAGATACTATTAGTCCTCTTTAAGCGTCCAGATTTTTAAATTCATCATAACGAATGTTGGTAATTGTTTTGAAAAGTGAACGAATCTAACGAAAATTCGTATTTCATACGAATCCGAATTGAGTTTCGGGCACAAAATACGAAATAACGGCTAATGCGAAACGGAACTAAACAAAATGAATTTATTGACAGTGCACATGTCTAGTATATGTATACACACTACATATATAACAATATATATAACAATATATATATATATATATATATATATATATATATTTATATAATCTTGTTATGTAGATATATCTGCACAGGAACAAATTATTTAGTATATTTACTGGTTCCTGGAAGGAGGAGGGAAGGAGAGGTTTGCATAGATAAGGGGCGGTAACTTCCTCTGACACTCCCGTTGCTATTGAAACCTGATCTGAAACCTATTACACTGCTTGTGCAGCACTGAGCATGTGCGAGATCTGCAAGGCTGAAATCCAGGAAGTCATACAGTCTGGCTTCATGATGCCCACACTTAAGATGGCACCAGTCAATTTCTATTTTATAAAGTATCTAAATACTGTAACAACCCAACAAAACGGACCTTAGTTTACAGACTAACTTTACTAGAATACATTAAGTTTGTGTATTACAGGGGTATTTATATTTAAAAAGTGAAATTGTGTCCGGAACTCCACTTTAAGTCACCATTTGAATGGGCCCTTCACCCCTAAGGAACGTTTGATAGATAATGTCATGATGGAGTGATCTGATAGGGAAGTGTCTCTGATTTTGGAAATCACAGAAATAGAAATATAGGTGGACTGCGAGAAGATGTGGTCAATCCTGGCATAGGTGTTGTGTGGAGCAGAAAACGTGTCTGTAATCTTTAACGTGTGGATTTAGTTCTCTCCATATATCGACCTAATCCAATTGAATGTAAAAGCTGAGCTATTTTTAAGAGAGAGGTCAAAGGCTATATTCGAATTGCCTCCGGAAATGACTGTGCCCTCAAAGTGAGGCTGTAGTGATTGTGTCAGGGATTCCAAAAATTTGGCCTGGCTTTTGGTGTATAATAAGATACGAAAGTGTACGACTCTCCATCAATAGTACCTACAATTAGGAGATGCCGTCCCTAATCGCTAGATCGCTAAAGTTACCCCGCCTTCAAAAATCCTGAGGCTGAAAAAGTATAATCAACTGAACAGAGTGCCATTAACTAGAAAACTGTGGTTAGGACCGGGCCAGTACAATGGTCTCCAAGCCTCCCCAAAGCTCCCATCATGGATGGCCATCGCAACATACGGCGCCCCCCTGGGAAACTCAGTGCGAAAAGGCAACCATCACACATGCCACTAAATAACATTCTAGTGTAACTAAAGAAAATCTGGTGGCTGTAAATAGAGCCCAGAACTCCCCACTAGGATGGAGAAGACCCTGGAACCTGCCAGATAGCACATTGTGGTCAAACCCAGACAGTATTACACCAAAATCAGACCCATCTGGGTTAATGAATCCCTCCTGCATCAGTAACATGTAACTAAACTTTTATAGAAAAAAAAACAAAATAAAACTTTGAACTAAGCTCTCATACTCTATCCCTGCCTGAAGTGATGTCCCTAAAAAAAGGGGTGGAGAAGGGGGGATAAAAAGAGTAGCAGCCATCCAGAGTGGAGATGGAGCGGCAATCAACGATTAAGCAAGGACCTCCAAGTGGTCCAGTCAGAGAAGAATGAAGCAAAAAGACAATGACGTCAACTGGTGCGATGATTATATGGCGGCTGGGATTCCTTCAATCCTCATGGGCTGTTGCTTCTGCTCTACGGGGGGTAAGAGGACTGGGGATAGTCTTTTTGTAGATGAGGACAGACCTCTGCTAGTCAATGGAGGATGGATTTCATGCAATATTAGACCCAGGTGTAGAAGAAGACGTTCTCCCTCCTGGAAAGAGGAGAAACCATAGCCTTTGATGCGGTAGGAGCAATTCAGACAAAACAGAAGGGACCATCTGTAGGAGATTTATTTTTGTTCCAAGACTTGGAGGAGAGGTTTCAGTGACATCCGTTTCTGTACTGTATAAGGGGAGAGATCTGCAAAGATCTGGATTGTATGTCCTTGGAAGCTGCTCGGGACCGTTTCATCACTTCTGCCTTTGCCGCATAAAACTGGGGCTTGACTATGATGTCCCTTGGGAGCCCAACTGTACGTGGTGGTTGTAAGGCCCTGAGCCCTGTCCAGTTCCAGGCGGTGGTCCGGGATGTCTGGAATTAGGTATTTAATAAATTACTGAATAGCTGGGTGTACCTCTTTTACAGATTTAGGTAGACCTCTTAACCTGATATTATAGCGTCTGGACCTGTTTTCCAGATCATCAATTTTGGAAACTGTGGTTTCTAATTGGTCTTGTACGTCCTGAATTCTGTCCAAGTTTTGATTAATTTTTGCGACAGATTGGTCAGCTTTCTTTTCTATAACTTCCATTCTAGAACACCAGTTGCGGCAGGTCTGCATGTATAGAGGAAGTTATCTGGGCCGCAGTTTGAGCCAGGCCTCTGAATAGCATTTTGGAGAAGGCAGCCATTATGGAAGAAAAGTCAGTGGGAGTGAGGGGTCAGTCAAAGTTTCCATTTGCACATGAATCTAGGCCAGCCAGTGGGTCCCACATAGGAGTGATAAAAAGCCCATCTACTGTCCTCCCAATCAGGGATTCAGTGGATGCAGGAGAGGGTGCAGACTGGATGCAGTTACTTACTATGTGATGAGGGGGATGGGGAGCCGAGGAGCCCGCTGTGTCTTGATCTGCAATTGACTCCTCTGTCTCTGTGATCCTGTCTCGTGCTGCTGCAACCGCCATCTTGGATTGCCTGAGGGGCTGACCATATATGTCCCTACAGGCAGAGCCCAATGACATTTGGTTGATCCTCGGGTGTTCCCCAATCAATTACTGGGGGAGCAGGACCGGACCGAGCACCCTGCACTCTGTGGCGGGCATAAAGGGACCGGAGCGGAACAGAGTTTTAGGGCATCACGGCCATGTTGAAAGCTACAGCGAATGCTTTGGGGGTGTCTTAAAGCTGCATCAACATCATTTAAAACCCCTCTGCCTTACTTTACTTACTTTTTTTTATCAAAAATGTGTGTATTGAGCTAAGCATACCCCACACATAGGTATGTACTGTATAAACAGACCACAAGTACAGTATTCATAGTCTTCTAAGTGTAAATACTGTACTCGCTTGTTAAAATGCACATGCCATTTGGTCAGTTTTTAAGAGAAGAAAGACTGGAATCACATGTCAATAGCATTGCTGGAACATTTTTTTGTTGTTCCACTATAAGGTAGTTTTATTACCCATTAATCCTGCTAGAAGATCCAATATTTTCAACTTTGTGTAACAGGCTAAGCTGTCCAGCAAACTGGAAGTTACATGGTTGGGAAAAGCCTTATTACATTAGCAGAGGGTGCTTACAATGTTCAGCTCATATGGTTTAAACCTTTGTCTAAAAGAAAACAAAAATCTTGCTGCAACTGCGTAAAATTATTAGCTGGAGCTGGGTTTTAATGTTTTGGTCTTTATGTAAAGTTTTAGTAAAGCCTAATTCTAACTATTCTTAAAAATGTTCCCTCCCCCTACTCCTACCTATGCTGCATACACTGTATAGAAAAGATCTGTATCCTTACCTTTTTGGTAATCTAGTCAGGTCACATGATTCAGCAGCTCTGCCTCCCCTGTGTAAGGGAATGATTGACAATGGCTGTGAATTCTGAGAGCTGAGACATCACCCATAGTCTTCCATTGTGAGCGCCCCCTCCTTTCCCCTACATTATCTGCTCATTGCTACAGGAGCGCTGAAGCTGCTTGATTATGTGACCAAACCAAAGCAAATTAAAAACAGGTAAGTATACAGATCTTTTTTTAAACAGGATATGCAGTATAGGTAATAGGAGGAGGGAAGGAACTTTTTTAAGAACAGTTAAACTTATGCTTTTTTTCCACTCTAAAATCCATTGAAACTACACATCCATCTAAGTCTATCCACATGGTGGAAATGCTAATGTGCAATGTTACTACAGAACAACTGGTTTTGTCACCCTAGTACAGGAAGTAGAAAAATGACACATCTAAGAAGAATCAACAAGTTACAGGATGGGCTCACACTAAAAAAAAAAAAAAAAAATGTGTTAATGCTATTGAGTGACTGCATCATATTTTTATTACTCAAGCACTGCCTTGGTCTCTGTTTTGCACAGCCTATGTTATTTCTTTTTGAACTACTGGTTCCATGCTGATGAGAACCAGTAGGTCAAAACAGTACTGTCTATGGTTAAATCTTAAAGTACCTATTTGCCTGATTATTAGTTTCAATAAAAATTCTCCAATAAGATCATATAAATAATAGTGTTATACATGTAAGAATCTACATTTGGGAACACATTCAAAAGTCCTGAGATTGCTGCTGCGTGCTGCAATCGTGGATGTGATGTCAACAGTCTGTCACTCAAGTTGCAATCTATATTATTTCCCTTCCATTTTCTAATGCAGCTACATATAAGGTTATGTCAGGAGAGATTGGTGGAGGTGGGCCAGCAGAGACAAGAAGACAAGAGGGGTATGATATGCAAGGAGGGAGGGGGCTATACTCTAGTATTGAATTTTACTCGAGTAGTACATTTTCAAGCAAATTTACAGACATTTTGGAAAAGAATAACATTGCAAACAAACATTTAAAATAATTGATCTAATTCTCCAAAGAGATAGACAGGGTCTCTTTAACGTGGAGTTCCATCCATTTTATGCACTTTCTCCCAATGGTATCCCCTTAGCTCAACCTTTTTCCAATGCAATTTTTATTTATTTTTTCTAAATGGAAATACCTTTTATTTTCCTCTTTATCCCGCACTTCGGAGCAGTACCCGCCTAGGCGATTTGCAAGGGTTCCTGGGTAGGGATGAGCTGGTCGTTCGTCTCGAACGTATGTTCGACTCGAACATCGTCTGTTCGACGAATTTCGAAAAAAAACGGGTCGTTCGCGCCAAATTCGAGTGACGCGCGTCGGCCCATAATTCACTGCGGCGTTGCGCGCTGATGATTGGTCAAGCATGCACCATGACCCTGCATGCTTGGCCAATCACAAGGCGCAAAAAACGAAGAACAATAATTGGCCAAAGCCAGGGTGGCTTTGGCCAATTATGGCTCAGGGGGTTTAGTACACGCCCCACACTATATAAGGCCGCCTGCAAGGCGGCCTCGTGTAGTGTGTTCCGGCTTTGTTAAAGACAAGTCAGACAGTCAGTTAGAGAGAGAGAGATAAATAGAGACACAGTGGCCCATATTCTCGTAGATCGGCGCATATTTAGTGTGGCGTAGCGGATCTCCGATGCGCACCGCCGGCTTAACTTGGCGAGAGCCGGACCATATTCCTGGACCACATGCGTCCTACGCAGCGCTCGCGTAACTTAAATGTGTCGGCGTAAGTAGGCGCAAGTGATGGTAGGAGGGATGTGGGCGTGAAGCATTCTAATGAACCGTGACCCCATGCAAATGATGTCCAGACCGAACGGCGCATGCGCCGGATGTGCCCCGCCCTCTGCGCATGCGCACAATGACAATAGGCGTAAATCCCTGCTGAGTTGGGCCGGCCCAGTGTATAAAAGCCTCAGCACATCCGCCCAGCTAGTGCAAAGTGACTCCCTTGGATTTCGTTTTTTGGAGTTTACACTTTGCTGCTGCTATGCCAGGCCCAAGGAAAGACCGACGAAAAAAAAACTTCACCCATGCTGAGAGGGCAGTTGTTGTCTCAGCAATGGAGCGCTTTGATGCCAGGCTCCATGGTGCTGATAGTGGCAGCACAAGCAAAATAAAAGGAGATTTTAAAAAGAGTGGCGGCACAGGTCAATGCCCTTGGCCATGAGGTGAGGACCCCCCAGGACATAATAAAGAAAATTAATGACCTGCGGGGTGTGGTCCGAAATAAAATGGCCACCATTGCCAAACATGCCAGGGGCACTGGAGGTGGGCCACCCTGTCCGATCCGGCTTACAGAGGAGGAGGAAGTGATAGCCCGCTGCCTGCGGAGGGAGCAGGTGGAGGGCCTGGAGGGCCATGACTCCAGTGAGCCGCCCATGAGGACAGGTAAGTGTGTTTTATCTTCTATCTGGTGTGTAGCATGTTTGGGGGGGGGGACATGTGACAAGTGTGTGGGTCCACCAACATGTGAATTTTTTGTGTCATCCACATGTGTGCAGGAGGGAGCTGGGCCGTCTACTGCTGGCAGTGTCCGTCCAACACCATCCCCCCAGCAGCCTGCTTCAGTGGCTGACCCCCTGGGAAGCCAACAGGCTTTGTTGGAGGGGAGTGGGAAGTCCTCCGCGCAGGAGGTGGTTGGGGAGGAGATTGCTCATGAGGAGGTGGTGGGCAATGAAGAGGAGGTGGTCCAGAGCGAGCAGGAGGTGTTTTTATTTCTAGAGGACTCGCATGAGGTGCCCGGACCATCACACCACCACCGCATCTCCAGCCCCTCAGGGTCTTCCAATACCCTCTCCAGCCCCTCCCGTCCCATTCCCCTCACCACCAGCCCCTCACAGCCCTCCCCCTATTCAAGGGCCACAGGCACTCCTGTCCCCAGAAAGGCCACTCATAAGACCAGGGGTGTGGCAGGAGTCCTGCAGGAAAAGCTGGCCAGGCAGCAGGACCAGCAGAGCCGCCATATGGGGGACATTGTGGAGGAGTTGAGGCGGCTGAATAATAGCCTGTCCTCCTCTGGAGCAGTGCCCGATGCTCTCCAGGATGTGTCTGGAAACTCTGCAGCCACAATCACCAGCCTGGGTGAGCTGCATACCACCACAGCCGAACTTGTGGGGGAGGTCAGGTGCCTGCGGAAGGCTGTTCAGGCCCAGACTGCTTGCCAGGAGGCCCTGCTCACCCGCATAGCAGTGGCTCTAGAGGGCAGACAGCCAGCCAGGGAGGCACCTGGGGATGCTCCTCCACCTGATGCCCCACCCCCCCAAACGAGGCTCCCCCCAGGCAAGTGACGGCCAGGAACCTGGGCACCAGGCGCAGTCCGCGCCGGGGCCAGTGATTTTTTTTTTATTTATGCTCTGAGTAAGAGCTTATTTTTCTTATTTATGCTCTGAGTAAGAGCTTATTTTTCTTATTCATGCTCTGAGTAAGAGCTTATTTTTCTTATTCATGCTCTGAGTAAGAGCTTATTTTTTTTGGGTGCTGCACAAAGTAGTGCATAGTACAGTGTGAATGGTGTGTGAATGTGGGGGGGGGGGTGCCACTCCTGCCAGTAAGGGGTGTCACCCTCGGTCGCTGGGGATAAGTTCTCCCCAGGTCCGTGTGAAAGGTGTATGAATGGACAGCAACATCATTGGAGCCTTGACGCGGCGTTGCTGCTCCTTAGTACCGTGCAGTGTACTTCGGTCTAATCCAATGGGATGTGCATGTGGGGAGTGTGTGCTAGGGACCACAGTGGTGTGCATGCGTGCATTCTCATTGTGCAATGTTTAATGTGTATTTTTAACGTTCAAAGATTCGTTCCACGAGACATCTCCTGATTGCTGATCCCTCAGAAGACGGGGTACCCTCGGTTAGGGGGGTAATGTCTGGTTGGGGGGTCAGGTCATCACGTAGCTCAATCTCCAGGCCCTTTCTCACTGCAAAGTTGTGCAGCACGCAACATGCAGCGATGATCTGGCACACGAAGTTTGGGGAATACAGCAGGGTACCCCCAGTCTTATCCAGGCATCGGAAACGGGACTTCAGGAGGCCAAAGGTGCGCTCCACCACTGCACGGGTACGTATGTGTACAGCATTGTATCTTTCCTCTCCTGGGGTTTGGGGGTTCCGGAATGGGGTCATTAGATGAGGTCCCAGGGCATATGCAGAGTCACCTGGAAGGGAAAAGACAGGAGGATGTTAGTCATGCATGTGCCCCTCGTGATGTCTGCATCATGGGGGGGACAGTCATACCTGGCACCCATGTCACTCACCAACCAGCCAGCTGTGCCCATACACGTTCTCTTCAAATTGTCTTGGGATGTCGCTTTGACGGTAGATGAAGCTGTCATGGCTGGATCCTGGGTGTTTGGCACGGACGTGCCATATGAGGCCATGGGCATCCACGATCACCTGCACATTGATGGAATGCCAGTGCTTCCTATTCATATAAATGTGCTGTGTCTCATGGGGGGGCTGTATTGCCACATGGGTGCAATCAATGGCCCCGATGGTGCGTGGGAATCCATCAATTTCGCAGAACTCACGCATTACCTTCAGCCGCTGGACCTCCTGGGTGGGTCTGATGATGTGGTGGGACATGCGTCTTAGGATTGCAGGGACAACCTGGTGCACACATCTGCTCATGCTGGTTTGTGATATCCCAATCACGTCTCCATTTGTTCTTTGAAAAGAACCAGTGGCCAGGAAATGCAATGTTGCCAGGACCTTCACCAGTGGCTGCACTGCATGTGAGCGTTGTGTTGGGCTGGTGATGTCATCCTGCAGGGCTCTGGTAATTTCCAGGATGGCATCAGGGCTGAATCTGAAACGCCGATACACCTCCACATCAGCCATGCCAAAGAGGCTAATGCGCTGTGGGTATACCCTCTCACGTGCCCTCCTACGTGCCCTCCTCCTTCTACGCGCCTCTGCCTCTTCCTCTTCCTCTGCCTCTGCATACACTAGTAGTGCTAAGACCTCGCCTGCCCCTGGCATGTTGGCATACGAATGTGTTGTCCTATAAGTGTGGTTGCTCAGCTCGTCCGGGATGGTGCTGCTGTATTTGCTTTCAAGCTGACTTACTCAGGTCTGGAGCAAAGTTAACCGAGCTTTATGAGGAGTAACTTTCAGCCGGACATTCGTCTTACGCGCACAGCGCGTAGCCTACGCCGATCGCGCGTAGGTTCGGGAATCTGCTTATGTACATCATTTGCATATTTGAATACTAATTCTATGGCCGCGTAGGATGCCTTCAGCGGAAATATGCGCCTACGCCGCGTAAACTTAAACGAGCTAGGACGGACGGGAGCAGCCTTGTTTCTGGCAGATCTGGTTCTGTGACTGCGGCGCTTAGATAGGACGGCGCATCTTTACACTTACGCCACGCATCTCCATATACGCCGGCGGAACTTCTTTAAGAATATGGGCCAGTGTCTTTTCTACTAGATAAATAGATAGATAGATAGATAGATAGATAGATAGATAGATAGATAGATAGATAGATAGATAGATAGATAGAGCAGGAGGGCTAGTCCGTATAGTTAAATTTGCAGTGTGTAGAGGATATATATGTATCCTAGCATTGTACATATATTTATACACTGTATAGCTTAGCTAGATCAGCTATTCCTATTGTTAGGCAATTTCTTTGTGCTAGCTGCAGTGCTCTAACGTGTTGTATTGCCTGCATGCAGTTTAGTTTCAACTTAAACATAGTACTCAGTGTTAGTGGACGTGTGCTATTTAATTGCACACATACACGCAGTTGCTGTTACTGCATGACATGTGTGCTATATAATTGCACATACACGCATTAGCTGTTACTGCACGTGTGTTATTTATTTGCACATAAACGCAGTCGCTGTTAATGCATGTGTGCTGTGTTTTTGGCCATAAACTCACTAGATCTTACTATACGTTTGCTGTGTTTTTGTCCATAAACGCAGTCGATCTTACTGCACGTTTGCCGTGTTTTTGCCCATAAACGCAGTCGATCATACTGCACGTTTGCTGTGTTTTTGCCCATAAACTCAGTCGATCTTACTATACGTTTGCTGTTTTTGCCCATAAACGCAGACGATCATACTGCATGTTTTCTGTGTTTTTGGCCATAAACTCAGTCGATCTTACTATACGTTTGCTGTGTTTTTGCCCATAAACGCAGTCGATCATACTGCACGTTTGCAATGTTTTTGGCCATAAACTCAGTCGATCTTACTATATGTTTGCTGTTTTTGCCCATAAACACAGTCGATCATACTGCACGTTTGCTGTGTTTTTGGCCATAAACTCAGTCGATCTTACAATACTTTTTCTGTGTTTTTGCCCATAAACACAGTCGATTATACTGCATGTTTGCTGTGTTTTTGGCTATAAACTCAGTCGATCTTACTATACGTTTGCTATTTTTGCCCATAAACGCAGTCGATCATACTGCACGTTTGCTGTGTCTTTGGCCATAAACTCAGTCGATCTTACTATACGTTTGCTGTGTTTTTGCCCATAAACGCAATCGATCTTACTGCACGTTTGCCGTGTTTTTGCCCATAAACGCAGTAGATCATACTGCACGTTTGCTGTGTTTTTGGCCATAAACTCAGTCGATCTTACTATACGATTGCTGTGTTTTTGCCCATAAACGCAGTCGATCATACTGCACATTTGCTGTGTTTTTGGCCATAAACTCAGTCGATCTTACTATATGTTTCCTGTTTTTGCCCATAAACAAAGTCGATCATACTGCACGTTTGCTGTGTTTTTTCCCATAAACTCAGTCGATCTTACTATACGTTTACTGTGTTTTTGCCCATAAACGCAGTCGATCATACTGCACGTTTACTGTGTTTTTGGCCATAAACTCAGTCGATCTTACTATACGTTTGCTGTGTTTTTGCCCATAAACGCAGTCGATCTTACTGCACGTTTGCCGTGTTTTTGCCCATAAACGCAGTTGATCATACTGCACGTTTGCTGTGTTTTTGGCCATAAACTCAGTCGATCTTACTATATGTTTGCTGTGTTTTTGCCCATAAACGCAGTCGATCTTACTGCACCTTTGCTGTGTTTTTGCCCATAAACTCAGTCGATCTTACTATACGTTTGCTGTGTTTTTGCCCATAAACGCAGTCGATCTTACTGCACGTTTGATGTGTTTTTGAGCATAAACACAGTCGATCTTATTGCACGTTTGCTGTGTGTTTGCCCATAAATGCAGTCGATCTTACTGCACGTTTGCTGTGTTTTTGCCCATAAACACGGTCGATCTTACTGCACGTTTGCTGTGTTTTTGCCCATAAACGCAGTCGATCTTACTGCACGTTTGCCGTGCTTTTGCCCATAAACGCAGTCGATCTTACTGCACCTTTGCTGTGTTTTTGCCCATAAACTCAGTCGATCTTACTATACGTTTGCTGTGTTTTTGCCCATAAACGCAGTCGATCTTACTGCACGTTTGATGTGTTTTTGCCCATAAACACAGTCGATCTTATTGCACGTTTGCTGTGTGTTTGCCCATAAATGCAGTCGATCTTACTGCACGTTTGCTGTGTTTTTGCCCATAAACGCAGTCGATCTTACTGCACGTTTGCCATGCTTTTGCCCATAAACGCAGTCGATCTTACTGAACGTTTGCTGTGTTTTTGCCCATAAACGCAGTTGCTCTTACTGGACAGGTGCTGTGTTTTTGGCCATAAACGCAGTCGATCTTACTGGACAGGTGCTGTGTTTTTGGCCATAAACGCAGTCGATATTACTGCACGTTTGCTGTGTTTTTGCCCAAAAAACGCAGTTGTTCTTACTGGACAGGTGCTGTTTATTTCTGATTTTGGCTGTGCAGGCTATTAAAATGTCTGGAAGGACAACAAAGAAAGGCAGAGAGTCACGAGGGCAAGCAGGCTCTGCATCTAGAGGCAACGCTGGTGGTGGACACGGTGCATCCTCTTCAGGACGTGGCCGTCTGACACGCTCGTCATTGTTTTCGGGAGCTGGCCGTGTTGAGCCTCAACATGCAGAGAAATTAGTAGAGGGGATGACCAAGCCATCCTCATCCTCCTCATCCTCTCTCACCCAGGCTGAGCTTAGTTTATCTGGCAAAGCAGCTGCCAAGGCGTCCTCTTTCTTCTGCACAATGGCATCACACAATCCTTCCCTAGTCCCACCATGTCCTCCTGAGGAGTCCCCCGAACTGTTTCAACACAGTGTTCGGTACATGCTACATGAAGATGCGCAGCGTTTTGAAGGCTCCGATGACGGAACACAGATAGAGGAAGGCATTGATGTAAGCCCAGAGAGAGCAGGTGCCCGAGAGGGACAGCAATCTGTCAGTCATGTTCCCCCAGCTGCAGCATACTGCCAGATTTTCGACAGTGATGAGGAGGGAAGGGATGATGAGGTCACTGACTCTACCTGGGTGCCTGATAGGAGAGAGGAGGAGGAGGAGGAGGAGGAGGAGGAGGAAGAGGCACAGGCACATCTCCAAAGAGGCAGGATGCCCTCCAGGGGACAGCTTAAGGGCAGCACACCAACTGCATTACATCGCAGAGCTACGCCTGTGCAGGGCGCTGCTGCGTCTCAACGGTACTGCAAAAGTTCTTTGGTGTGGGCCTTTTTTGAGACATGTGCATCAGATCGCACCGTTGCTATTTGCAACATATGTCTCAAGCGTATCTCGCGTGGCCAAAACATCACCTGCTTGGGCACCACATGCTTGACCAGACATATGTCGACCTGCCATTTAGTTTGTTGGCAAGCATACCAGAAAGACCCACATCAAAGAACAAAGTGGACCTTCCCTTGCCCCTCATCAGCTGGGAGCTCCAACCCCACAAGACCCTCAGTCCCCTCTGAAGCCTGCACTGATAGGACTGAAGGTGTAGAAATAGGTGTGTCACAACCTAGTAGTACATGCGGAAAAACTTCTGGTGGTAGCAGACAAATTTCCTTGCCCCAGCTGCTGCAGCGTCGAAAGAAGTACTCTCCCAGCCATCCACATGCCCAGCGGTTGAATGCTAGCTTAGCGAAATTGCTAGCACTTTAACTGCTACCTTTTCAGTTGGTAGATTCTGCCCCCTTCCGTGAGTTTGTGGAATGTGCGGTACCTCAGTGGCAAGTACCCAAACGCCACTTTTTCTCACGGAAGGCGATTCCCGCTCTCTACCGGCATGTGGAAGGCAATGTCAGGGCGGTCAGTGGTAAGGTGCATCTTACCGCTGACTCATGGTTCAGCAGGCATGGACAGGGACGTTACCTCTCTTTCACGTCGCATTGGGTGACTCTGCTGGCAGCTGTGAAGGATGCAGGGCAAGGTACAGTAGTGTTGGGGGTTGTTCCGCCACCACGCCTCCAAAACACTACTACTGGTTGTGACACACCTCTCTCCTCCACCCCCTCCTATTCTTATTCCTCTGTTGCCTCTTCCTGCGCTGATGTTTCCTCTGAACCAGCCGTGCTCCGTAGGCGTACAAGGGCTACGCAGGAATGCAGGCCAAGAGATGCCATGCAGTGCTAGAGCTGGTGTGCTTGGGAGACAGGAACCACACTGGGGCAGAGGTTCTGTCAGCTCTACAGGGGCAGGCTCAGAGGTAGTTGACGCCAAGCCAGCTTAAGCCAGGAATGGTGGTTAGCGACAATGGCACCAACCTCCTCTCTGCCCTGCGACAGGGAAAACTGACCCATGTGCCCTGTTTTGCTAATGTTCTCAATTTGGTGGTGCAGCGGTTCTTGGGCAGGTACCCAGGCTTACAGGATGTCCTGAAGCAGGCCAGGAAAGTCTGTGTGCATTTCCGAAGGTCCTACAATGCCACTGCTTGGCTGACAGACCTCCAAAGGGAATACAACCTGCCCAAGAACCGCCTAATCTGTGACATGCCCACCAGATGGAACTCTACATTGGCCATGATGCAGCGGCTGTACACGCAGCAGAGGGCCATCAATAAGTACCTGTGCCAATATGGCAGCAGAACTGGGTCAGGGGAACTTGTTTTTTTTCCCCATGCCAGTGGGCCTTGATCAGGGATGCATGCACTGTCCTGTCACCATTTGAGGAGGCCATGAGGATGGTGAGCAGTGACAGTGCATGCATCAGTGAGACTGCCCCTCTAATTCACCTGTTGGAGCACACTCTACGTGGAATAATGGACAGGGCCCTTGAGGCAGAACAGAGGAAAGAAGAGGAGGACTTCCTTACCTCTCAAGGCCCCCTTTATCCAGACAGTGGTCCTGCATGCCTGCCTACCACACAGGAAGAGGACGAGGAGGATGAGGTGGAGGAGGAGGAGGATTGTATCAACAGCATGGAGGTGGAGCCTAGCACTCAGCAGCAGCAGTCTTCAAGGGATCACTTACAGTCCCAAGGAACCCGTGGACTTTTACGTGGCTAGGATGAGGTGGCTGCAGATCCTGTCGTCCTCAGTGACCCAGAGGACTGTGCCCCGAATGCCTCAGCAAACCTACGCTGCATGGCCTCCCTGATCCTGCAAAGCCTGCGTAAGGATCCCAGTGTTTGTGGTATCAAGGAGAGGGATCATTACTGGCTGGAAACTCTCCTTGATCCACGTTACAAGAGTAAGGTTGCGGAGCTTATCTTGCCGTCGCAGAGGGAGATGAAGATGAAACATCTTCACTTGCATAAGGCTCTGTGCAACGCGTTCCCAGAACCTGGGGGACTACCAAATCCTGTTCCTGGACAACGTGTTTCTGAAGCTTCGGTGAGTCACAGAAGGAGCGGTGGAGAAGGTGGCCGTCTGACCGATGCGTTCAGACAATTTTTTAGTCCGCAGCCCCAAGGTATGACCGGTTCCAGCAACTTTGCCAGCGTTTGATTTACATGGTACGTGAATACCTAGGGGCAAGATCAGACTTGGACACCTTCCCCACCAAAAATCCTCTGGCATACTGGGTCTTGAGGATGGATCACTGGCCAGAGCTTGCACAGTACGCTATTGAGCAACTGGCTTGCCCTGCACCCAGCGTTCTTTCAGAACGCACATTCAGTGCTGCTGGAGGCTTTGTGACCGATCACAGGGTGCGCCTCTCCACCGACTCCGTTGATCGACTGACCTTTATAAAAATGAATCAGGCTTGGATCAACAACAGCTACCAAGCACCTGATGCAGATGTAACTGAATAATTTTTTTTACATGACAGATCCCTTGGAGACTGCCTATGCTGATGCTGAGTGACTGTCCTGTTATGCTGCTGACTGAATATCCTTTTCCTCCTCACTGATCTTGCTGATAGCTAGTAAGAACATTTTTGTTTCTGGGCTCCGCCACCAGTGCCTAGGGCCCAATTTTTCTGCCCCTGTTTAACAGGGGCGTCTAATAACAATTTGTAATGCAATACTTTGCATGTGGCTCTTTTCTGCGCTCCAATTACAGTATCTCAGGGGTTGCAGTGTTGTGTTGTGCCTAAGGCCCAATGTTTCTGCCCCTGTCTAACAATTTTTAATGCAATACTTTGCATGTGGCTCTTTGCTGAGCTCCAATTACAGTATCTGTGAGGGGTTGCAGTGTTGTGACACCGCCTCCAGTGCCTAAGGCCCAATTTTTCTGCCCCTGTTCTAGTAATTTTCTTGGTTTGATTCTTTTCTAATTTGAGTTCATTCTAGCTTTCTCCTACGTTATCATAGTGTCATGTTTATTTTTCTTTACTAAATACTCATCATTGTCAATGTAAACACCACACATCTAGATTTGTTCTTTTAGGCAGCATTGATATAATAAGAAGCCAGACATTGTTGAGTATCCAAAAATATTTATTGTATCACACTTAAAATGTGTCATTTTTATTTTTTCCAAAAATATCTTAATATAAATTCTTAAATTTTTTTTTTGGTCAAGAAATATTTTTTTGATTTTAAATATTTTTCTACATCTATTTAAATCCCTCCCCAGCACATCTATAAGATTCTTCATTTTTTTTGTTCCGCTTTTTATTTATAATATTCTCGAGGGCGAGGTTTGTTTCCTCTATTTCTGCCATGCAGGAATTTATCTCCCTAATTAGGACGTGGGCACTGTAGGTGTCCACTCTGCCCCCAACAGCTCTGACACCTCCTGAAATTTTGAAAAAAAAACATGTATTAAAATTATGCAGGCCTACATGTATTACCTGAAGCTGTGCTGTATGACACTGACCTGAATGCATTTTGCATTTTGCAATTCCTGCACATTCGTCGAGGGTGGGGCTTGGCTCTTTGTGGGGTTGGTCAGCTCCACTGATGCAGCTTCATTGCGCCCTATGAGATTGTAAAAAAAGGGATACATAAATCAAAAAGATTAGAGGCCTGAAAGAGGAATATCAATCATTATTTTTAAAAAGTGTGGTACAATTGTCTGTTTTTACAATCCTTCTAAGCTTAACCCAGGATTTTATCCATTACCAAAGCTGCTGCATTTCTCTATATTTGGCCAAGTTTCCTACATGGAAAAACAACAAGGATACACTGGATCACCTCTGTGTGACACCCTAACTAGGTTGTTCTTGTGACCAACACTCAGTGCCGATCCTGACCTCCCTGGGGCCAGAAGAAAAATGACATAGCACATTAAAAATGAGAAGCGGGGGGCGCTGACGACAGTGACATGTCACATTAAAGAAAGTTGAGAAGTGGGGGGAGGGGGTGTTCTGCTGTCGGAAATGACATCTTACATTAAATTGAGAAGCAAGGGGTGCTGACTTCTTGCCTCTTCTCCCATGCAGCCAGCGAGTTGAGAAGCGGGGTGAGGGGGCGAAAATGACTTCTTACCAGATGGGGCCTCTAGTTATTTGGGGGGCCCTTTGCAGCTTTGCGGGGCCCTAAGCGGCTTGCATAGTGAGCTTATAGGGCGGATCGGCCATGCCAACCATTGTGCTACTGAGTCCATATGTGTAACCAACTGCTGTGCTGAGCATACTCTCCTTTTACTGTATATTGACTTAAGTTGGATTATTTAAATCTAGTTAATAACACATCTACATTAAATAAAAAATTGGTCTCACATAAAAAGATCTTAAATAGAATTACCAACCAATTATTATGCCCACAAACATGAACCTTGAAACATCTATTCTTGAACTGTATATATACACAACCTGAAATAAAAAGCACATGCCACAAAATAATAAAAACAAATACTCAGAGTACACATGAAAATTACTTACGTCTTTTGAGGACTCTTCGAATTGTCTCCAGCTGCTCCGGGTCTCTTCTTTTCAAGTCTGACCACCTCTTCCTCAACTGATCCCTTGACCTCTGCACCCCGAATTTCTCATGGAGAGTCCTCCGTACCTTCTCCATGATCTGGCCCTTTAGCTTCTTGGGTTTCTTGTAAGGCCCTATTAGACAATCATAGTCCTCCTCTTCAACAATGGCAACCATCTCCACCATCTCATCAATGGTCATTCTGGTGGCTTGTTTCATGCTCCTGCTCCTGGTGTTTGCCTGGCCTCTCTCCTTAATTGTGGTTGCAGCTTCCTGCCTCTCCTGAGTCTCCTCCATTATGTCTTCTTCAGTGAAGTGTATTGACCGACCGAAAAGGGGCGTGCCAATTACTAGAACGATCGTCATAGGCGGGCATACGTGTGGAGCTTCCCGCATGCGCAGTGTATAAAGGGATATTGCGTGAGTTAGAACGTCGTTCGCAGGCGGTAGAAAACGCCGGGAAAGCGATCGTGCAGTACGACGATACGAAACTTGATTTTTGGACTTTATGATCAGTGGATGAGTTTGTGGGTTAGATATGGGGAGAAGGCTAATGCCGCGTACACACCATCACTTTAAGTGATGAAAAAAAATGACGTTTTTAAAAACGTCACTTTAATTGACTGTGTGTGGGGGAAAACGTTGTTTTATGTCTTGTAAAAAACGACCAAAAAAAATTGAAGCATGCTTCAATTTTATGTGTCGTTTTTCAAAAGTGCACTTTTTACTTCACAGAAATTGACCGTGTGTAGCAAAAAACTTCGTTTTCTAAGACGTTTTTTCATCCACGCATGCCCAGAAGCAAGCTTCAATGGTAAAACGTGGTGGAACGTAACCTCATTTTGCAAGATCATTGTGAGAAAACGATGGTGTGTAGGCAACTTCGTCTTTGAAAATTGAAGTTTCAAAAACGTCATTTTTTACTTCACAGAAAGTGTTGTTTTTTTTCATCACATAAAGTGATGGTGTGTACGTGGCATAAGGCTTGACTGAATTTGAACGTTCGAGTCCCATAGACTTCAAAGGGGTTCTAAATGTTCGTGTGAACGGTCGGTCTGTTCGAACGTTCTGGTGCGAACCGAACCCGGGTATGTTCGGCTCATCCCTATTCCTGGGATAGCTGTGTCATATCTCTCAGGAGTCCTTGTGAATCGCCTACTGCCAAAATCTCACTTTATTTGCATTACTGCGCATGCTGGAGATCGGGAGGTGCATGTTGGCCAGAAATCTTGGAAATTAAGACAGGAGGGCTTCAGATGCCCACGGCTAAAATGGAACCTGCCTGCTTCCGAGATCTGTACGTAATAAACAGTTTTTAACCGATTGCCGACCAGCTCACGCAGATATACTGCGGCAGGTCGGCAGCGGTGCAGGAATTACCGTACCTGTATGGAGGCTCGCGCAGGAGCGGGCGGGTACGTGCTACTGCATGCATGCTCTCAATCCTGCTGTATGCTACGGGAGCATGCCTACGGGTCGGGTGGACTCGATGTCCACCGGTGACCCGCAATTGCGGTGAGGAAAGGCAGAATGAGGAACTTGTAAACAAGGTGATTCCCAGTTCTGCCAGATGACATGTCAGAGATCTACTGTTCCCAGTGATCGGGAACAGTGATCGCTGTCATGTCCCTGGCAGCCCACCCCCTACAGTAGTTAGAACACACCTAGGGAAGTAACCCCTTGATCGCCCCTAGTGTTAACCCCTCCCCTGCCAGTGTACATTTATCAGTGCATTTTTATAGCATTGATCAATGTTATAATGTCACTGGTCCCCAAAAAGTGTAATTTGGGGTCAGATTTGTCTGTCGCAATGTCGCAATCCGGCTAAAAATCACAGATCACCACCATTACTAGTAAAAGCAATAAAAAGTCCTTAAATCTATCCCATAGTTTACGACGCAATAACTTTTGTGCAAACCACTAGATATATGCCTATGTCGAATTATTTTTACCAAAAATATGTAGAAGAAGATATATATCGGCCTAAACCGATGAATAAATGTGTTTTTTCTTTCTTTATGTTTGGTTATGTACTGTATTATAGCAAAAAAAAGTAAAAAAATAATTGGTTCAAAATTGTTGCTCTTTGATTGTTTATAGCGCAAAAAATTAAAACTGCAGAGGTGATAAAATACCACCAAAGAAAAGCTCTATTTGTGGGAAAAAAAAGAAGGTAAATTTTATTTGGGTACAACGTTGCACGGCCGCGCAATTGACAGGTAAAATGATGCAGGGCCTGGTCATTAAGGGGGCAAATCCTTCCATTGCTGAAGTGATTAAAGAAATTAAAAGTGCAACACATATGATATGTTGTAAATGTTCATGTACATGTTTAAAGAAATTACAGACCAGTATTAAAAAAAAGTGTTTGGGGGACTGGAAGTTTACTTTAAGTAATTGAAGAAGAACTTCTCTTTAAATGGGAAGTTCTGCTCCCCCCACCCTTCCCCCATCACTTTTAGAACCTTTTTTATTTTTTGCTATGAAATTATTACTCCCACTTCTACTCAGAATGGAAGTTCGCCATCCTGGGACACATAACATATCCCTGGAGACTGCAGGACTATTCAGAAAGTGCAGAAAGTATTGCGTTTGCAGAGTTGGTAGCCAGCTGTGAAGCACCTGGAAGTCACAGCCGGCTTCCCACATCCAAGATGGTGGCCCCAGGGACCTGAAGACCAGAGAAGAACCAGACCAAACAGCACTGGATCCCTGAACTGGTAAGTGCTTGTATGGTAAGTGCTGGTATGTTTTTTTTTTTAAAGTCAGCAGCTACAGTATTTGTAGCTACTGACTTTTATTTTAGATACAAGGTCTTTATTTTAATGATTTTTCATTATTCTTTAAAATCCTACCAGGCTACACTTTTGTTTTGGCTGCACATGGACTAGGCATATGTCTTAATGAAGAGAAAACTTCCGCTACCAAAACCTGGAAGACTTCTTCTGTGTAACACAAGTGACAGGCAAAAACCTTGCAAGCATGGATAGCATTTTGTTTTCACCATAAAAAAAGAATAATCATTGCCCTCTTACAATGTGAGTGGTTCATTTTTGCCCTTAGGGAATCCTTACACTGTCTGATTTTTGCACAGTTGTCTCCAGTAAAATGTGAGACAGCCTAGGTTTGAATTGAACAGGGCATCTAAAATATAACACCTAAATATAGTATTTCAACTAAAGTGTTTTAACTGTTTTACCTTTGGTTGTTTAGTAAGCAAATTACAAAAATATATACAGAACCTACAGTAAATCAGGAAGAACAACACAAAACACACTAAAACACGGTACTCGCATTGCTATTTCATTTTATATTCATTATCTTTTACAGATTTTCCTTCAAGCTATATGTGTTTATTAAATTTATTGTGTTTTTTACTCTTAATTTCATCTCTGCTTAATCATTATGTCCATATGCATATTTTCACTGTAGGGCAAAAAAATGGTTTCATGTAGAAAACGTTTTCTGTTCTTTTGCTTGTGTCAGATGTATTTTTCTCTTCCATATTTCTTTTAAATTCCCTTATTTAAATCCACAAGCACAGGCACAAAATAAAACTCTAAGCCCATTAATGTATTTCAGAAGTAACAATCATGGCTTTTTATGGATCCCATCAATCATTTCAAAATTACTTAGAAGTCAAAAGAAAATAAACAGCATCATTTATGTAAAATAGTGTAAAAAAAGATTTAAGTCATAGAGAAAACATGGTTTTCTTTAACTGCTCTATGAAACAGATTTGGTGGATTAAAAATGGGGATAAAACTAGCTTGATTTGAAAAATTCTGCCTTCCTTTAAAATTTATGGTAGCTTTCAAAATACATTAAGCAACTACTGCAATGGTAGAAACATTAGAAGCATTACATGCTACAACAGATGATAGAAAGTGTCAGCGCCTATAGTCTGCACTTTCAATAACAAGGCTCACGGATACAGTATGTGCAACATATAATACTGCACGTTATACATGTCTGCCCACTTGTTCTGCTTTACTGTGACTAGAAATTAGCCGAACACCCCCCAGTTCAGTTCGTATCCAGAACATGCGAACGAACCGAAAGTTCACGTGAACATTCGACCACCGTTAAAGTCTATGGGTCTCGAACGTGAGAAATCAAAAGTGCGAATTTTAAAGGTTAATATGCAAGTTATTGTCCTAAAAAGGGTTTGGGGACCTGGATGCTGCCCCAAGGGACATGTTTTAATGCTAAAAAAAAAGTAAAAAAAACTGAAGTTTTTTCGGGAGCAGTGATTTTAATGATGCTTTAAGTGAAAAAATAAAAGTGAACTATTCCTTTAAATATCGTACCTGGGGGGTGCCTATAGTATGCCTGTGAAGTGGTGCATGTTTCCCGTGTTTAGAAAAGTCCTTGCACAAAATAGAATTTCTAAAGGAAAAAAAGTCATTTAAAACTGCTTGCGGCTGTAATGTAATGTTGGGTCCCGGCAATATAGATGAAAATAATTTAGAAAAACGGCATGTGTACCCCCCCCAGCCCATTATCAGGCCCTTTGGGCCTTGTATGGATATTAAGGGGAACCCCGCACCCAAATTAAAAAAAGAAAAGGCGTGGGGCCCCCAGGTCCTATATACTCTGAATAGCAGTATACAGGCGGTCTCAAGAAAGACAGGGACTGTAGGTTTATTCTTAAGTTGAATCTGTTTGTTATTTGGAACAGGTACATTTTGTAAGTGTAGCTCCATCAAAACAATCTATTTTTAAGCTTTTTGGATATCATAGGGAAAGGTTATCATCATCCCTGTAACATTTGTTTTGCTGTCTGTGCCCCTGTTCAGAAGATTTCACCTCACTTTCTGTCCCAATGACAATTGGATTTAGAACATTTGGGATTCTTAGGGAAACAAGGATTTGTGATAAAGCATCAGTGGAGACACGTTTTTCCAATATTAACTCTTACAGGAGAGAATTTCCCTTCACAGGGGTAGATTTCTTCTCACTTCCTGTTGTCTCCCTCCGTTTGTAAATAAGGATATTTAAAAGTAGGGGACAGATTTTATATACTATACGGCCTGCCCTATATACTCTGCAGAAAATTGGGCCTTAGGTGTTGGTGGTACCAGAACACTGTAAGCCCTCACAGTTACTCTTGGTGGGCGCAGGAACGGGCCCTGCTGTGAAATATTAGATCAAAAATTGTAATTACACGCCCCTGTTAAACAAGGGCAGAAAAATTGGGCTTTAAGCACTGGTGCCACAACACTGTAACCCCTCACAGACACTTTAGTTGAGCGCAGGAATGAGCCCTGCTGCAAAATATTACAGCAAAAATTTAAATTATTCTCCCCTATTAAACAGAGGCAGAAAAATTGGGCTTTAGGCACTGGTGCTGGTGCCACAACACTGCAACCCCTCATAGATACTCTAGTTGAGCTCAGGAACAAGCTCTGCTGCAAAATATTACAGCACAAAATTGTAATTACACGCCCCTGTTGAACAGGGGCAGAAAAATTGGGCTTTAGGCACTGGTGCTGGTGCCCAGAACCAAACATGTTCTTAAAAGCTATCAACATTGAGGAGGAATAGTATAGTCACTCAGAATAACAGGATAGTCACTCAGCATCAGCATAGGCAGTCTTCAAGGGATCTCATTCATAAAAAAAATTAATTGGTTACATCAGCATCAGGTGCTTGGTAGCTGGTGATCCAAGCAGGGCCGATCCTAGGGTCACAGAAGCCTGGGTACAGAAATATTTCTGACGCCCCCACATGGGCGTGGTCATCTTTCTAACTCCTCCCCTTTACAAATGTTTCTATGGCTATGACTTAAACATAGAGACCTCGATTCACGGAACACCTACGCCAACGTATCTACAGATACGCCGCGTAAGTGTAAATGTGCGCCGTCGTATCTATGCGCCGTGCCCATAGAACTAGATACGCCTGAAATTAGGTTTCATCCGACCGACGTAAGTTTCCTACGCCGTCGTATCATGGGCGCATATTTACGCTGGCCGCAAGGGGCGCTTCCATTGATTTCCGAATGGAATATGCAAATGAGGAAGATATGCCGATTCACGAACGTACTTGGGCCCGGCACATTCATATACGCGGTTTATGTAAGTCGTATGTCCGGTGTAAAGTTAAGCCTCATAAAGCAAGGGTAAGTCATGTTAAGGTATGGACCAGGGAACAGCCGTCGGATTTTACGTCGTTTACGTAGTAGTACGTGAATAGGGCTGGGCGTAGGTTACGTCACGTCGTAGGCAGTGATTCAACGTATCTTATGGAGTATTTTAGATGTGGTTCTGAGCATGCGCACTGGGATGCGTCCACGGTACGGCGCATGCGCTGTTCGTTCGGCCCATCATTTGCATGGGGTCACGCTTCATTTAAATGAATCACGCCCACCTTCCAGCTACTTTTAATTAGGCGGGCTTACGCCAAATAATTTACGTTACGCTGGCGCAACGTAGGGAGCAAGTGCTTTGTGAATACTCTGCTTGCCTCTCTGTGTTACGTCGGCCTAGCGCATATGAGATGCGCTACGCCGGCAGGACGATGCGCCGATCTACCTGAATCCAGCCCAGAGATGCTCCCCTAAGAAGTCTTCATTAGTGTCCCCCATCAGAGTCCCCCCCAGCAGGTGTCCCCCATCAGAGCCCCCCAGCAGGTGTCCCCCATCAGAGCCCCCCCAGCAGGTGTCCCCCATCAGAGCCCTCCACAGCAGGTGTCCCCCATCAGAGCCCCCCACATCAGGTGTCCCCATAGATCAGTACTTGTTCAATAGATCCATGTAGCTTGGGCGTGCTGGGAGCAAAGGCACATTACAGGGGGGCGGGACATACGTGGCATCTTTGGTTACTTGGAGGGTGGCACTCGGAGAGCATTTCTGGGAATGCACGGGATGATTGGCAGCAGCTCTGGCCAACCCAGAAGCCTCTCATCACACCGCCTATGGGGAAAGAGCCGACACATGCAGAGGGGGTGGGGCAGACAGGAGACTGCTCCATATACACCGGACAGAATTAAACGTGTTCCGGTACTAGGCTCCGCTGTTGTACCCAGCCCGGATTCCGGGATGTTGGGAAGTATGCGCTCTTGTCAGTTGCCAGCGGAGAGAGAAAGCGGGATGGGGAACCACAGCACCTGCTACATGCGCTCTAAATCTAAAAACAGACAAGGAGGAGGGAGGGGAGCACTTTGGAGCTTCGGTGCCCACACCTCTGCGGCACCTGGGTGCGGAGCACCCTGTGCACCCTGCCTAGGATCTGCCCTGGATCCAAGACTGATCAGTTTTTATGACGGTGAGCCGATCAACCGATTTTGTGAACAGGCACACTCTGTGATCAGTTACAAAGCCTCCAGCAGCGTTCCAAAACAACACTGGATGCAGGATAGGCTTTTCGGTTGGAAAGGTCTCCAAGTCTGATCTTGACCCTAGGTATTCCTGCACCATGTAAATCAGACCCTGGCAATGGTTGCTGAAACCGATCAGACCTTGAGACTGCGGACTAAAAAATTGTCTGAACGCATCGGTCAGATGGCCACCTTCTCCACCGCTCCTTCTGTGACTGACCGAAGCCTCAGCAAACACATTGTCCAGGAGGACCAGGAAATTGTAACCTCCTAGGCTCTGGAAATGCATTGCACAAACCTTTCTGCAAGGCCTTCTGAAGATAAGTTCTGCAACCTTACCCTTGTAACGTGGATCAAGAAGGGTTGTCAGCCAGTAGTGATCCCTCTCCTTGATCACACAAATCTGAGGGTCCTTTCGCAGGCTTTGCAGGATCAGGGAGGCCATTCAGCATAGGTTTGCTGAGGCATTCAATCCAGAGTACTCTGGGTCACTAAGGGTAACATGATCTGCAGCCACCTCCTCCCAGCCACATGCAAGTCCTTGGGTTTCTGGGGACTGTAAACGATCCCTTGAAGACTGCTGCTGATGAATGCTAGGCTCCACCTCCATACTGACACAATCCTCCTCCCCCTCCTCTTCCTGTGTGAGCGGTGGGTCCACAGGAATACTGTCTGGATAAAGGGACCTTGAGACGTAAGGAAGTCTTACTCATCCTCCTCTTCCTCCCTCTGTTCTGCCTCAAGTGCCCTGTCCATTATTCCATGCAGCGTGTGCTCCAACAGGAAGACAAGAGGGCCAGTATCACTGATGCATGCACTGTCACTGCTCACCATCCTTGTGGCCTCCTCAAATGGTGACAGGACAATGCATGCGTCCTTGATCATGACCCACTGGTGTGGCAAAAAAAGCCAAGCTCCCCTGACCCTGTCCTGGTGCCATACTCGCACAGGTACTCATTGATGGCCCTCTGCTGTGTGTACAGTCGCTGCAGCATTGCCAACGTTGAGTTCCACCTGGTGGGCATGTCACAGATTAGTCAGTTCTTGGGAAGGTTGCATTCCTTTTGAAGGTAAGCCAGCCGAGCACTGGCATTAAATGACTGGCAGAAATGCCCACAGACTTTTCTGGCCTGCCTCAGGACATCCTGTAAGCTCAGGTGCCTGCACAAGAACCGCTGCACCAAATTAAGGATGTTAGCAAAATAGGGAACATGGGTCAAGTGTCCCTGTTGGAGGCCGGAGAGGAGGTTGGTGCCATTGTTGCAAACCACCATTCCTGTCTGTAGCTGGCATGGCATCAACCACCTCTGAGCCTGCCCCTGCAGAGCTGACAGAATCTCTGTCTCAGTGTGGCTCCTGACACCTAAGCAGACCAACTTAAGCAACGCATGGCATCTTTTTGCCTGAGTGTTTGCGTAGCCCCTAGAATGCCTATGGAGCACCGCTGACTTCGAGGACAAATCAGAACAGGAAGAGGCCATAGAGGAAGAAGAGGAGGGGGTGGAGGAGAGAGGTGGGGCAAAATCACCACTACCAGAATTTTGGAGGCGTGGTGGCGGTACAAGCTCCAACAATACTGCACCCTGTCCTGCATCCTTCCCAGCTGTTAGCAGGGTTACCCAGTGCGCTGTGAAAGAAAGGTAACGCCCCTGTCCATGCCCGCTAGACCATAAATCAGCGGTAATATGCACCTTACCGCTGACCACCCTGTCCAACGAGGCCAAGACATTGTCTTCCACATGTCGTTAGAGAGTCGGAATGGCTTTCCGAGAAAAAATGGCGTTTGGGAACCTGCCACTGAGGTACCGCACATTTCACAAATTCTCGAAAGAGGGGCAGAGTCTACCATCTGAAAAGGCAGCAGTTGGGGTGCTAGCAATTTAGCCAAACTAGCATTCAGGCGCTGAACATGTGAATGGCTGGGACCAAATTTATTCCAACAGTTTAGCAACTGGGGTAGGGAAATTTGCCTGCTACAATCAGATTTAGGTGTAACGCTAGCAGATTGCTCGCAAGTGCTTGGGACACCTAATTCTACACCTTTATTCCTCTCGGTGCAGGTCTCTGAGAGGACTGAAGGTATAGTGGGGTTGGAGATCCCAGCTGATGGGGAGCAGAGAGGTCCACCTTGTGGGTCTTTTCAGAACTGTTGCCAACGGACTGCGTGGGAGGTCGACATATGTCTGGTCAAGCATGTGGTGCCCAAGCATTCGCTCATTTGGCCACGCTTGGTATGCTTCAGACATATTTTGCAAACAGCACGGCCAGCTGCCAAAAAAAAGGCCAAGCGTGCCCACGGCCATGTGCTGAGGATGCACCGGGTCAATGACCAGCACTGTTGGCTGTAGATACAGAGCCTGCTTGCCCTCTTTTAGTGGCCTGTGAGCATCTGCCTATCCTTGGTGGCCTTCCAGACATACTGTACAATTAGATTAGCAAAACAACACCTGAAGTTTACTAAAAAAAGTACACCAGGAATGGCCTGCAGTCAGGTATAGGCTTGGCTGGACTAGAATGAAGTGGATATATATGTAGGAGACTGTATATATATTTTATGCACTGCAGCTCATTGAGTCACCTGCCTGCCTGCCTGAAACTGTCTTTGAACATGCACTCCAGGAATGGCCTAAAGGTATAAGCTTGGCAAGACTATTTCTATACAAGCCGGTATACATATTTTATGTACTGCAGCTCACTGAGTTACCTGCCTGCCTCCCGGAAAGTGTCTTTGAACACACACTCCAGGAATGGCCTACAGTCTTGGCTGGAGGCTAGAATGGCTTGGCTGGACTAAAATGCAGTGGATATATATGTAGGAGACTGTATATATATATTTTATGCACTGCGGCTCACTGAGTCACCTGCCTGCCTGTCTTTAAACACGCACTCCAGGAATGGCCTACAGTCAGGTATAGGCTTGGCTTGGCTAGACTATATATATATACACACACAAGCCTGTATATATATTTTATGCACTGCAGCTCACTGAGTCGCCTGCCTGAAAGTGTCTTTGAACATGCACTTCAGGAATGGCCAATAGTCAGGTAAAGGCTTGGCTGGAATAGAATGTAGTGGATATATATTTTATACACTACAGCTCACTGAGTCGCCTGCCTCAAAGTGTCTTTGAACCAGTGGTGGCTGGGGGGGGGGGGCGCAAAGCAGAACTGGCCACCTTCACTCGCTCTCCCCCCCAAGGCAGGCTCTTGCACTACATAGTAGTTGGCAAATCTATAGGACATTGCACAGACTGTATTGTGTATGGTCTGATGAAAAAGGGGATTGGACAGAGTATGGTCAGCTTAAAGCGGGGGTTTACCCAAAAATACATTTTTAACATTACAGTTGTCCTAATGACAATCGGCTGTTTTTTTTGTGTACATACCGTATTTCACCGCCGCTTCCGGGTATGTCTTCTGCGGGACTGGGCATTCCTATCTGATTAACAGGCTTCCGACCGTCGCATACAGCGCATCACGAGTTGCCAAAAGAAGCCGAACGTCAGTGCGGCTCTATACGGCGCCTTGGTCTGTACTGTATATATATATATATATATATACAAGCTTGTATATATATACTGTATATTAAATGCACCACAGCTAGCTGAATCAACTGCCTATATATATATATATATATATATATATATACAAAGCTGGGATGCATATATATACTACAATACACTGCAGCTAACTGTATCGCCTGTCTGAAGTATTTTAGAAATAGTACACCAGGAACGGTCTGCAGTGAGGTCAAGCTAAACTGTATACAGTGTACAGTGTATATATATATATATATATATATATATATATATATACAAAGCCTGGATGTATATATATATATATATATATATATATATATATATACTACAATACACTGCAGCTACCGTAACTGAATTGCATGCCTGCTCAAACTAAATGAAACTCTCCTTCTCTCTCTCTCAACGCCAGCAACACACTACACAGGACCAAAGTGCAGGTGGCCTTTTATAGTGTGGGGCATGGACTTAACCCCCTGAGCCATAATTGGCCAAAGGCACCCTGCCTTTGGCCAATTATGGCTCTCTTCGCTGATTGCGCTGTGATTGGCCAAAGCATGTGGGTCATAGTGCATGCTTGGCCAATAATCAGCCAACAATGCACTGCGATGACGCAGTGCATTATGGGCCGTGACACACCGCTCGAAATTGGTGCGAACGGCCCATAATGTTCAATCTTTGTCAAACGATCGAACATCGGGCTCATCCCTAACCGTGACAGAAGCTGCTGTGCTGGAACTACATTTTCAGTGCACATGCAATGTAACACAACATTTCATGCAAAAGACTTGCTTGCCATGATATACATATAAGTAAGAATGATAAATCCCCATCTCAGGTTGGTAGGAAAAGAAGGTTATTCATCTGCCTCTTGGGTTTGTTATCACACTTCAGCAGTGCAGAGAAACAGAGAAATAATCTTGTATGCTGTATTAACTGTGGAAAACATTCTGCTAACAATGCATTCTTCATAATTAAACTGTAATAGAATATGACTTTATTAAATTGCGGCACAATATCCCTACTAACGTTATATATCTTTTTGCATATAGTAATTCTTTTTTGCATATACTGGTAGTTACAATATGTTTATTATTAAAATACGTTGGAGCAATGAATTCACTATTTTCTTTTTAAGTGTGTACAAAGCCTAAAAATATAGCTTTCTGATTTTCGTGCATTTTTTTGTATAATGACCTCTTCATGCCCACGCTATAGCCAAAAGACGGCTACAGCGCAGGCCTAAATTGCCCGGAGCGCTTTCATGTATGTCCTCCCGTGCATGTGCAGTCTGTGTGCCCCCTGCAGGGCCCATGTGGTGTGCTCTGTGATTAGTGAGTCCATGAGATCACAGATCAGAGTAAGGGGCCAATCCTGGCCCTTGTCACATGATCACCTGTCAGCCAATGACATCTGATCATGTGATGCAAACGGAAGCCAGTAATTGGCTTTTTTGCCCCACGTTAATAGCGTGAGGAGAAAGCAAAAACATGTTACCGACTTTTGTAAATGGGACATCGGTCCTGCTCACGAAAAGCCACTGCGACCTTATCAGTGCCCACCAGTGACACCTACCAGTGTCCCATTCTCCACCTCTTGGATTTTTTGGGACCACAGCCAGTACACAAAAGGAAATGACAGAGGTTTCAAACTTATGATACAAGTCCAGGTGTCGGCTTATAGACGTTAACATTTTTCCGTTTCCGGAATAGTAGATGTGATCGTAGATACGTTGTCTTAGTTGTCTATTCGTCTTGCCGATGTAGAAGGCCCCACATCGGCAAGTCATAAGATAGACGACCCCCTCAGTACGGCAGGTGGCCAAAAATTTTGGGGCAAACTTATCCCCATTGGGTAATAAGTTTGCTTGGTAAGTAGACACCCAATGACAAAATGAACAACTGCCGCAGTTGGAAGTACCCAACGGTAGCTTAGACACTCCACCGTTCGCTTCCGCGTAATGGCTAGTGATTAATCTGTCTCTTAAGGAGTTGGCACACCTAAACACAATTTCAGGGCGGATCCCCACATATTTCCCAAGTGCGGGATCATCGCGTAGTAAGTGCCAGTGGTTGTCAGGAAGCGCTCGTACATCAAGATGGTGATTTGAAAATGTTGTTATAAGTTTCACAGTCAGTTGAGGGAGAACCACCCTGGTTTTGTACAGTAATTAGTTTCTAGTTCGGTTAATGGCTTTGTTATATGCCTATCGTAGAACGGACTTACTGTACCTACCCACGGGCCAGTAACCTGGTTTTTAGACGATTTGCTTGTGTCTGGAAATCAGACACATAGGTGCAATTACGTTGTAACCTAATGTACTGAGCGTAGGGGATACTACATAAAAGAGATGGGGGATGGGAGCTGGCTGCATGAAGCAGGGTATTACCTGCTGTTTTTTTCCGAAACAGGTCAGTAGCGAGTGAATTATCGCTGTTTTTGAACACCGTAAGATCAAGAAAAGTTGTTGTAGTTTTATCAGAGTTAAAGGTAAATTTTAGGTTAAATTTTGGTTGTCACCGAGACTGTCGATGAATTCAGCAAGGAGTGTTCACAAGAACTGGTCCAGATGATAAAGACATCATCGATGTAACACATCCAAACGAGCACATGACAAAAATATTTTGCCATGAACTCGCTGGAGAACAGATGCCTCTCCCATCCCCCCGGGTACAGATTTGGATAACAAGGGGCACAACACGTGCTCATGGCTACGCCCTGCACCTGGAGGTAGTGGGAGCCGCAAAAACTGAACCAGTTGTGGGTCAAAATAAAATGTAAAAACCCAATGATAAAATCATTATAAGGCCATCGGTGATGATCTTCTTCATAAAGGAATGTTCGTATCATCTCGATTCCCCGCTCGTGAGGGATACTGGAGTATAGAGCCTCCATGTCCAGAGTCACGAGCAGGGAGCCGGGAGGAACGACCATCCCCTTGATCTGCTTAAGGAGAGCTAAAGTGTCATTAACATAAGAATGCAATGCCATAACATGTGGCATCAGAACTGAATCCACTAGTTTACTGGCCTTCTCGGTTAGATTTCCTATACCCGAAATGATCGGTCTCCCAGGGGGCGACAGAGTGTCCTTATGCACTTTGGGTAGCGCATAAAAAGTCGCCACCCTGGGGGAGCAAACATTGAGGTAATTATAGGTGTCTTGATCTATGAGTCCCTTTAGGAAAGCATCATTGATAATGTCAAAAAACAGAGTTTTAAAGGACATGGTAGAATTAGAACTATTTGGGCAATACCAATCAGAATTAGAAAGGATTTTCAAACACATGTTCTCGTAGAATGCATGAGTCATGAGAACGATGTTGCCTCCTTTATCGGCTCCTTTGACAACTATGTCAGGATGATTCTATATTTTAGAGATAGTCTGTAATTGTGTCTTAGTGAGATTACTTTGTTGAGGTGAGATCTCAAGACGCTTAACCACTTAACGACCCGCTCATGTACATTTAGTTGGTATTTAAAAGATGGATATCTCGGTAACGGCAGCAACTGCTGCCACAACCGAGGTATCCATCTTTAGCATGAGCGGTCCTGTAAACGATACCGGCAGTCTCCGTGGCGGATTCACCGCAATATTGCCGTTATCAGCGGCGGGAGAGGGCCCCCCTCCCGCCACTCTCCCGCGCCCTCCGCCGCTTACCGGAGCCGTTGGTAGCGGCGGAGGCGATCTGGTCCTTCAGCCTGCTGTGTGGGGAATGCGAGTGAGGGCAAGATGGCCCCCACCCATCCCCATAGCCTAGCAGGGCGGAAGTGACGTCAAAACGTCAGTCCCGCCCATGCGTCTAAGGCCGGGTACTCACGAGCAAACATGTACGGTGAAACCGGTCCGTTGGACCGTTTTCACCGTACATGCCTGCCAGAGGGCTTCTGTACGATGGTTGTACTAACCATCGTACAGAAGTCCGCGCGTAAACATTACGCGGGGCGTGTCCGCGTCGTCGCCGCGATGATGACGCAGCGATGACGCGGCGACGTGGGCGGGCCTGCCATTTAAAGGCTTCCACGCATGCGTCAAAGTCATTCGACGCATGCGAGGGACGGCGGGCGCTCGGACATGTACGGTAGGTCTGTACTGACGACCGTACATGTCCGAGCGTGCAGGATTCCAGCGGACGGTTTTAAAACACGTCCAGGAATATTTGTCTGCTGGGAAAAGGCCCGGTGGGCAAATGTTTGCTGGAATTCGGCCCGCTCGCGCCTACACACGACCGAACATGTATGCTGAAACTGGCCCGCGGACCAGTTTCAGCATACATGTTTGGTCGTGTGTACGGGGCCTTAAAGGCACATTTTTTTGTTGTCATTTTTTCAAATGACAACATTTCCATATATTTTTTTTTTTATGCATTTAAGTCTAAATATGAGATCTGAGGTCTTTTTGACCCCAGATCTCATATTTAAGAGGACCTGTCATGTTTTTTTCTATTACAAGGGATGTTTACATTCCTTGTAATATGAATAAAAGTGATCACATTTTTTTTTCAGTGTAAAAAATAATAAAATAAATAAAAATAAATAAGAAAACACATTATTTTTTTTAAAGCGCCCCGTCCCGACGAGCTCGCGCGCAGAAGCGAAAGCATATGTGAGTAGCGCCCGCATATGAAAACGGTGTTCAAACTACACAAGTGAGGTATCACCGCGATCATTAGAGTGAGAGCAACAATTCTAGCCCTAGAGCTCCTCTGTAGCTCAAAATATGCAACCTATAGAATTTTTTAAACATCGCCTATCGATATTTTTAAGGGTAAAAGTTTGACGCCATGCCACGAGCGTGACATGTTGGGTATCATTTTACTTGGCGTAACATTATCTTTCACATTATATAAAAAAATTGGGCCAAATTTATTGTTGTCTTATTTTTTAATTCAAAAGAGTGATTTTTTTCCCAAAAAAGTGCGCTTGTAAGACCGTTGCGCAAATACTGTGTGACAAAAAGTATTGCAATGACTGCCATTTTATTTTCTAGGGTGTTAGAAAAAAATATATAATGTTTGGGGGTTTTAAGTAATTTTCTAGCAAAACAAACAGTTTTAGTCTTGCAAACACCAACTCTGAAAAACACCCAAGGTCCCTAAGTGGTTAATGTCGCTAATGGTACTGCAGAGGAACGCCCACGCTTGTGGGCTAGTAGTTAGGTCAGGGAAGTTTTTGGACTTTGGTTTGAATTTCTTGATTGGTAGTGTGGCTGGGCCAGGCATGTTGGCATCAGACACATCCACATTGTCGCTCTCATCTAGTAATAGTATCAGGTCTCGTAAGGCTCTGAATTCCTCCATTTTGAAGTGTTTTATGCTCTCAGAGAAATCTTTCTCCTCTTTAGCTCGTATACGGTCTTTATCAAATAGGAATTTATATGTTAGATTTCTAACGAACATGTGGATGTCTTTGATGAGTTCATACCTGTCTAGATTTTTTGAGGGACAGAAGCTGAGCCCTAGTTTAAGGACCTCAAGTTCTTCCCTGGGGAAGTCATAAGGTGTAAGATTAAGAACATCCATTTCTAGGGTGGGGGCTGTGTCAATCCAAGTGTTTGAAAATTTAGCGCGGTAATGTTACTTTGGTTGACATGTGAGTCCAAAGTACTTTGCTTTTTGAAGGTTTGTAATTGTGTTGATGGATGTTTGTTAACATTAAGCAAAGAATTAGATATTGAGGGTTGAGTCGTATTCTCCAAAGAGATATCGACTACCTGCATATTAGTAGGTTCTAGACCTGATGAATATGCTACTGAGGGGGTACCTGGGGTGGCACTTGGATGTATCATCATATGTAGTGCCTTCTGGGCAGTAGGGCCCATATATGTTTGTAGTGTGTCCCCCTTACCTTTGGTCACGGGTGCACCGCGTCAAAGTGAGGGTTCAGCTATTCTTAAAGTGTGGTTGTCAGGGCGTTTTTTAGGATATGGGGTGAATTGCCCGCCACCGTAGTTGCGTTTTCGTCCGCCAAATTCACTGGATGTATTTGATCTTTTAGCTGCATCATCATCAGTCATACTTGTATTCTGCCCTGTTTTGGGTTGTCTACTTCTCTTTTTTTTGTGGTCCCCGGTTTTGGGAGGGATTTTGCCAGCGGTAGGCAAAGCCCTCCGAGAAAGCAATCCTATCCTTCAGAAGTTTGTTCTGTTTCTGGAAAAAAATGTCTTTATTGATCTTAGTTATATAGTCTTTTACTTCCTGCCATTTTTTTGAAAAAAGTTCATGCCTTTGGAGAATCTCACTAGTGTCCTGTATGGACACTATCTCATGATCTAGACCGTTCAACTCAGTTTGGTAATGGGATATCAATAAGTTGATCAATTCAACATTGCAACGTGTCAGAATTGTTTCCCAAGCTGATTTGAATTTGGTGTCATAGTTGTCAAAGGAGGCAAAAACTTGTGCTCTTAGTCCTATGGGGCTTATATTCTCGCATGCATACTGTTGAAGGAAGTCAATATGCCAGTATAGGTTAGATTTTTTCTTAAGTATTCTTTTCATCTTGGAGATATATTGGTTAAGATTTATTTTGTGTATAGTATTAATCTTACAGGTTGATTTAATCCCATTAATGTAGCCTAAGCACGCAGTGCCTACAAAATCCATAGGGAGAAGAAAAAAAAATGGGGCTCAAAATGCGTCAGAACAATACCCAGCTATTCACATATTTATTTACATATGTATGTGTTTTTAATTGTTGTTTTTCAACACACTATGCACATTTTTCAACGGTTCAGTGATTTGTTATGTTTGTATCTACACACATTATGTACAGTAATTAGGACATTAGAATTTGGAAACAGAAATCTAGCCGAATCCATATTCCCTTCCCCTTTCTCCCCTTTCTCCCCCTCCTCCCCCCTCTCTCCCCTCTGCCCTGGTTATTTTTCTTATTATTTACATATATATTTATATAGAGTTATAATGTAATGGGTGGACCTTTTTTTCCCATCCATATGATTTATCTGTTTTTTATGTATACGTTTTTGATGCTGTCCAATTTTGCTGCCCATGCATAACGCGAACCATGGACGTTTGGTCCTCCACCTTTCCTCTGCCCATTTTTCTGGAGCTAGCTCCCTCTCTTTTTTTTGTTGTTGTTTTTTTTGCGCCCTCTTGGTATGTGTGGCACGCCCCAGTTACTTGCTGCTGTTTTATTTGGCTTCTTGTGTCCCCTTCCCCTTTGGTGTGGGGTTTCATGGGCACCACCATTTTGATGCCAACAGCGCATGCACGCTAACCTATGACCCCCCGCGGGGTGACGTCATTTCCGGTTGGAGTGACGCACTTTCGGTCAGGACATTTTTAAGAAAGGCAAACGCCGATGCCCTGTTGCTACACACAGGATTGCGGCGCATGTGTATGGACCCCCTCCGCTCTCTGGTTTCTCCCCCTGGCTGATTTTGTTGCCACCGATCAGGTAACCTTTCTTTATGGCTGGTCACCAATGGGCTACCTCTTGGTAGCCATACTTACCAATATTCTTTCTGCAACCTAATTTTCTATCTTTCCGCAGACACCGTCATACCCTTTGATAGAACTACCCTTCTGTCTGTCGGTGCTGAGGTGGTTACCTCCTCTCCAATGTTTGGCCATTTGGCAACTTATTACCTTTTTGGAGCCTATTTAAGCCTAGGGTGTGCCAGAGGGATTTCGGTCGGGGCTTTTATGCCCATCCTTTTCCACTGTTTACCAACAGTTCATGACAGATAGCCTAATCTTTTGACTTTTACACACAACAGTGAGTTTTTTCCTCCCCTTCCCCCTCCCCCTTTTTTTTTCTCCCTGATATTGAGGTATATCTTCTTTTGTCTCTGCGTATTTCAGAGCACCTACCACATGCCCAGGAGGCTGGTTAGGTATAAAGCGTTGTACACTCCCTACCCCACTATCAGTGGCTGGATCAATGTATTTTTCGACATTCGATTGATCCGTAAGTTTTAAAATATTTTTTGATGTCAATGCCTCTATACGTTTTGTGCAGACACTAAGTATGGGTGCCTCCTTAAATGAGCCTTTACCCAAATGAACTATTCTCTAAATCTTGTTTATGACTACTATGTATGACATTACCTAAGCTTATTTATGATTGGTCACTGGCTCGCTGGGTGCTTTTGGTCTGGATTTATATGCATTCGATGTGTGGGTTGATCAGCGTATTGCATTGGCAGCAACATGCTAGCAGCTTTTTAACATTTTAATTTATTTTTGTGATTTTTATATGTGTTTTATGTATAAACTGGTTTGACTAATTGACATCGTCTGATGTTTCTCTGTTTATGTCATGTATGTCTGTTATTAGACTCCTATGCTCCTGATGAAGCGTCATGTACGCAAAACATGTCGAGAGTAAAAGCAAGATCTACTATTATGCATATTGGATTCAGCTTCAAACACTAATGCCGCGTACACCCGATCAGTTAAACAGATGAGAATGGTCTGATGGACCGTTTTCATTGGTCAAAACCGATCGTGTGTGGGCGCCATTGGTTATTTAACCATCGGTTAAAAAAAAGCCAACTTGTTTTAAATTTAACCGATGAATTCCTAACCCATGGGAAAAAACTATCGTTAGTAGGCACAACCATCGGTTAAAAATTCACGCATGCTCAGAATCAAGTCGACGCATGCTTGGAAGCATTGAACTTTGTTTTTTCAGCATGTCGTTGTGTTTTACGTCACCGCGTTCTGACACAATCGTTTTTTAACCGATGGTGTGTAGGCGTGACCGACCATCAGTCAGCTTCATCGGTTAACCGATGAAAACGGTCCATTGGTCCGTTCTCATCGGATTGACTGATCGTGTGTACACGGCATAAGAGTTTCTTACATACCTTTCTGTTGCAATGCGTTCTTATGTTATGAATGTATTTGCATAAGTATAGACCTTCTTCCTACTTTGTGTTAGATAGACTGAAATCATATGCTGTCATTGCCTTATGAAATTGTGTATACAAGTTTCTATTTATGCGTTTTTTATAAATAAATATTTATAGATCTTTTACATTAACTACCTGAACCGCCAAAAGTCCAATTTATTAGTCCATTAATTTCCATTGTCACTTTATCGGGATGTTGGTACACTAAAATAGGTGCATTCACAGTGATTAGTCGCCCTGTGTTTTTATGCAAGTTTAGCAAGACCCATTTAAATCACCATTACCCCCTACATCTAATTCTCAATCTGGATCGTTTCAGAGACTCCTTCAACAACATTCATTAACAGATTCCTGGTGTGAAATTAACCCATCCAAACGTCAATACTCCTATTCTCACCCTCACAAATCCTTTTCCCGTATTGATCACATATTAATTTCTATTTGTATGTCCCCTGAATTGCTCACCTCATATATCAAACCCTATACATGGACCGATCATTGCGCTATAATTTCCACCTTTAACTCATTACTTCCAAAAGAACAAGACTCAACGTGGCAAATAAACAACTTTCTCTTATCACACCCTTCACTCTCTAAAGACCTAGAAATTGCCCTAAAAGAATACTTTCAGAATAATAAATCCTCAGATATACCCCCACTAACATTATGGGAAGCACATAAGCCTGTCCTTAGAGGGTATTGCTTACGTCAAGCATTACATCAAAAGAAAGAAAATAAAAAACTGCAACAAAAACTTGAAACTGAATTTAACAACTGTCATAATAAATTCCAATCTAGCCATACACCGCAGAATAAAACACAACTCGAGAAAGCTAGCTTAACTCTAGACCTATTTTTATCAGAATCAGTAGATAAAACTCTTCGTAAATCCGAACAAAAATACTACTTCCAAGCCAATAAACCTGGCACTCTCCTTGCACGTGCACTTATAAAACTAAACAACCTATCCTAACCAATCCGACTGAAAATCTCCCATGATAAATATACAAGTAATCCAGTCAATATTCTTCATACTTTCCACAAACATCTCATCTCCTTGTATAAAAAAGAGGGCACTTTCGACCAATCCTCAGCAGAAACTTTTTTTTCACACATAAAACTCCCTACTCTGTCCCAAAGTCATTATGAAAGCCTTGAAAGCCCCATCACTCCCATTGAAATTGAACAAGCAATCGAATCCCTCAAACCTAATAAGTGTCCGGGACCAGATGGGTTTTCAGCCCTTTACTATAAAAAATTATCACATATATTAACTCCCATGATGTTAGAAGCATTCAACTCCATCATTAATAACCAATCATTCAGATCTGAAACTCTAATGCCCCGTACACACCATCACTTTATGTGATGAAAAAAAACGACACTTTCTGTGAAGTAAAAAATGACGTTTTTGAAACTTCAATTTTCTAAGACGAAGTTGCCTACACACCATCGTTTTCTCACAATGATCTTGCAAAGTGAGGTTACGTTCCACCACGTTTTACCATTGAAGCTCGCTTCACAAGTAGCTTCTGGGCATGCGTGGATGAAAAAACGTCTTAAAAAACGACGTTTTTTGCTACACACGGTCAATTTCTGTGAAGTAAAAAGTGCACTTTTGAAAAACGACACATAAAATTGAAGCATGCTTCAATTTTTTTTGGTCGTTTTTTACAAGACATAAAACGACGTTTTCCCCCACACACAGTCAATTAAAGTGACGTTTTTAAAAACGTAATTTTTTTTCATCACATAAAGTGATGGTGTGTACGCGGCATAAGGCCTCGTACACACGACCGGACAGTCCGCTGAAAACGGTCCGCCGGACCGTTTTCAGCGGACATGTCCGGTCGGAGATTTCTGTCTGATGGTTGTACACGCCATCAGACAGAAATGAGAGACAATCCGCGCGGACAGACAGCGCGGTGACGTGTCTGCACCGTCGCCGCGACGATGACGCGGCGACGTGCGCGATGCTGAAGGGTCAATGCTTCCACGCATGCGTCGAAGTCATTCCACACATGCGAGGGATGGCGGCCGGTCGGACATGTACGGTGAGTCTGTACAGACGACCGAACATGTCCGACGGACAGGATTCCAGCGGGCATGTTTCTTAGCATGCTAAGAAACATTTGTACGCTCGAAAACGGTCGGGTGGACAAATGTCCGCTGGAAACCTGTCCGCTCGGCTGTACAGACGACCGAACATGTCTGCTGAAACTGGTCCGCGGACCAGTTTCAGCAGACATGTTCGGTCGTGTGTACGGGGCCTTACAGCAATTATATCTATGATTCCTAAGCCACAATCTGATGACTCTTCCTGTGCTAATTTTAGACCTATATCGCTCTTAAATCTAGATATAAAATTCTTAGCGAAAGTGATTGCAACCCGTTTGAATAGCATAATAGGTACCTTAATAAGTAACGACCAGGTTGGTTTTATCCCAATGCGCCAAGCAACTGATAATGTTCGTAGGGCCTTGTAGCTGATCCAAGCAGCCAAAAAAAGAAGAATCCTTATGTGTCTACTGTCACTAGACATCAAAAAAGCCTTTGACACGGTAACGTGGCCCTACCTACATTTCACTTTACAAAGATGGGGCTTTGGCCCACATTTCCTTAGTTGGGTCACATCTTTATATAATAACCCAAAGGCATACATCAAGTATGCAGGGTATAAATCAGCTATGTTCACTCGCCAGGGGTGCCCCCTCTCCCCACTGTTATTTGCTTTACTCATTGAACCCCTATTAGAACAAATCCATCAATTAAAGGTATAGAACTGGCTGGCTACCACCATAAACTCTACTTATTTGATGATGATATTTTAATTTTCATGTTCTCCCCCCATAGTACAGCTCCCAACGTTATAAACAAACTTAACCATTTTGCCCATATATCTGGATTAAAAATAAACATGCAAAAATCTATAGCTTTAAACGTTTCTTTGCCCCCAGATATACTTCAACAAGCGAAGATATCCTTGCCTTTTACATGGTCCGCGACACATCTCTCATATCTAGGTATTGTACCTGATCTAAAAGATATTTTCTCCGCCAACTACCCTCCACTGTTACGGAACATTTCAAATTATTAAAAGCAATGGTCCACTCTCCCCTTATCTTGGTTAGATAAAATAAATGTTATAAAAATGGCTATATTACCCAAAATTTTATATCTCTTTAGAGTTTTACCCATTCCTATTCTAGCCTACTTTCTCAGAAACCTACAACGAAAAACACAATCATTTATATGGAGCACATTAAATTCTCAAATCTCTCCACACACCCTATACCTCCCTAAACTTAAAGGAGGTGTAGGTTTCCCAACTTTGCCACTTATTTTCATGCTGCGCAAATAGCAAACATTCCCAAATACCATGTAAGCCATGAAATTCCACTATGGGTAGTAATTGAAACCATTGATAGCGACCCAATCTCTATACCAAATCTCATATGGTCCACCTCCTCTAACCACAAAATAATTGACAATAAGATTACTAAACATACAATCTCTATTTGGGAAAGATTCAAAATGACCCAGGGTTTACAATCCCCACATGTACCCCTTACCCAGCCCTCACATTTCCTAGAACCTTCACAAGATGGATTTCAGCGGGTCTAACACAATGTTGTGACTTTTTATCACCTGTCTTACACAACATTTTTAGAAATACTTGAAAGTCATAAACTTCCAGCATCAGAAATTTTTTGCTACTTACAAATTAAAAACTTCTTTGCACCATATTTACAAGGTATAAATAAATTGAGTGACATGACGCAGTTTGAACAAATATGTAAACGAGATCCTCATTCAAGAGGACTAATTTCAATACTATGGGCCAGATCCACATAGAAATAGATCGGCGCAGCGTATCAGAGATACGCGACGCTGCCGTACCTTACCTGGCGTAATTTCGAATCCTTAAAGATTTTGCGCCGTAAGTTCCGGCGGCGTAGTGTATCTCTGGCGGCGGAATTGAAATTGGCGATTAGGGGGCGTGTTTCATTTAAATTAAGCGCGTCCCCGCGCCGAATGAACTGCGCATGCTCCGTTTCTAAATTTCCCGCCATGCATTGCGCTAAATGACGTCGCAACGACGTCATTTTTTTTAACTTAGCCGTGAATTACGTCCATCCCGATTCACGAACAACTTATGCAAAAAAAAAAAATGTTGACGCGGGAACGACGGCCATACTTAACATGGCAAGTCTAACTATACGCCGCAAAATACCATCTTTAACTATACGCCGGCTAGAGACGCCGTAAAAAAATGCGCCGGCCGCTCGTACGTTCGTGGATCGACGGAAATAGCTAATTTGCATACCCGACGCGGAAAACGATGTGAACGCCACCCAGCGGACACGGAAGTATTGCATCTTAGATCCGAAAGGCGTACGAGGACGTATACCTCTCGGATCTAACCCAGATGCCGTTGTATCTTGGTTTGAGGATTCAAACCAAAAATACGACGCGGGTAATTTGAAAGTACGCCGGTGTATCAGTAGATACGCCGGCGTACTCTGTCTGTGGATCTGCCCCTATATAGCCAACTAAGTACTAAGCTTACCGCAAAATTACCTTCATATGCTGAAAAATGGATGAATGACCTTGGTTTCAATACAGATATATCTACCGTATTTATCTGCGTATAACGCGCACTTTTTTCCTCTGAAATCAGAGGGTAAAACGTGCCTGCGCGTTATACGCCGATATCATGTTCTACCAGCAGGGGGCGAGGATCGGGACATGGCCATGGAACAGCGCTCTCTGCATAGTCTGCCAGACCCTTGTACACGGCTCTTCCTCTGTCAGCCTCATTTTAAAACAAAGCTTGTAAATAGCTATATAGCTCCGTTTTTTCAGGCTGCTCTCCTCCTCTGAGTGTAGCTTTGATTGGAGGAGAGCAGTCACATGCCCATCAGGGGAGAGAAGTCATGTGACCAGATCAGTGGAAAAAAAACAGAGCTATTAAGGTAAATGGAAGCTTCGTTTTTGTAATAGGAGACACAGGAGGAGCAGTGTGGAAGAGGCTGACAGTGATTTTTTTTTTTTTTACTTAACTATAGAGAATGCTGGCAGCACTGTCCCAGGAGACTGGGGGTCTCCTGGGAGTGCAGGGGGGGGGGGGGCTGTGTACTGAATGGGGGCTGTATACTGGGGAGGGGGAATGTATAATGTATGGGGGGGCTGTGTACTGGATGGGGGGTGTATAATGGATGAGGGCTGTATACTGGGGAGGGGGATGTATAATGTATGGGGGGGATGTGTACTGGATGGGGGGATGTATAATGTATGGGGGGGCTGTGTACTGGATGGGGGGGACTGTGTACTGGATGGGGGGATGTATAATGTATGGGGGGGCTGTGTACTGGATGGGGGGATGTATAATGTATGGGGGGGGCTGTGTACTGGATGGGGGGATGTATAATGGAGGGGGGCTGTATACTGGATGGGGGGGGATGTATCATGTATGGGGGGCTGTGTACTGAATGGGGGGGCTGTATAATGGATGTGGGGCTGTATAATGGATGGGGGATGTGTACTGGATGGGTGAGGCTTGTACTGTAAAGGGTGCTGAGAAAACATTTTTTCCTTAAACTCCCCTCTTAAAATTGGGGTGCGTGTTATACGCCGGCGCGTGTTATACGCCGATAAATACGGTACCTGGGATAAAGTATGGTCAAATACTAAAACGTCCTCCCAAAATATACTTAAAAGTTCTCATGTACTGGTATTTGGTTCCTGTTAGAATAGCAAAATTTGCTCCCCCTTATTCCCTGCTTTGTTTTCGTGGCTGTGGTGATCCGGAAACACATTTACATATTTTCTGGGAGTGCCCTGTTACAAAAAAATACTGGAAAGAAATATTCCTCATGATTTCAGCAGTTTTTAAGAAATCCATTACTCCTGATCCGACTACCGCACTCCTAAATTTAAAACCAGATTGTATTTCCTATGCTCAATTTAAACCGTTCCTACAAATCACCACAGCCGCAAAGCAAACCATCTCCAAAGCTTGAAAAAAAGCTACGCTTCTAGTTTCTGAAACCAGAAATAGAGTACACCAAGCCATGCTCCACTCAAAATCAGAAGCCATAACCAATGATTCCATAGACATATATGAAACACTATGGAACCCATGGGCGACCTATACTATCTCATCTAACCCAGATGATTCTCTATTGAGACCTTGGTAAGATATTGTAAGCCAGTAACATTCTGGATACAGTTCATCGATATTATTACTATCTCTATTATGTAACGATCCCGGAGCCTTTCCTCTATCCTGTACTCCCTTTCCTATCCTATTGTTTTCATCACTTTCCACTTTTTATACTCCACATTCTGCCCTTTTTCTTTCTTTTTTTCTCTCAAATATATAACTCAAGCATTATATAAAATGGTAATTGTGAATATGTAAATACGATATCAAATTTTGCTCCTATTGTTTTAATAATTAACATGAATAAGATCCTTCTCCCCCCTATTTCAACCAGTTTTTGAACCGATTCATTGCTAAAATTACATTACATTATTCTATGTTTCAAATACTCTCTTATTACATGATACCATTTTTCTTTTTCTGTAATCTTTTATTGTCAATTGTATCTACTGTTTCCTCTTTACTTTAAACCCAATAAACAAATTTGACAACAGATACAGGCAGGGACAACAATGGAAATTGGGTACTCTACTTTGGGCCAGATTCTCAAAAGAGATACGACGGCGTATCTCCAGATACACCGTCGTATCTCTGAGTCTGGCCGGTCGTATCTATGCGCCTGATTCTTAGAATCAGTTACGCATAGATTTCCCTTAGATCCGACTGGCGTAAGAGATCGGATCGTGACTGCATATTTACGCTGGCCACTAGGGGCGTGTACGCTGATTTACGCTTAGAAATATGTAAATCAGCTAGATACGCGAATTTATGAACGTATGCCCGGCCGACGCAGTACAGATACGCCATTTACGTTAGGCTTTTCCCCGCGTAAAGTTACCCCTGCTACATGGTGGCGTAAGTGCGGCGTACCAATGTTAAGTATTGCCGTCGTTCCCACATCAAATTTTGAATTTTTTACGTCGTTTGCGTAACTCGTCCCTGAATGGGGCTGGACGTAATTTACGTTCACGTCAAAACCAATACGTCCTTGCGGCGTATTAGGAGCAATGCACACTGGGAGATTTCCACGGACGGCGCATGCGCCGTTCGTGAAAATCGTCAATCACGTCGGGTCACAAGTTATTAACATAAAACACACCCCCTGTTCCAAATTTGAATTAGGCGGGCTTACGCCGGCCTTTTTACGCTACGCCGCCGCAACTTACGGAGCAAGTGCTTTGAGAATACAGCACTTGCCCTTCTAAGTTGCGCAACGTAAATCAGATACATTACACCCGCGCAAAGATACGCGTATCTACCTGAATCTAGCCCTTAAGCAAGAAGGATGTCCTTGTCTTCAGCACCACCTTGTTCTTATGCAAAAATAATAAAAACGTTGCTTGGAAGAAATTACCTTCAGCTTATTTTGTGGGAGTTTCTGTTACCTATTGGGAGGAGAGTGGGGAAGATTTTGCAGAAAAGACACTTTTATAATTTAGAGAGCGATGAAGCTGACTGATGGTTCGTCACACCTACACACCATAGGTTAAATAACCGATCGTGTCAGAACGTGGTGAAGTGAAACACAACGACGTGCTGAAAAAAACAAAGTTCAATGCTTCCAAGCATGCGTCGACTTGATTCTGAGCATGCACGGGTTTTTAACCGATGGTTTTGCATACTAACGATCGGTTTTGACGTATCGGTTATCAATCCATCGGTTAAATTTTAAAGCAAGTTTGCTTTTTTTTAACCGATGGTTAAATAACCTATGGGGCCCACACACGATCGGTTTTGACCGATGAAAATGGTCCTTCAGACGAGGCTTAAGAGTGTATATAAGAAAACGCATCTTTATGGAGACGCCTTTTGATTTTTTTTTTTAAATGTAAGCACATTATAAGAATGCAATTTATGCACATATAGAGTTAAAACATACTACACCAGGGATCTGCAATTAGCGGACCTCCAGCTGTTGCAGAACTACGAGTCCCATCATGTATCTGCCTCTGGGTGTAACGCTTGTGGCTGTTAAAGTCTTGCTATGCCTCATGGGACTTGTAGTTCTGCAACAGCTGGAGGTCCGCTAATTGCATATCTCTGTACTACACTATATAGGTCTTTTTCTTTTTGAGATTTCCTGTTTTGTCAAGTGGAGCACCATTAAAGATCCAAGATCAGTGATGACAGGGTGGATTCCATGCTTTAAGGTCTTGAAGATCCTTGGAATTACATTTTGTGGACTGGGGTGTGAAAGACATTCAAAAGCTCATGCTGGGGCGTGACCTAATGTGAGCCACAGCAGACGCATTGAGAAGGAGCACCGGCGATCCTGTTTTTAAAGTATAATTTTTATTGAAGAAATTATGCAACGATACACAGAAATGCAAAATAAGACCGGAGCCATATAATACCAAAAATAGCCGGATCCATAACAGCATCAGACATTAAGTACAGGCAAATCAAATCAAAATATCAGGAGTTCCCGTCACACCCACCCCCCGAGCCCCAAAAGGGAACAATCTGCCCCGGGAGTGGGCAGCCTAGGACCCCCCCCAAATAACACTTGGTCCACATAGAGCTACAAAAATGAAAGTGGGCATGCCGTATATGGCGAAGCTCCGATCTGGAACAAACTCGAACAGGGCTTAAGGGTCGACAAAACATAGGGGTCAAAGGAAATTGACATGCACAACAAAAAAAAAGAAAACTTTCGGAGACCCTAAAAAAAACCCACCATAAACCCTCATTTCAAAAGAAAAAGAATAAAAATAAAACATAGCAAAACCATATGCAATGAGGAGATTTAAGACTATATGGACCCTCACGGCCCTAGCTACCTCGTTATTCAAATTATAGAAAATAGAACGGTTAAGAAGAGGAAAGAAGGCGAAGAGGATAGTGGAAAACAGAACAGAGAGAAAAAGACAGAAGAATAGGGAGCAGGAGACACACGGAAGGCCTAACAAGCCGCAAATTTCAAGAGCAAACTAAAGGAATCAGAGGAGGACTCCAACATACGTTGCCCAAGGTTCCCAGATGAGCTTGAAGCCCTCAACAGAGTCAAGGATCTTGTTGGAAATCCTCTTGTTGGACATCATCCACAAGATTTTTCTCTTAGCCATTAAGAGAGAAACTGACAGGGATTTCCAAGCCTTGGTGATAGTCATCTTTGCCCAAAATAAAAAATATCAGCGCTTGTGTACTTTTGGAGATTTTAGGGACAGGGCTGTTAAGTAGGGCAATGGTAGGATCATAAGCAACTCTTACTCCCATGACTTTACTAATAAGGTGAAAGATTTTGTGCCAGAAGGATCGGATCCTAGGGCATTCCCACAGTATGTGAAGGAATGATCCAGAAAGCCCACACCCCCTAAAACACAAGGGAGAGGACTGCGGGTAAAACTTGGCAATACGGGTAGGAACTAAGTACCAGCGGGTCATGACCTTGAGGCTCGTTTCGGTAAGCGACACATTCAAAATGCCCTTGAAGGAATGGGCCACATTAGAATGCCACCGTTCCAATGGCCAATCAAGGTCAAGGTCACGTTACCAGCACCTCATGTAAAGCGCTTTCTCCAGAGGCTCGGCCAAAGCTGAATAAATTAAAGATTTTCCCCCCTTTATGTCCATGGCTGAGGAACACCACTGCTCATACGGGGTCACAGTGGGTTGTTCCGGACATGTCCTCCTAATCTGTTGTAAGAAGTGGGAAAGTTGAAAAAAGCGAAATTTCTCAGATGGGGGCATTTTGAGCTTAGAGGTGCAATAACCTAATGTGAGGGGCCTGTTTGAATTAAAAAAGTGGCCAATTCTATATAAGCCTTTGTCAAGCCACCATTTAAAGGCTACAATGTCTAACCCGGGTTGGAATCGGGGGTTGTGAAAGATATGTGCAAGTGGATGCCAATGGGATACCAGTGATGTCAGTTTATCTAACGAGTCGCATAGAGACAAAGAGTGGGACAGTGTAGGAGCTAAAATCGGTGGTCGGTTCCTAGGATGGTTCCATAAAAGGAAATCAAGGGTGAATCCCGGGGTCGCAGCTCTTTCCATGGAGACCCAATCTGGCTTGGGACCTTTAAGGTAAATTATAGAAAACTGGCTAAGTTGGGCCGCACGGTAATACCACCACAAATTAGGTAGTCCGAGGCCACCTTTTAGCCGAGGCCTAAAAAGCACTGTCTTAGAGAGGCGGTTTCCCTTTTTCTCCCAAATGAATTTAATTATAGCAGATTGGAGAGAATCGATATACGATTTTGTGACCGGGATGGGAAGGGAGCGGAAAAGGTACAAAATTTTGGGTAGGAGGGTCATCTTAACTGCATTTACGCGGCCAAGCCATGATAAATTATATAGGGACCATTGACGTAGATCAGTCATTAACTTTTTAACCATGGGTGGATAATTATGTTTATGGAAGGTCAGTCTGTGAAGTGAGATTAATGCCTAAATATGGGATAGAAATAGAGTTCCAGGAGAATGGGAAGCGACTTTTCAAGCTATCTACTTGGGATTGAGGGAGGGAGACGTTAAGTGCAACCGACTTGGACATATCGACTCTCAGACCTGATATACCACCAAAATCATTGAGGAGGCGGATCACGTTAGGGGTCGTGGTGAGTGGAGCGGTGAGAAAAAGTAGGACGTCGTCCGCGAACAAGGCACATTTATGTGTCGATTGTCCGCAGTGAACCCCTTGAATATCAGGGTGATTTCTGATCGCGATGGCCAAAGTTTCTATGGCCACCGCGAAAAGAAGGGGGGAGAGGGGGCAACCCTGTCTCGTTCCCTTTCTAATGGGGAATTGTTCCGAGAAGTGACCCTGAAATCTGACCTGTGCTATAGGTTGGGAATAAAGTGCTTCTAAAATTTTGATAAAGTCAGGACCAAAACCCCAGTGACGGAGCAAAGCAAAAAGGTATGGCCATTCGACCGTATCAAACGCCTTTTGTAAATCAATAGAAAGCAAATACCCTTCTTGGGAGACCCACCATCCCAGCCTGACCTCATAAGGGAAATAACATCCACTGCTCTCCGTATCTGGTCCGGTCCCTGTCTTCCCGGGATGAAACCCACCTGATCTTTGTTAATATAAGAACCAATAAAAGATGCCAGTCTATTGGCTAAAGCTTTCGTCATTATCTTCATATCGTTATTAATTAACGAGATTGGCCTATAGTTGCTCACTTCACTGGGATCCTTCCCTGGTTTGGGAATAACTGATATGAATGCTAGGTTCGCCGAGGGATCCAATAATGGATCCTTACGTAAGGAATTAAAGAACCGGACCAGATAGGGAGACAAAATTTCAGAAAAGGTCTTATAATAATGGTTTGAGAATCCGTCGGGGCCCGGGGCAGAGTCAGTCTTAAGGTCTTTAATAACATCATTAATCTCTGCAACCTGGAACGGTGAGTCAAGGATGGAACGATGGGATTTCGAAAGTCTGGGGAGAGGGACATTCTGTAAAACAGAGTCAAGGTCCGTCTGGGAATGTCGAACCTCAGAAGAATACAGGGAGGAGTAGAAGGACTGAAAAGTTTTGAGAATCTTTTCGGGGTTCTGGGTCAGATTGCTGTTCGAGGCCTTAATCTTAGGGATTGCATACGTCTTCAATTTAGGTGAAAGTTTAGCCGCTAACTGAGGGCCAAACTTGTTCGCCCGCATATAAAACTTACTGTTCTGCCATAACAGATGTTTATCCGCCGAGGATGTGAGAGCCAAATTGAGCGCTAACCTGGCTGAATCAAGTTTGGCAAGGGAAACACGAGAGGGGTTACGCTTGTGGGTCTTACTTTTAAGTCTTTCTCAAGTTTCAGAATGTCCAACTTATGTTCCCGCTTCAGTTTCGACGAAAGCTGTATGATCTTCCCCCGGAGTACTGCCTTGTGGGCCCCCCAAAGGGAACTAGGGGAGGTCTCACTATTGTCATTGTTCACAAAATATTCCCGAATTTCCTTCTCCAACATGGTACAATGAACCGGGTTAGAGAGAAGCGATGCGTTAAGGCGCCACGGACAAAACCCGGGGGGGGGGGAAATTACATTAGCAAGTTTGACAAGCACCAAAGAATGGTCAGACCACGGGACTTCAAGAATGGACGCGGAAGACGCGGTGTGGACCTCAGAGGCATGTAAAAAAATATGATCAATTCTTGCATAAGTTTTGTGAGGAGCTGAGTAATGCGTGTAATCTTTCATCAAAGGATTAAGTTCTCTCCATGTGTCTATGAGTCCTAAAGAGTGTAGAAGACGGGCAATTTGAAGGCTTTGTTTAGGAGGTCTTTTGGGGTGGGGAATCCCAGCTACTGATTTATCAAGGATATTGTCAAAGGTGATATTAGAATCACCACCCAAAATTACCCTGCCCTCAAAATGCGACGCCAGAGTAGTAAATAGTTTAGAAAAAAAGTGGGTTTGTCCGGTGTTGGGGGCGTAATAGGAAACTAAAGTGTGAACTTTGCCTTCTATCGTACCCTTCACCAGAATGTAACGACCTTCCTTGTCCGCAACAGTTAGAGAATGTACGAAATGGGTCTTTTTTGAAAAAAGTATAGCTACCCCTCTCTTTTTAGATTCAGCATTTGCCAAATAAAAAGTTGGGTATCCGCGGTGTAAAAAAGGGGGGTTATAGGTGATAGGGAAATGGGTCTCCTGGAGTAGGACAACGTCTAGGCCCCTGGAGTGATAACTCTGAAATGCCTTGCACCTTTTGAGCGGGGAATTTAGGCCTTGAGTATTGTGCGAGGCTACCCTAAGAGCAACCAATTTGGGAGGTGTGTCAGCCATGGACCAAAGAGGGTGTGTGCGAGCAATGCGGAGAAAGGCTTACCTTAACCCACGAAAGACCGGGAGCATACAATAAGGAGTCAGGTGAAGGTCGCATATAAATTCTCAGCAAAGTGGAGGCCTTCCGTGTGAACTTCTGAGGAGTCAAAATAAAACAAAAGGAAAAACATGAGGTACAAAATCCAGACATTAGGGTAGGGAAATAAGAAAAGAAAGAAAATAAGGAGAAGGAAGAAACCTAGATAAGACTAGCTAGGAAAAAACGTAGACAGGACTGGCGAGCCAAGTCCTGAAAGCGAGTCCAAAACAAAGGTGGACCCAGTAAGGTGACAACCCCAATAGGGGTTGTATTCCTACAGTCACAAGAAGAGCGAGCTCTGTCCTGTTACCGTAGATGGAGTGGCATGCTAATCTGCCCCAGCCTAGAGGCCCACATTAAAACATTAAAATTTTGGCTGGGAGATCTCCAGGCCTTAGGCCTAGATAAAAACAGCAAAAATGTTAAATCACTGAAGAAGGTTAGAGTATAAACAATATGGCAAACAGATAAATACTTGCTCACTTAATCAAAACGAAAACCCTGTCGTCCCCAGAGGGAGAACAGGGTAAAAAAATGAGACAAAACTTGTTGAGAAGACTAGTATCGCTAAATTAAGATATAAAATGTAACTTGAATAGCACGATCTCGGTGGGTATAGGTAATATCACTATACCGGCAGAAAAAACAACACTCGAGAAAGGGTGTAAAAGACACAAGGGAATTAATCAGGGAAATACAGTCATCTTGGAGGACGAGAGTCTCTGGGCCTCTTTGGTTGCTGCTTGTTGCACAACGGGGTGATGGGACTGCCAGTGGGAGGTCTTTTAGATGTACCAGGACGAAGAGAAGATTCCTGAGGGGGCAATTCTTGATTGATGAATCCAAGACGCAATAACAGCTGTTCGCCATCCCTGAAGCTCGAGAAGCCATATGATTTGTCCTTATATTCAAACTGGAGGCGAAATGGAAAGGACCACCTATATTTAATAGATTTCTGCAGAAGAACCCCTAAAAGGGGCTTCAGGGACCTCCTCTTCTGGATAGTGGCTGGTCAGATGTCTGCAAATAACTGTATCTTGTTCCCCTGAACGTTGAGATCATCAATATTACGGGATCTCCTCATGACCTCCTCCTTTACACTATAGTAGTGGGGCTTGACCACCACATCCCTCGGGAGCCTGTCTTGGCGAGGAGGTTGTAGTGCTCTGTGGGCCCTGTCCAGCTCAAGTTTATGATCAGGAATGTCAGGGATAACAGTTTTAATGAATAATTTCACTGTCTCAGGGATATTGGCCACCCCCTCAGGGATACCTCTTATGCGAAAGTTATATCTCCTGTTGCGATTCTCCAAATCGTAAATTTTGGAGAGTGCAATTTCAAGTTGGTCCTGCAGCGACTGTATGCAATTAGTATTTTGGTTGGTACGGGCTGCGGTGTTGTCTACCGCCTGTTCAATGGCTTCCATGCGGGCCCCTATATTCTGCAGCTCAGTCTTAATGGAGGATGTAATCTGTGTTGCAGTCTGTGTTAACCCCGCCGCCAGCATATCAGAAAAGCAATTAAGAAGCTGTGCCATATCATTGTGAGAAGGCTGAGGCATGGAAGATGGTAACTGGAAGCCAGCCTGACTCAAAGGGGATTGCAGCATGGGGGTGCCCACAATGTCTGACAAAGTGCGTTTTTTAAGCGACTCCGTTGAAGCTGGGGATACTATGATGGGAGGTTCATTACTCACAGGAGTTGCCAGCAAAGGTAGATTGTGCTGGATCGGGGACGATGGGTCTGCAATAGACTCTGTGTCTGCCACGTCTCCACGAGGAGACGCCGCGGCCGCCATCTTAGGGCCTATAGGAGCCGCTAGGCTGAAGTCCAGCTGACGGCTAAAACTCCTCTGTTCGCTGCTGCCTGACATCCAGAGTAATGCACTGCGATCCCCGCTATCCACACGGACCTTCCTCGGGACAAAATTCCCAGCAACTCGGGTGCTGTGAGCCTCGATGTGCTGGGGCGGTCCGGAGCTCCCGTTCAGCACGTCTTCCCGGAAGTCCCGCGCATGCGCACTCCGCGATCCTGTTTTTAATCCTTAACCATCTGTGCACCTGCTGGCTGCTGGATTAAGCCAGTGATTGGGCAGGCAGGATGAGAAATTCAGCCATCGGGTCAACCTTGAGTTTAATTTACATTCACTCCCCTCAGTTTCACCCTTCTTTGAAGCAACAGCTGGAGTAACTTTGAGGAGAAGGTATTGTTAATGGTTGAGGGTATAAAACTGACTGAAACTGTTGGGGCTGCCAGTCAGTAGGGAGTTTGCCCCCCCCCCTTTTTGTTCTGTAGTCAGTGGATCATCGTGGATCATCTGGGAAGAGTTTTCTACTGGATCTCTCTTTGAGACACTTTGACTGTCAAATAGACTTTCAGTTTTTACCTATGCCAAGTTATGTTGGGATTTGGGCTAGGTGATAGAGAGTTTGATTATTTTATTAACCACTTCAATACCTGCCCATTGTCATTTGACGTCCACAGATGGGATCTCCCATCCTGGGTGGACGTCAAATGACGTCCTGGGCTTTGCGGGTGGATATCTGAATGATACCTGCAGCTAGAGGCATCATCCAGATATCCTTTTGTTCTGCCGGCGATTCTGCGCAGCATAAGAATGATCATAGCGGCGTTTCCGCCGCTTGATCGTTCTTACAGGCGGCGGCAGGGGACATCCCCCCCCTCCCGCCGCCATCCGGTGCTTCTCCGGGCTCTCCCGTGCCATCGGGGGCCCGGAGAAAGAATTGTCCGGCACTCGCAGGAAGCATAGAGATGACTGGTGACCAGACATCTCTATGACCGTTGGAGGACCCGGGCGCGATGTGATGACGTCACGCCCGGGTCCCCGTAAGTAAACAAAGCCGCGATTGCGGCTAGTAAGCAACAGTATTCATGAGATCGGTGAATTTTTTTTCACCGATCTCATGGTTTCCAGCCTGGAGGAGAGATGCAGGGTCTTATTGACCCCGCATCTCTCCATAAAGAGGACCTGTCACACACATTTCCTATTACAAGGGATGTTTACATTCCTTGTAATAGGAATAAAAGTAAAAAAAAAAAAAAAAAAATAGAAAAGAAGTGTAAAAAAAGAAAAAAATAAGTAAAAAAATAAATAAAAGAATAAAAAATAAAATTAAAACGCCCCTGTCCCCGGTAGCTCGCGCGCAGTAGCGAACGCACACGCAAGTCCCGCCGACATATGTAAACGCCGTTTAAATCACATATGTGAGGTATCGCCGCGTGCGTTAGAGTGCCAGCAACAAATCTAGAACTAGATCTCCTCTGTAAATCTAAACTGGTAACCTGTAAAAAAAATTAAAGCGTTGCCTATGGAGATTTTTAAGTACCGAAGTTTGGCGCCATTCCATGAGTATGCACAATTTTAAAGCGTGACATGTTAGGTATCTATTTACTCGGTGTAACATAATCTTTCACATTATACAAAAAAATTGGGCTAACTTTACTGTTTTGTTATTTTTTTAATTCATGAAACAATTTTTTTCCAAAAAAAGGGCGTTTGAAAAATTATTGCGCGAATACCGTGCAAGATGAAACGTTGCAATGACCGTCGTTTTATTCCCTAGGGTGTCTGCTAAAAAAACATATATAATATTTGGGGGTTCTGCGTAATTTTCTAGCAAAAGAATAATGATTTTTACATGTAGGAGAGAAGTGCCAGAATAGGCCCGGTAATGAGGTGTGTATAAAAGCCCTGTATTGAAGTGGTTAAGGCTCTACTTACTCAGCTGCTTCTATTTTCTCACAGTTGGCTTCTTTTCTTGGCCCCAGTTTATTTGTGCCCCAACAACAGTTCCAGTCAATTTTATACCCTCAACAATTAACAAATCCTTCTACTCAAAGTTACTCCAGGAGAGTTGGAAGCAGTAGTTCTCCTCTTCTGTTGCTTCAAATAAGAGTGGAACTGAGGGGAGTAGGTGTGAAGTAAACTCAAGGTTGACCTTCTGGTTGTATTTCTCATCCTGCTTGCCTGATCCCTGGATTAATCAAGCAGTCAGCAAGTGTGCGGATGGTGCAGGTTTGACCTCTTCAATACAGGGCATTTTCACCCCCTTCCTGCCAATTTTTAGTTTTCAGCGCTGTCGCACTTTGAATGACAATTGCGTGGTCACGCAAAACTTTACTCAAATGTTTTTTTTTTCTCCATAAATAGAGCTTTTTGTTGGTGGTATTTGATCACCTCTGCGTTTTTTAAATTTTTCGCGCTATAAACAAAAGAAGAGCAACAATTTTGAAAAAACACAATGGGGCAGATCCACATAGATCTGCACCCGCGCAGCGTATCTGAGATACGCTACGCCGCCGTAACTTACCTGACTTTTGTTCGAATCCAGAAAGAATTTGCGCCGTAAGTTACGGCGGGGTAGTGTATCTCTTGCTGCGTAATGGCGCAGAATTCCAATGCGGCGAGTAGGGGGCGTGATTCATTTAAATGAAGCGCGTCCCCGCACCTAACGAACGGTGCATGCGCTGTCCCTAAATTTCCCCGCTGTGCATTGCGCTAAAAAACGTCGCAAGGACGTCATTGGTTTTGACGTGAACGTAAATGGCGTCCAGCCCCATTCACGGACGACTTATGCAAACAAAATAAAAAAATTAAAATTCGACGCGAGAACGATGGCTATACTTAACATTGCGTACGCCACCAGATAGCAGCTTTAACTATACGCCGAAAAAAGCCGTACGGAAACGACGTAAAAGAATGCGACGGCCGCTCGTACGTTCGTGGATCGTCGGAAATATCTAATTTGCATACTCGACGCGGATTACGACGGGAACGCCACCCAGCGGACACCGAAGAATTGCATCTAAGATCCGAAGGCGTACAAAGACGTACGCCTGTCGGATCTAACCCAGATGCAGTCGTATCTTGTTTTGAAAATTCAAAACAAAGATACGACGCGGGAAATTTGAAAGTACGCCGGCGTATCACTAGATACGCCGGCGTACTTTCTTTGTGGATCTGCCCCAATATTTTTTACTTTTTGCTATAATAAATATCACAATCTTTTTTTTAAAAAAAACATTGTTTTTCCTCAGTTTAGGCCTATATGTATTCTTCTACATATTTGTGGTAAAAAAAAATCACAATAAGCATATATTGATTGGATTGCGCAAAAGTTATAGCGTCTACAAAATAGGGGATAGATTTATGGAATTTTTTTAATATATTTTTTACTAGTAATGGTAGCGATCTGCGATTTTTATTGTGACTGTGACATTGCGACAGACATGTCGGACACCTTTTACACATTTTTGGGACCATTCACATTTGTACAGCGATCACTGCTATAAAAATGCACTGATTACTGTGTAAATGTGACTGGCAGGGAAGGGGTTAACATTAGGGGCGATAAAGGGGTTCATTGTGTGTCCTTGGGAGTGATTCTAACTGTAGAGGGCGGGGACTCACAAGGGGAGTGTTCCTCTGTACTGGGAACACACCATCGTTCTCCTCTCACCTGACAGGACATGGATCTGTGTGTTTACACACACAGATCCACGGTTCTGCTGTGTTAAGAGGCAACTAAGTTGCCCCGCGGACATCTCGGGTGCCCGGCGGATGCCTGGGAATGACAAGGACGTCATATGATGGTAAGTGGTTAAAAACAGGATTGTGTGAGCTTCTTCCCAATGCGTCTCCCGAAGCTAACTTCCGGTCACGCCCCATTACTAGCTTTTGAATGTCTTTCACACCCCACTCCAGGGCCGGACTGGCCTACCGGGATATCGGAGATTTCCCGGTAGGCTGCCTGTCCTGTGGCCAGTTTCAGTTCCAGCCGTAGCTGCAGCGCTCCCTGTCCCCTCTCTCCTGTGTATCATCACGGAGCTGGCTGGCTGGGCTGTGCTTGTGTTCGGCGATGATTATGACATCCCCCCAGTGCTCTTTACACCCACACTCTTAGCCCCCTTAGTGCTCTCAACCCTGTTCTTTTTGGCTCCCCCTCAGTGCTCTCAAGCCCCCCCCTGTGATCTCCACTCCCCCCTGCTCTTTGCCCCCACCCAAGTGCTCTCCAACCCCGCCAGTGCTCTCCACTCTCCCTTCTCTCCAGATCCCACCCAGTGCTCTCACTTGCCCAGGACAGGCTGACTGGGGGCAGAAAATGAGGACAACTGAAGGTGCAGGTGGCCAGGGACCACGCCATCTCACAGCAAACAGATCCTCTGGAAGGAGCACTGTCCCCATCCAAAACGAGAACAGACCCTGCCTCTTGATGGTGATCATGGATATCCTGCTAGCATGGAAGGTACCGTACCGAGCATCAACAACACACCTTCCCACAGACAGGAACTGCAGACTGGGACATGGGCCATAGGAGGGGCTGCAATGATGGGCACAGTGAGGCTGCATTCGTGGGCACAGTGAGACTGCATTTGATGGGCACAGTAAAACTGTATTTATGGGCACAGTAAGGCTGCAAGGGTGGGCACAGTGAGGCTGCAATGGTGGGCACAGTGAGGCTGCAATGGTGGGCACAGTGAGGCTGCATTTGGTGAGCACAGTGAGGCTGCATTTGATGAGCACAGTGAGGCTGCATTTGATGGGCACTGATGAGGCTGCATTAAGCTCTTGTATCATGTCTGCAGCCTCTGACCATCTCCTGTATCATATCTGCAGTCTCTGAGGAAATCAGGAGAGGAGTCAAGAGTGTGAGTGCCGCTGGGATGGGGGTCATGGGAGAAGTCAGACGGGTGTGGACTGTGGAGAGGAGACTGTAGGAAACCAAAGACACCAAGCTGGAGCCAACTGACGGAGCCCTGCACGGTGTACCTAAGAGGAGTTCAGTGACAGCACCGCTAGGCCAGTCTGAGGGGGGGGGGTCACTGATGTAAGGGAAAAGTGAATATGATAATGTAAGAGGCAGTGATATAAAGGTTTCCCCCTTATATCAGTAACTCACCCCCCTTACCTTAACATATTCTTTCTGCGGAAAGTGGTTCCCCCCCTCCCCCCCCCACGTTCTGAGTTCCTGGTGTCCCCCTTGATGATTGACCACTTTTACCCCTTTAACTGAAATTTGCTTTTATATATATAAAGACCTGTGTGCTTTCATATTTGTCTTATCTATATAAAATACACTCTTCAAATGTGCTTTAAAATGTATGGTTTTCCCTTTCATGAACAAGAAAATAATGACGCTATGCTGTTACGTGGGTATAATAATGCTATGGGGCTGGTATGACATTTTTTTCCAGGGTTGTTTTTTATTCCCAGTCCGGCCCTGCCCCAGTCCACAAAATGTCCTTCCAAGGATCTTCAAGACCTTAAAGCAAGGACACAATGGCAACCCCACTGGAATAATTTTGTGCCCGTTGGGCCATTATCACTAATCCCCCTGATTACCATACTGTATGCACTATACTACAGCTATAAGATGGAGTCAAAATTTGTCTCATGGAATGGCCATGGTCTTAATCACAATTTTAAGAGATCACTGCTGTTCATATATCTTAAAGGGTCACTAAAGGAATTTTTTTTTAGCTAAATAGCTTCCTTTACCTTACTGCAGTCCTGGTTTCATGTCCTCATTGTTCGTTTTTGCTCTGATGTTGCTGTAATCCTTCCCTGTTCTGGACACTTCCTGGTTGTCTGTTTCCTGATGACCACAGTACTGGGGGATTCTAGTTTCATTTTCCAAACCATCACTGCTTTATGGCTCTGTCTAGCACAGAGGCAGGATAACATGCAAAAACGAAACTAGATGCAGAAACGAAACTAGAGGTACATTATATGATTGATTTTTATCTATTTTTAATCAATTTTAAAAGGAATCAGTTAACTAGTATGTCTCCATACCCTGTAAACAGTCATTTCAGCAAAAAAAAAAAAAAATCCTTTACAACTCCTTTAATGCACATAAACCACACATACTATGTAACTATATGAAACTCATCTGATGGGTAACAAAATATTGGCATTAGGAAGATTTTGGGTGTGTCAAGCGTTCCACATCACATACTCTACTTATGCCAGAGGGCTGCCATTCTGCTCAATAAATCCATACCTGGTATTGTTGAAAATGTCATTACAGACCCTGGGCGAATGTATGTTATTGTACTCCTGAATACATGTGCCCCCCCTTTTGACCACCACATCTTGTAAATGGTATGTGAGCAGCAGGCTCCCCTCCAAGTCGATAGATTGGTGATAGGGGGGGACTTCAATGCAATTATAGATGGAGTGCTGGACACCTGCTTTGGCTTTCCCAGCCAGAGTTGCAGAATTGGATGTCCGGTTTGGGTCTTTCTGTACTCTGGAAGTGGAAACATCCAAGGGACAGTGCTTACTCTCACCTCTTGGCCACCCACAGGTCAGAATCCATATTATTTTTTATTTGGTGTCCAGGCGTTAACTTATCTTCCGGCATGGTTGTCAGTTCATGCTCCCCTGGAACTTACCCTGCATTTTTCACTCCACTAAAGTCCTGGGGTTTTGAAGAAGCTCACTGTATCTGTGAAATGTCATCACCCCTTGTCCGTTGTTTTAGTCTTTCAATAAACCTGTTGGACGGATGTTGGTGTGCAGCTAATTTTTCTCACTTGGTCTACATGTTCACCTTTGCTAGCACTCAGCCCTTCCTTTTTGGTGGGTTATTGTACTCATCTGGAGCAGCGATCTGTCTAATTTCTCCAAACATCCTGGTTGCAGGAGGCTAGCATCATGCTGGGTCTCTGACATTAAGGTGTCGGAGACTGTTACCCCAAAATTGTTCAATACTGGGGCCATAATAACAGTTCTGCCTCACCTACTAGGTGTGAATAGGTGTCTGCTATCAAGGCAGTTAGAAAAGAATATGCCTACCAAACTGAATCTTGTGAAAAACAGGAGACTGAAGTGGTAGAGATACTTTGCTGCAGACACCTTCTCTGAGTCTTATTCTGTTTTGGCCCAGGCTAGAAGAAAATGATCTCTACATTACACCTCTCTGATTCAATCTGATGCTAATATCAAGGCAGGCAGGCTCTTTGAGGCCGGAGGTAAGCTGCTGGATTACCTTGGGACAGAACTACTTCAGTGTCCAGAAGCAGGATCACTGATCCCCCTGATATATTAATGAAATTTCATTCCTATTATAGTTTCCTATACAGACACACAATATATCCTCTAGAGGACGCCATAGCGCGTAAACTCACTTATCTTTCTCTCCAATCTCTATCCCAGATGGATGTAGAGCGCTTAGATAGATAAATTACATCACTTGAAATAGAGGCAGCTTATTTGTCATTTCCCAAAAATAAAACACCTGGGCCAGGTGGCCTTCTTGGGGAATTTTTTTTAGGGCACACACTGCTACCTTGGCCCCTAAGTTACAGGCCCTGTTTTCCTCCTGTTAAGAGGTGGATTTGCTCCCCCATCCATGCACAGTATCAGGCTCATGTGGCCTTAATACCAAAACCAGGGAAGGATTTACAGTTCTGATCTTCTTACCTTCCCATTTCATTATTAAACTATGAAATACTAATGTCCTTGCTACCAGGTTGACCAGAGTCCTTTCATCTCTTGTTGATATAGATCAAATGGGCTTCATGTCCGGTAAATCTACAGACATAAATGTTGTGTTTTAACTCATCTACCGCTACCTTCTGCAACACAGACAACAAGGATCCTTGTAGCCTTGGACATAGAAAAGTAATTTGACACCATTGACTGGCTTTATATGTCCAAGGTCTTGGAAATGTTTAATTTTGGACCCACTTTCCAGAAGTGGACCGCTCACCTACAGCCAAGGCCCTCAAGTCCCTTTCCCTCTCACCCCAGCTATGAAGGCGGCCCTCAAGGCCTGATGCTCCACTGTACCAGCAGGCACCTCGGTCATTCCTTAGTGGTCACCCTATGCACCACATAGGTTTAACCCAGGTCTCCTGGAATTCTAGTCTCTTTCGGATCCAAACATGTGGGCATCCAAGGGCATTTAGACACTTACACACATTTATATGGATGGAGATCTGACCACATTTGACAATATGAAACACCTCTAACTCTTATTTTTTTCCGATACTTACAGCTCTGCCATGCCTACCATTCTCAGATGTGTGGGTGACAATGCGTATTTTCACCACATTTTCTGGAACTGCCCAAATATTAAAATGTTTTGGTCTGAAGTTGCTGGTTTCGTCATGCAGCTCACCACTGTTGAGATCCCCCTGAGTGTGTGTAGATGTATGTTTGCTCGGGCTGGTGGGGACATAGATACCCTTTGGAGCTCTTAGGACCCTTGCTGCTTTTTAATTTAAAGGTATTAAGGTAATTAACTTGAAGTGGAAGTCTAAGGCCTTGTACACACGATCAGTCCAAACTGATGAAAACGGACTGATGGTCTGATGGTCTGATGGTCTGATGGACTGATGGTCTGTTGTGCGTACACACCAACAGTTCAAAAACCGATCGAGTCCAACGCAGTGACGTAAAACACAACGACGTGCTGAAAAAAACGAAGTTCAATGCTTCCAAGCATGCATCGACTTGATTCTGAGCATGCGCAGGTTTTGAACCGATGCTTTTGCGTAGTAACCATCGGTTTTGACCGATCAGTCACCAGTCCATCAGTCCGATTTTAAAGCAAGTTTTAAAAATTTCCATTTCGCAGTAGTGGATACAAGGCAGTTTGTGAGTACTTGAATCTTATTTTCCCTGCTACAGAAAGCAAGCTGAATGCAGTGGCCACAAGGAGATAGCCGACGTCACAGAGCCTATGTTGTCTGAGAAGAAGTGCTGGAGGCGGGAGTGAAGTTCAAGAAGGGCGTCTTGGAACGTTAAAAGAGAGTCATTGAGCTGCCATTGATAGGGTGAGCGAGTTAGGCCAGTGAGTGCAAGTGAGAAGACTATGGGATCATGATCATGATCTGACCATGGAGAGGCAGGGATCATTATCTTATGTATGTTAGAAATGATTCACAGGGGGATGAAGACATGGTTGATCCTGCAAAAGCTATCATGCAGATGGGAATAAAAGGTAAAGTCACAGGCATGGGGTGATGTTCCCTCCATGCATCCACCAGACCATGCAATTGCAAGAGGGATTGCATTTGGGCTTCTACAGCCAGGTCATGGGAGGAGAACGCTCCTTGTGCACATTTCCCGTCCACTGAGGAGTCCAAAGTTATGTTTGAGTCACCTATAAGAATAAGGGTTCCGAAACAGTGCTGGGAAACCACTTTAACCACTTCAGCCCCGGACCATTTTGCTGGTCAATGACCGGGCCGCTTTTTGCGATTCGGCACTGCGTCACTTTAACTGACAATTGTGCAGTCATGCGACGTGGCTCCTAAACAAAATTGGCATCCTTTTTTTCCCACAAATAGAGCTTTTTTTTGTGGTATTTGATCATCTCTGCGGTTTTTATTTTTTTCGCTATAAACAAAATAGAGCGACAATTTTGAAAAAACAAATTATATTTTTACTTTTTACTATAATAAATATCCCCCAAAAATATATATAAAAAAAAGTTTTTTTTTCTTCCTCAACTTAGGCCGATACGTATTCTTCTACATATTTTTCATAAAGAAAATTGCAATAAGCGTTTATTGATTGGTTTGCACAAAATTTATAGCGTCTACAAAATATTGTATAGTTTTATGGCATTTTTATCAATAATTTTTTTTACTAGTAATGGCGCCGATCTGCGATTTTTATCAGTACTGCGACCTTATGGCGGACACTTCGGACACTTTTGACACATTTTTGGGACCATTTGCATTTTTATAGCGATCAGTGCTATAAAAATGCATTGATTACTGTAAAAATGTCACTGGCAGGGAAAGGGTTAATATTAGGGGGCGATCAAGGGGTAATTATGTTCCTTCATTGTGTTATAACTAAAGGGAGGGTGGGACTGACTAGGGGAAATGACAGATAGCTGTTCATACATTGTATGAACATACGATCAGTCATTTCTCCCCCTGAAAGAACCGGGAGCTGTGCGCCGGGCACTCGCATCGGCACCAGGGGTGAGCAGAGGGCGCGTGCGCCCCTAGTGGCCACAATGCAAAATCACGTAATATTATGTGAATTTGCGAAGCCGAGCCGACCTGCCGCTGTAAAACTACGGTGGGCGGTCGGCAAGCGGTTAAGGAGGTGGAAGAAAAATTTGTGTTGAAAGCAGTTAGGAGCATAGTAGGCTACCAAAGTTATGTCATAACCATTAAGAGCGCCATAGAGCAACAGATATCTCCTGGTCGGATCTGCGATTTCCTTAGTACAAGAAAATAAAAGGTTGCCCTGAAAGACAATTAGAACTCCTCTATGTTTTAGGGCACAGAAGCTACGTGGAAGGTAGGGAAATGAGGAGAGAGGTATTTTGGGGCGGAGGAGGAGAAAAACTTGGTCTCTTGTAGGCATACCATGTCAACATGGCTAGTTTTAAGATGGTGAAATACCTTTGAACTTTTTACTGGCGAGTTAAACCTGTGGATATTGTGTAAATAAAATTTCAATGGTGTCATAGCCATAGCGAGAAGATGAAGTTGAGCTGAACTGTGGGGATTCCACAACGGCCTTCAGGTATTTGTATTGTGGGCCATAATCGAGCACCGACCTGGAGGACAAGGAAAGGGAAAGACAAAAACAAAGAAAAGAAGGGAAGGGACCAGAAGCGGGGAGAGGCAAAACAAAAACTAGATAGTAAATGATGGAGGGTAATACTGAGTACATCACAACAGGCGTGAACCACATCTAGAGGTAAGATGTGTAAGGCAGGGGGGCTCTGCTGCCGGACACATGGCTGTGTGGGGCTTACGTAGCCAAAATTGTACATTTAAGGGGAGTCTTGGCCAGGGAAAATAAAAGGGGATAATGAAAAAAAAACTGCATGGGGGGGGGGGGGGACAAAGGGAAGATACAACAGGTGTCTCCGAGATCAATGGTAACAATTAACGTGCAGGGGGCCAGTAAAACAGGCCACAACTTGTGGAGAGAGAGGCAGCATAAACACAATTTCAAGAAAAATTTACAAACATACAGAAGAGCATCAGCACAATAACACAATGATAGCACTAGTGAACCTTCCACGGGGTACATCCTAGGTCTGCAGGGAGGGACTGGGGACGCGGAGCCCTGGACCAGATGGCTAAAAGAGTACAGTGTAGGATCCACCGGAGAGACTCCCTGGGCCAGTCTGTCCATTCAAATCCATGAGGGAGCAGATTCCCCCTAGGACCCCAGGGAGAACAACAACAGGAGGCATGATGTCAAATTTCAGGCCATCTGTGGGGCTCACAGGTAGAGACTCAGCTGGTAATATATTGAGGAATTGGAGGAAGGGGGGTTAAAGAGGGGGGACAGGGACTGGGTAGGGGAAAAGGGTGGGGGAAGGGGGGTCATGTGAGCCCTGCGTGTGAGCCCCTGCTATATCAACATCAAGAGTTCAGCTTTAACAAGGTCCAAGGTGGCAGTGGTGGCATAACCACCAATAATAATGAAAAAAATATATAAAAAAAAGGGAGGGAACATGGAGAGGCCAATCATTAGTTAAAGTCAAGGGAGGGGAGGATTTCTGCACCTACCATCTCTCACAGTGGATGGTAGGAAACGTGAACCAGTAAGTCCAGGGGACTCGTTCAAACAAGGTCAAACTTACAGTTCCAAAGCTCATGTTACCAGCAGAGCATGGGGAGCCATATGTGGATGAGGTGCCTGGACAGGGGGCATGTGGCTTTTCACCGTTTCCCAGGTGCGGCCTGGGAGGTTGGTAGCAGGGCAAGGAGGAGCAGAGTTGATCAGGCTCTGGTTTCCTTTGCTAGATGGCATGAGACAAAGGGATTCCAGGATTGCTTGTGCTTTGTCCGGAGAGATCAGGGTATGAGTGCGACCCTTATAGAAAAAGGGGAAACCCCAATGTACCGAATTTGATGGGCCAGCAGTGCAGAGGTGTAAGGCTTCACCTGTCTCCTCTTCACGATTGTGGACTGGGAGAGGTCTGCAAACACTTGATAGTGGTTACCTTGGAATATTAGGTCAGGCTTGTCCCTGGCTGCTCGCAGGAGGGTTTCTTTAGTGTGGTAGTAAGTGAACTTGATCACAATGTCCCGGGGTGGCCCTTCAGCTTTCTTAGGGCCAAGCGTGGATGAGGTTGAACTCCAGCCAATCGATGGGAATGCCAGGCACTAGTTCCTGGAACAGAGCTGTTAATGTGGAGGTGAGGTCTGTAATCGTCTTGAGTAGGGTTGTCCCGATACCACTTTTTTAGGACTGAGTACAAGTACCGATACTTTTTTTCAAGTAGTCGCCGATACCGAATACCGATACTTTTTTTTAAATGTCATGTGACCGTTTTCAAACCACAATACAGACTAAGGATATTTTCTTTAGAATTATGAAGAACTGGTACATCATGGTGTGGGGCTGTTTTTTAGCGTACTGGAAAACTACATATCATTGAAGGAGTGATCACTGCCAGTGCCACCTATCAGTGCAGCTCATCGGTGCCAGTGCCCAAAAGTGCAGCTAGCCAGTGCCACCTATCAGTGCAGATCAGTGCCCATTAGTGCATCAGTGCAGGGAGGCAGCTTATTAGTGCATCTCATCAGTGCCACCCAATCAATGCCAGTGCCACCTATCAGTGCCATCCAATGGCACTGCAGCTGCCTGGACGTGTGGATTTATTATATAGCGGTCGTCGGCCGGCCGCCGGGCCCTGGTGAGAGAATTAAGTTTGGGCCTATATTATGATGGGGGCCTGGAGCTGCAGCTCCATCAGCCCCACGGTTAATCCGGCCCTGCCTCGAGGAGTGGCCTAATGGCGGTGGAGTAGAAGCACACTAACTCCAGAGCTCCTCTTGCCTCCGTCCGCCCCCCGACCAATATTGGAAGTCGAGTAAATACCCACAGCCATAATCTAAAAACGGCGTTTGCAGCGTGAACAGCCTGGGCGGGTGTTGCTGGCTACGAGCGGCGCATACCTGGGATGAAGAAGGAGGAGGTGCGATCCAAAGTCCGCGTCCAGGCTGAGATTCAGCAATATTTCCCGCAGACCAGAGCAGCTGCAAGCCGGAATCGATCCGCGGTATCACGTGACACTACAAGCGCAGACATACACGTATCCAGCGTGTCAGGGGAAAGTGATTCGGCGCTATATCAGATACTATCCCCAGTGACAGCCACGAGAGAGGAGAGAGAAGCGGCAATGCGGAGGGGGATGCGGTCAGACCAGGAAGAGACGGCTCAGCAGCACCACGAGGTGGAAGCCAGAGAGATAATACAAGAGCCGGAGCTCAGAGACCTGAAAGCAATGCTACTCACCCTCCCTACACGTGCGGACATACTTGCTCTGCCCACAAGAGCAGAGATGGAGGCTCTAGTACTGCGGATGGAGGAGTCTTACAGAAAGGAGCTGGAAACTGTACAGGAAGACGTACAGCAACTGACAGATAAGTTGGCCAATGTAGAAGTTGTGGGGGGGTTGTTGGAGAGGCGGGTGGCAAGCCTAGAACAGGTACAGAGAACACAGGCTCAGCAAGTAGATTCCCTACAGCTCAAAATTGAGGAAATCGAAGACCGCAGTAGGAGGAAGAATTTGAGGTTTAGGGGGGTACCCGAGTCAATCGGGAAAGAAGTTTTACAGCAAACAATTGAAGCAATATGTCATCAATTGATGAACCCCCCTATCTCTCAGCCCCTCGAGTTTGAGAGGTTGCATAGAGCCTTGGGGCCTCCATCAGAAAATTTAAACAGGCCAAGAGATGTAATTTGCTGTTTTCATTTTTTCTCACATAAGGAACTTATAAGCCGGAAGGCATGGGCTGCAGGAGAGATTATATTTGAGGGGTCCCGGATACAGATACTGCCAGATCTCTCTCGCGCCACCCTACAGAGAAGGGCAATGCTGCGTACAGTACTGGACAGAGTTAAGCAAGCAGGAGGGACTTACCGATGGGGGTACCCAATTGCGGTTATAATAAAAAGGAACTCACAGACATTCCATTTACAACAACCCCTAGAACTCCCAGAGATGTTTAAGTTTATGGACATAGAGGCGATAGAAGTACCAAATTGGCTACAACACTTACCAGGGAGCTCAAGAGGTATAGCCAAGCCTATAGGACAGAGGAGGCCAGAGCGGAGAAAGGAGAGCGATATAGTACCCCATTAAAGAAGAAGACTAGAGATCGGCTAAAAATGGGGGCAGCAGTCCCCCTATATACAGAGTCTATGGACAAGATGTATATTCTATTTTTGCCTTTTTCCCCCTTTTTTTTTTAAAGATGAAGTGCTTCATTGATCCCTGGATAATATGACTCCCTGTGGAAGGAGCACCCCACGTTTTTTTTTTTTTCTCTCTCCCCCTATCTCCAACCCCACGTTCTATTTTTTTGTGTGTGTATGTATATGTGCATGTATACAGGTATGTGTGTATATGTACGTATATGTATATATATATACAGGTTTTCGCTCCCCCCCTCCCCCCTGCCTTTATATAGATAAGTATGAAGAGGGTACTCCTCCCATGTCCTGTCATGCCCCCGTGCCCCCGTGCCCAGACCATATGAGGGGGGGCCCATCCACTTAATTAATTATTATTATTTTTTTTTTGGGGAAACTGATTTCTTTTGTTGGTTTTTTGGCTTTTTTGAATCACTGTTCTCCTAAGGAGGAGGGGTGGGTTTGGAGGGTTTAGGTTTTAAAATTCTCCCTTTTGTTTTGGAGGAGAATTCATAAGTCCCTCATGATTGAGGGACACTACACGGATGTGGATGCTAAGTTTGAACATATATACATTAGAATGTAGGGGTACAGATAAGGTACCTCAGAATGTGTCAATGATGACATAAGGTGTTTTTCTTTTTTTTCTTTTTGGCTTCTTTCCTTTTCGCCTTTTTTCCGGGTCCGTTTTTTTTTTTTTTTTTTTGAGTGGATATCACTTTGCACTTTCACTCTTTTTTTTCTGTTATTGGATCATGGTGAGATTAAACCGTGATACCATAAGAAGTAGCACTATGCACAAAGTGATATAATATAATGCGTTGGAACATATCTAGATACACCTTGCACTAGGCCTGGGGCCAGGGGAGGGGAGATTTCTCCCCCCCCCCCCATGACCCCCGGCTGATTAAAGAGCACAGAATATATTTAGAGGGATGGGGCTGGAAGATGGATGGGTGAGGGTTGGGGGGGGGGCTGGGGAGAGGGGAGGGGAAGTGAGGGTAGGGGGGATGGAGGATGCCGAGGAGGAGGGGAGGGGTTGGAAGGTAGGGGGGGAGAGAGAAAGAGAAAACTCAGAAAATTTAGGGACAATGTGGCACATGAGAGTTAATGTAAGGGGAAGGAAGGAAGGAGCAAAGAAGGAGTAAGAGGGAAAGCGGAAATCCTTCAAAGTGGGTAGAAAGGAAAAATGTAGGGTAACAGAGAGGGTCGGGGGGGGGGGGGGGAGGGAGAGGAGCAGACTGGGGTGTTTTATATTTTTTATTTTTTATTCCCTTTTTTTTATGTTGTATGTTTAAGTGGTTTCTTTTTTTTGTTTTTCTTTTTTTGTGTGCCGAGCCACCCAACTGGACCAGTCCCCAGATTAGGTTATTGCCCACCGAACTATTGGGGGGGAAGTTCAAAGTGGGCAACTTCCCTAGGGGGGAACTAGAAGAGGGGAGGGGGGAACGGGTGGGAAAGGAAAAGTAGAGTAGGAGGGTGGGGTTAAGGGGCGGGGATTTTTTTTTTTTTTTTTTTTTTTTTTTTTTTTGGGGTCCTACCTTTCCCCTCCTCCTTCCTCCAGAGCCGGAGATGGAGGGATTAAAAATAACCTCCATGAACGTAAAGGGACTTAATGTCCCTGAAAAACGCAGGATGTTGATGAATGACCTGCGGATAGCAGGGACAGACATAGCCTACATTCAGGAGACGCATTTTAGAACAGAGGGGTATCCCCTATTGCAAAACAGGTTCTTTCCAGTAGCTTACCACGCAGGAAACCAGGAAGCAAAATCCAAAGGGGTCTCTATACTGATATCAAACAGAATTCCATGGACTTTGGAAGATAGACACCAAGACTCAAAAGGAAGATACCTCTTCCTGAAAGGGATGATAGGAGGAATTAAAGTAACCCTAGCTACGGTCTATCTACCTAATGTGCACCAAGACACCTTTATGAGGAAAATCTTGAAAGAGCTGATGGAATTTTCAGAAGGGAGGTTAATCTTGGGGGGAGATTTTAATATCCCCCTGAACCCAAAAATGGACACCTCGAAGGGAACCTCATCTGCCACAGAGGGGGTCAGACGGGGGGTCTTGCGCAGCCTTTACGAAGCTCAATTGGTAGATGCATGGAGGACGATGAACGGAGAGGAAAGGGATTACACTTTTTACTCCAACCCACACCAGGTGTATTCTAGAATAGATCTGTTCATGATCCCCCACTATCTGATCTCCTCGGTGGCAGAGGTATCTATTGGAAGTATAACATGGTCGGACCATGCTCCGGTCAGTTTACGCATCACACTGTTTAATACAGGGCCCACCCAGGAGAGAAGGTGGCGACTAAATGAAAGCCTTCTGCAGAACAAGGAAGTGAGGGAAGACGTCGCCCGGGAAATTACAGAATATTTCCAAATAAATGATACCCCCGGGAGCAATCCAGGGATGGTATGGGAAGCGCATAAGGCGGTGATTAGAGGGGTCTTGATTAGACATGGAACAAATTTAAAAAGGAAGCGAGAACAACAGGTTAAAAATATACTAGCAGAAATTCAGGAACTGGAACTCCAACATAAAAAATTACACCCCCCCCAGATAGGCAAAGAACTGAGCCACCTGAGAAGACAGATTACAGATATCTTACGTTATAAAGCCAAAGCAAGCATACAAAGAGGAAGGAAAATAAATTATGAATTCGGAGATAAGTGCAGTAAATTGCTAGCTGGGAAACTGAAGGAGAAGAGCCAACAGACTTATGTCCCACAAATCAAGGGGAAGGAGGGTCAATTAAAACGGAAACCAAAAGACATAGTGGAAGAGTTTAGTAGATATTACTCCTCTCTATATAATCTGAAACAGCTATCAGTAGAGCCATCAAAAATAGAAGAATATCTCTCAGTAACTGAATTAGCCAGGCTGTCACCAATTGCCCGAGACAGTTTAGAAACCCCGATTTCGACAGAAGAATTAGAGGCCGCACTAAAAACTATGGCAGACGGGAAAGCCCCGGGCCCAGATGGCTACACAATAAGATACTATAAAGAATTCGGAACATTATTGGGAGGGCAGTTAACAAAACTCTTTAATGAAGTGGGCCAGACGGCTACTTTCCCGCCGGACTCATTACTGGCCCATATTACAGTTATCCATAAAGAGGGGAAGGACCCGGCGGAGTGTAGTAGCTATAGGCCGATTTCGCTACTAAATTCCGATTTAAAACTTTTCACGAAAGTATTAGCAAGACGAATTCAGGTATGGCTACCCGAGCTAGTTGATAGGGATCAAGTAGGGTTTGTTCCCACAAGGGAGGCAAGAGATGGCACAATAAGGGTCCTCAACTTGGTGCATGGGGCGGTTGACGGGGATATCCCTTGCGTGTTCCTAAATACCGACGCCGAGAAGGCTTTCGATAGAGTGAGTTGGAAGTTCCTGTTTTCAGTGCTGAGACATGTTGGGATGGGGGAAAATATGTTAGGCTGGATTGGGAGCGTATACACAGACATACGCGCGGCAGTGAGAGTAAACGGGATATTTTCCAAAAATTTTCAAATTACAAATGGAACGCGCCAGGGATGTCCCCTGTCGCCGCTACTATTTGTGCTATCTCTGGAGCCCTTGTTGAGCAAAATACGCCAAAACCCAGATATACAGGGTATCCAGATAGGGGAGGGGAGTCATAAAGTAACAGCTTTTGCAGACGACATGCTGTTCACAGTATCAAACCCACATGTCTCTCTCCCCAATCTAGTCAAAGAAATAATCAAATTTGGAGAGTTCTCTAACTTAAAAATAAACCAAGCAAAATCGGAAGCAATGAGCGTGTCGATGACACCTCAGAAACGGGAGATTACACAACAAAATTTTGGCTTTAAATGGAGGACCGCACTTAAATACTTGGGCACCCTGATCCCAGCAAACTTAAAAGAAGTTTTTAAAATAAATTTTCCACCGCTTTATAACTCAATAAGAACATCACTTGAGAAGTGGCAACACGGATTTCATTCTTGGTTCGGTAGAAACAACATAATTAAAATGAATATCCTGCCAAAAATTACATATTTGTTTCAAACTCTGCCAACGAATATACCACAGGCCTTTCTCCGACAAATGGAGTCTCTTTTGATGAGATTTATTTGGGCGGGGAAAAAGGCAAGGATAAAAAAAGAGGTGATGAGGATGCCCAGGTGCTTTGGTGGGATGGCAGTTCCAGATATTGCCAAATATTACCAGGCGGCACACCTGACGAGATTAATAGACTGGTGTAGAAACAGACACTATAAAAGGTGGGTAGAAGTTGAACAGCAGTCTTGCTCAATGGAACTAAGTAGGGCTCCTTGGTGTTATAAGACACTACCAAGTAAGATGAAGAAACACCCTACAATTGGCCCAACGCTGTTAATTGCAGCTAAAATATGCAAAAATCCAAAATTTTCTACAAAATGCTCCCCCCTACTTCCCATATTGGGGAACCCAGGATTTTCACCAGGCACAGGAGGAATAGTTTTCAACAAATTAAAAGAAAGGGGCAAGGTGCAGGTATCACACTTTCTACAATTAAACACAGCCGGGGTAGTATGGCCATCAATAGAGGATTTGACGAGGAGAGGGGGGAACTATGAGCTAAGTGCTTGGCAAGCACTTCAATTAAGCTACTTCTTAAGATCCTTGGGACAACCATCTAATTTTCAGCGACAACTAACTAAGTTTGAACAATATTGTGATGAGGAGGAACCAATACAAAGAGTAAGTTCAAAGATGTATAGAATATTGAACTCCCCTCAAGAAGACTTTGAGTTGCCGGGATTGAGAAAATGGGAGAGAGATTTGGGGAGAAATTTTTCACAGACCCAGCGTAAACACATAATACATTTAGCATTACAATCCTCAATATCTACACGTACACAGGAATCCAACTACAAACTACTGACCCAATGGTACTATACACCAGAAAAGCTGCACAGATTTAGTAAGGAAAACTCTGAGCATTGTTGGAGATGTGGGCTGGAGCAGGGAACTTTACTACACATTTTCTGGTCATGTGTTAAAGTAAGAGATTACTGGAAAGAAGTCCAGAGAATCGTTCAAAAATTTACGGAACACCAGATTCCGGATGATCCGGCCTTTTTCCTGCTCCATTGCTCACAAATCCCAATGCGAGAATATAAAAAATCGGTGATATGTCACCTGATAAATACGGCCAAACAAGGGATAACATTACAGTGGAGAGATAGCACACCACCATCTATTGCGAGATGGCTTAACAGAGTGAGAGAGACCGGAGCTATAGAAGACTTAATACTTTCAGCCAGGAATAAAAAGGAACAATACGCAGAAACATGGACAGGGTGGAATCAGTATATGAAAACGGAAGAAGGGAAGAGGATGTCAGAGGAATAGAGAAAGAGCAGAATCTGTCAGGATGGGAGTAGATGGAGAGGAGTTGAAGAAGAGAAACAAGAGAGGATATATCCATCTTTGGCGAGGAGGGGGGGGGGAGAGGAGGGGTTTCTTTTTTTTTTTTTTTTTTGGGAGGTTTGCTTTGTTTATTAGACTAAAGGGGTGTTAGGTAGGGAATAACGAAGGTTAAGGGAACAGAGTAAATAATAAGTAATACAGTGGCTTGGAGGAGATGGGAAAACAGGCTTCGGATAGGAAGTCGGCTAATAGAAAATAGGGGAGGGGAACCGGGATGGTATAAATCCGAGTTCTCCCTCTCTTCTTTATTTTTCCCGGCCTGATGGTCTCCTTCAAACTGTATGATTGATAGTAATATGTTAATGTATATAAGACATATGTTATGTGAAATTTTCTGTAACCTTGATTATTTAAAATAAAGAAAATAATTAAATAGGAAAAAAAAAAAAATCCGGCCCTGCCTCTATGCACCGCTCGATGTCACAAAAAAAAAAAAAAAAAAGTATTCTATTTTGGTATCGGGAGTATTTGCACGAGTACGAGTACTAGCGCAAATACTCGGTATCGGTCCCGATACCGATACTGGTATCGGTATCGGGACAACCCTAGTCTTGAGGATGCCTCTGAGATGCAGGTTCTTGTTCCTTTTTCAGGATGGTGATGTCCTGCTCATGGTTATCTAGAACTATGGCAGCTGCATCCATTTTGTGCTCAAGATCATTGGTGCAGGAGCCAAGCTCCCTGATCTCTTTGGTGAGGTGTGTTGCAAGTTTGGTGGTAGCAGCTGAAAGTTCCACTTGCAACATGATTTTGACGCATGCCAGAAGGTCAGCATTGTGGAGTACAGGCTGCTGGTGCGGGACCACTTCTGAGGCATCACTTATGGCGTCCTCGAGGGGGGATGACTGGAAAAGGTCCACACTTGAGGCAGGGGCTTCCATGATGGTATTGGGCGGGGAGGCCGTGAGAGAATTCTGGCCTGCTGACTTAGCACTGGAGGATCAGGTAGATCTCCTCTCCATGGGTTGTACAGAGCTGCAGGGGACTTGAGAGGTGCAGGGAGTGCTCTCAATATCGATAATAATGTAGCTGATGTGTCCATGCAGCGAGGAGTGAGATTATCGAGCAGCCATCTTGGTTCGCTGCTCGCGAGCGCCCCCCAAGACTTTATATTTCAAACTTTTTACTCCACTCTTACCCAAGTGCCCAAGTGAGCAGCCTATATTATGGTAACTACTATTACATTATAGTTAATGGCTGTCATTACAGCAATTTTCATGTCCTCCACCCGCACTGCTGAGAGCTTCATCCAGTCTCCCTTGACGAGGAATACCGGCCCCACAGCGAGGACTCTTATCTACCTGACGAGCATTACCCACTATGACCCTGTGAGTTACTTAACTATTACGGCTATTAAAGTCTCATACCGCTACTCCTAGATGGGGCTGAATTTTTTTCTTGTGTACCCCCCAACCCTCTCTACCTGACATCCAAAATGTCCTGGGTAAACTACACCTCCCCTCCCTTTCTTGTGAGCAGCTCCAGGTGCTCAATGCTCCTATACTGTATCAAACCTGAAAATCTCCAATCCCTCCCATCTGGTAAATCTCCTGGACTGGATGGTCTGCCAAATTAACATTACAGGCTGGTTGCCCACTTTCTAGTTCCCCAACTAAAACCAGTATTTACTAAGGCAACACACACCTTTCCCCTGGAGATGCTGAGAGCACAAGTGGTCACCCTGGCCAAACCGGGAAAAGACCATATGGCACCAGCTAACTTTCATCAGATTTCTCTGTTGAATTCACAAATATGAAAGTCTATGCTAAACTCCTGGCATAATGCTTAGTTTGTGTAATGCCTTCTTTGATTCAAAATTATCAATTAGGATTCATCCTCGGGAGGTAAACCTTGGATGCAACAAGGCTCATACTCAATTTTATACACCATGCAGAGAGAACGACTTCTCTGCTGTTGTCCATTGATGCGGTGAAGGCGTTCAACAGGGTTCATTGGATTTATATGGCCCAGGTACTAGAGAAATTTGGTTTCCAGGGCAATATATTATCTGCCATTATGGTACTATACTCCACACTCTCCGTTCAAGTGAAGGAATCTGGCCTGTTATCTAAACCCTCTAATATAACAAATCGGACCAGGCTGGGATGTCTCCTATCCACGTCCATTTTCAATTCAATAATTGAACCTCTGGCTGACGTGATCCACTCCCACCCGGGTATCACAGGCTTTAATTTTTGTAATTCTGGTCACAAGATAAATCTTTTTGAGGATGACATCATCCTCCTGGTGACTAAGCCTAAGTCTTTACTGCCACAGATCTTTGAAAATTGTACCCATTTTAGCCAAATCTTATACTATGAGATGAATGCTGCCAAGTCATTAATTTTGGACCTAGGAGTCTGGGCCTCCGCTAAATCTATACTTCAATTCTCCTTCACTCAGAAGGGATCCCATACCTGGGCATTACCCTTACTGCTTTTCTTTCTTCTCTGGTGGCCGCCAACTTTAAGCCCCTGATGTCTAAATTAGGTAAAGATTTGCAAGAAATGGCTCAATTTGAGCTTTCTTGGCGTGGAAGGCTTGTGGAACTTCCTCAAATAATGAATATTTTCAAATCCCTACCCATTCCTATCCAGATACATTTCCTGACCTCTCCGACTAGAACCCTCAAATAATACTTATGGAATAGGTTGAAGGTCAGATGCTCTCACTCCTGCTTGATGAGGCACAGATCCCTGGGTGGAGATGGCTTCCCTGATGTTAACTACTAATATTGGGCAGTTCAACCAGACCAACTCAAACACTGGTTCTGCACAGAGGGAACCCCCTCTGTGGGTATATTTAGAAAAGGCTATTGCCCCTCTGGATAATCTTTATCTATTTATTCTCAGTGACTGGTGGAGGCCTTGGAATTCCAAATCTTTGACAATACCTAACGTCTTTGCCTGGAGACATCACATTGCATTCCCTCTATAAATCTCTGAAGCCATGATTCCCTTTTTTTTGGTCAAAGTTCTACAAGACTTTGGAATTACTTCTGTTAACCACTTCAATAGCAGCCACTTACACCCCCTTCCCGCCCAAGCCAATTTTCAGCACTGTTGTATTTTGAATCACAATTGCGTAGTCATGCTACACTGTACCCAAACATAATTTTTATCATTTTGTTCCTACAAATAGAGCTTTCTTTTGGTGGTATTTGATCACCTCTGCGGTTTTTATTTTTTGCTAAACAAATTAAAAAAGACCGAAAAATATTGAAAAAAAAATGTGTTTCTGTTATAAAATGTTGTAAATAAGTACGTTTTCTCCTTCACTTATGGGCACTGATAAGGTGGCACTGATGGGCACTGGTAGGCGGCACTAATAGGTGGCACTTATGGGCATTGATAGAGGGTGCTGATGAGCACTCATGGGTGGCACTGGTGGGCACTGATGGGCACTGAAAGGCTGCACTGATGGGTACTTATGGGTGGCACTGATAGGCAGCACTGCTGGGCACTTATACGTGGCACTTATGGGCACTGATATGCGGCACTGATAGATGGCCCTGATAGGCATCTCTGGTGGCACTGGCACTGGCAGGCATTGTGGATGGTTATTTATTGGCATCTGCTGAAGCATTGATTGGCAGCTGCCTGGGCAGTGATTGGCATATACCTCGTGGTCTAGGGTGGCATACCAGGTGGTCCAGTGTGGGTGGCCATCCCTGGTGGTCCTGGCGGCATCCTGGTGGTTATGGGCAGGCATTCGAGGGGGGCTGTGCTGATAAATAATCAGCACAGACCCCCCTTGTCAGGAGATCAACCGATTGGCTCTCCGCTATTCGCATCTGTCAGACGCAAGTGAGAAAAGGCTGATCAACGGCTCATCCTGTTTACAACGTGATCAGCTGTGATTGGACACATCTGATCACGTGGTAAAGAGCCTCAATCAGAGGCTGTTTACCGAGATCTGTGTAGCGGTGTGTCAGACTGACACACCGCACCACCGATCGCCATGATGACGCCCAGTCATATGATGCCCAGTCATATGACACCCAGTCAGGATAACTGAACCACCGCCTGGCCATCATTCTGCTATAGGCCGGGACGGGAAGTGGTTAAAGACCTGTTTAAGGGCTATTTCCCATACACCTTACAGGACTTGGTACTGAAAAATCAGGTTCCCCTGCAGCATCAGTTTACATGCATCAGGCTGCTACATTTTATGGCCAAATGCCCCCCTCCACCCATCTCATTGCCCCCACAAATTTGGGACTTCTTTAGCCCAGCCTAAGCCCAATCAATGGGGAATCTCACTTATTTATAACATCCTCCAAGACAAACAATTTTTTTCCAAATTCATCCCCATGCTAAAGTGGGAATTGGACCACCATACCTAATTGTTTTCTGCACAATGACATACTGCATTCCACTCGACCACTAGAGCATTTCACTGCACCAGTCTCTTTGAGATGATGATCAAGATTTCAATAGATGGTATTATATTCCATTTAGATTAGCCAAAATATTTCTAACTGCATCGCCCATGTGCTGGCATGAGTGCAGGGAAATAGAAAATCTTTTGCCCTGTCTTTGAAACTTCCCCTGCCTGACTAGCTTTTGGTCCAATGTATTCCGTTTAATTGTTTCCTGTAATGACATAATACCCAGACCCCAACCCACCCTGGCCCTGTTAAACCTGAGTATACACCTCTATCCTGCATCCCAGACCAGCGTGGTTATCCAAATTGAGTTACACTGATCCTTAAAAATTGGAAATACAATGTCTCTCCTAACCTGTCAGAGTAATAAATACGGTTAATTCTAGCTATACTTTTTGAACTAATGTGTAATGTAATGTAAAGGGGTCTGTGTAATGTGCAGGGGTCAGTGTAATGTGCGAGGGGTCTGTATAATGTACAGGGGGTCTGTGTAATGTGCAGGGGGTCTGTGTAATGTTTTTTTTCCTGAAACTTCCCTCTTAAAGTTAGGGTGCGTGTTATATGCTGATAAACACTGTACTTAATACTTAATCATACATCTGACTCTAATCCTAGTGTAAGGATTGATGCTGATTTGAAACAAAAGAGTAGTCACATCCTATATTGATTTGATTTAGATTTTTCTTCTGTTTACTCACTTTGATTTTTGTAAATCGATAAAAACACTAAATTAATATATATATATATATATATATATATATATATATATATATATTTTAAACATTCCTACTTTACAGCATTTTTTCACACTTGCCTAAAACCCTTGCACAGTACTGTATATACAGTTATTATATTAAGAGGAATATTTTTAAAATAAAGTGCCCAGTATTCAACTTTAAATTGTATCTAAACCCAAAGTAGAAATGTAATGTATTGCAACTTACCAGTGCTTAGATATGGTGGCTGAGCTATTTTTCTCTTTCGGGCTTTCTTTCCTTTATGTTCATCTGGTAATCCTGCCAGCAATATACATTTTGTCCTGACTTACATTAGTGCACTGTATCTATGGCGGACCAGTGATGTCACCCTCAGGAAGTGTGTTACGTCTACAAAAAGCCTATCCTTTCCCTATTTTCCTTAAAGGGGTTGTAAACCCTTGTTTATTTTATTTTTTTAAAGAACAAACATGCTATACTTACCTCAACTGTGCAGTTGGTTTTGGGTCCCCCAGTGGCACTGGTAGATCCTCCCCGCATTGAGTGCCCACATTGGAGAAGGCTCTCCTAAGGTGGACACCCATGCGGGCGCGCTCCCGAGTCCTGCTTCTGTGTCCATTCACACAGAATGCAGGACTCGGCCCCGCCGCCCAGCGCCTGTGTCAATGGATTTGATTGACGGCAGCGGGAACCAATGGCTGAGTTGCTATCAATCTATCCATCAAGAGCAGAGACATTGGGCAGAGAGGAAAAGCGCATCTCCGCCATTGGAATGAACAGGCTCAGGTGAGTAAAATAGGGGACTGGGGGGGGGGGGGGGCTGGTTAGCCTCAGGAGTTTTTTCACCTTAATGCATAGGATGCATTAAGGTGAAAAAACATGAGGGTTTACAACCCCTTTAACATAGAGGAATGAACCCTGTAGTCAAACGTTGTTTGATATAACACTGCAAGACACCACTGCATTTCTGTCAGGATCAGCAGTTATTTTTTGCACTTACTAAACAGATATAATATAACACTTTCAATGATATATGTAACGGACCAAATGAGAGTCAATAAGAGAATTGTATGGTTAGGTTTTACATTTACTTCATTCAGGATGCTCAGACTATCCCTTCAAATTTGAAATACATACATAATTTGCACAAGTTTTTGGTCTGGCTGATTGGAACCGGTGAAATGATTAGCAGAAGTATGCACTATTTCACCAGTTTCCAATCAGCCAACCTAAGAATCTAAGTAAATTAAATATGCCCCTGATGAAAATTCCCAGTCATATTTCAGAAAAGATTTGAAAGAAGAGGAAGTAGTTTAATATTTAGGCATATTTAACTATATTACAGCCTTCCACCTCTTAAGGTTGGTTCTTGAAGTATGTGCAAGAGAAGAGTTAGGCTACTGAAAAGCTTTCTAGCATAGGGTGACACTCATGAAATGTGGCAGTAGTTTTTAAGATCATTATGTTTGGTTAAAGATATTAGAGCCTCTGAACATGATATGGAAATAAAGTATAACCATATGGTAAAATGCTTTTTTCTTTGAACTCTTGACCTTGTCATGGTTTAGTCTAGAATAAATATGGCAATAAGAAAATTGCAGCAAGTGCTTTGCAGTTTGAGTTCACAAGAGCAGAAATATGGAGTGTTCAGTTAGCTGAAAAGTAAAATCAAAGCTTCAGAGAATCTAATGAGCAGAAGACTTATCTTAGATTGGCTGTTCTGCATCTTGTAAATGTGAACCCTTAGGGACAAAGACACATGGCTGTTGTACTGCATTGTGGGTTCACATTTGGGTTACTGGTTGGTATTTTTCTAGAACAACATATGCCAATTATGTTTTGGTTACTACTGGTTGCTTTAATGTAAAAGGTGGGAGTGTAAATTAGGTATTTTTTTTATCCATTAATCCTTACATCTCCATACCACATTTCTCATAATAACAGCTTTAGTATAGAAAGCTTTCAAGAAAGGATAGAAATAAAAATACTCTGGTCTCCTCCTTAAAATCCTGGAGTAAAGTTTACTTATCGGAGTAAATAATTCTACATCTATGTTTAATTGATTTTGATTCAGTTCTTGGCCTCTTTCATATTTTCCATACAGTATATATTTCAAACTTCTGCTATAGTACCCTTATACTGTTTGGATAATAATGTTTATCACTTTCCGTAAAATTTTTGCAAACATGCTTTCTTATACAAACATTTAACTCCTGTTTGGTTCTGCCTATATAAATCTTCCTACATGGGTACGGAATGACATAGATAACTCCTGTGCTACTGTATGTTACAAAACTCTTAATTTTAGAACTCTGTTGTGCATATCAAATTAAAAGTCTCTCATTTTCTATGAGCTTCACTGTATTCTTACATGCCATATGCAGATTGCAGTGAACAAATCAGCTCAGGTGTTTCGTAAAACTATGTAGTCGATTCACCTATAATGTCTTCTCATTCTGAGTTGTAGGTACAGTTTCTAGTCCCAATTAACTTTGTATGAGCAAAGTGCAAGAGTTTTAGGCACATCCTAATATTTGGAAACATTTATTCTCACTAAATGTGAGTGTGAATTATACCCATATATAATTTCAGTCCATTATTCTGGATGTTCTCATATTTTTTTTAAACTTATGTCTTAATGCTGTGTCTGCACACAGATTTCAGGATAGATGATTAAGTCTATGTTAACAACATTTAAAGCACATCCTTATTTATTGTGCACTTGTGTCCATCCAAAGCATTGAGTGTAATTTCTCTCAGCTGCCTCACTTATATGCTATCTCCATGAGTCACTTCTGACAGGTTTTTCAAAATCCAAGAGATAATTGGTGATGAGGGAGAAAAGTCCCAGTAAACAGCCTGTGATTGAGAACTTCAGCTGTGTTTGTTCCTGTGTACTGTGAAAAGGGGGTGTGTCTCTTCTCGTCAACCAGCTCTCAGAGCTCTACTCGCTGACCTATTCAGCATGTAACTTTAGATCCCCGCCTTCTCCTTTTCAGAACTGAGAGATGCTATGTAAAATTAGTGCTTTGGAAAAGTGGAGGATTTGTTTCACCACACCTGAAGCTAGTCACTTCAGTGGGTATATGTAAGGGTTTTTAACCACTTTAAGGAAGTTGACTGGCTGAAATCATTGCCACCACATACAACATATTTACAAGTCTGCATTGAGCTTCACAAACTAGTTAAAATGTCATGGTCAAGGAGTTATAGCATTATGGCTTGAAATTAAATGTATGCTTTAGCTAGCAGCTGTATATTGCTTTTTACTGTTGGATTACCAGGAGGGAAGTCGAATCACTGGTGTGACTCTTTCCAAATGCATAGATGTTGGATGAAAAAAACAAGTGAACATAGCCTTAAGGAGAGCTTAGTCTAATTCAAAACTTAGTGATAAATACCAGAAGAATGATGCCTACCAAGGAAGGACAGAGAACCTTTATACATGGTAGGGACAGATTGATTTTTGGCTAAAAACATGTACAACACAAAGTGTGCTATGATGCTGAAATGATTTGTGGGCACATTTAAATGTAGTTGTTACCTAAGGACATGGGTTTTATAAAGCACATTTTTTGCATCCTCAAACATTCAGTCACATGACTTGTCAGAGCTACAAAGGAAATTGGTGCTGAAAGATGTCCCTTTTGCCAAATGCTGTGTTCTCAGGTCTGAGTGACAACCAGGTAGTGACATTGCCTACCATGAGTCACAGACGGCAGGTCCTACTCTCATGGCCTTCTGAATAATAAAATGTTTCTGCTCTGAAAAAACAGTCTAGCAAATGTTGTTAGTACTGGCCCAGGGAGTGAATCCCCACCCCCATACCTGGAACTTCCCTGCTGTCTAATAGTGTATTTATTTTGCTATGGGATCCAATGTTTGGGTTGATTAAGGCTTAAAGCAGAGTTTCACCCATTTGAAAGTCAGCAGCTGACTTTTAATAATCAGCCACTCACATGTCCCACGGTCCAGCGACGTGGGCGCACAAGGCCTTGCTCCTCTCCCCCTCCTCTCCGTGGAGCCAGGATTCTAATTGTGGACACCCGGCTGTGGCTTTACAGCCAGATGCGCACTAAGAATGCATAATCCAAGCTGTTTATGGCAGGACAATCTTCTGGGACCTGTGACATGTCCCAGAAGACTGCAGGGAGGGAGGGGGAAAGGTGATCTTCCTTTCGGTGCTGTGGCACCAGGGGAGGAAGGGGGAGCTGGGTGCCTGCAAAAAAAGGGTACTCACCCCCCCAAAAAATGACATGCCAAATGTGGCATGTCAGGGGGTTACCAGCACTTAAAGCAGAAGTTCAATTTTTGGGTGGAACTCCGCTTTAAATGATGAAATGCGTAGGTGCGTTATCAGGACTGGATTTTATAATGTGAGCCAATAAAGGTGTTTACTATGGAAGATATTCCATGTTACTGGCTTTTCTACTGCTGATATTTAACCTTCTAAAGTGCCTGTATTATTTAGGACACACAAGGGTTTGTGTTGTCAGGACCATTCTGCTTTATACTCTGAAGGGAATAGACCTACCATCTTTAATGATAGTAACTAGCATAGCTCCTAGGGATATGAGGAGTTTCAAATATTAAATATTGACTTTGGAGGGAAATTTACTGAAGCATTTAGAATCTGGTGTAGCTTTGCATGGTGGCGGATCCCCTTCTAACTTAAGCTTGTTCAATTAAGTTTTGACAAGAAAACCTGGAAGCTGATTGGTTTCTACGCAAAGCTGTACCAGATTTTGTACTCTCCAGTTTTAGTAAATCTCCCACTTGGAGTATTCTTTTAACCTCTTCCCACCTGCGCACAATACATTTACTGTGGAAGGTCGGCACAGCCAAGCTAGGCGACGTACTGCTACATCACCTAGCACATGCACAATACATGTACATAGCTTCCATTCATGACTGAAAAGAAAACAAGTTGGCAGATGATGGACTTTATAGGCGTATTGGCATAATACAACATCTACAACCTAAAAGGTACAGTAAATTACTGTACCTTTTAGGTTGTAGGTGTTGTATTATGAATGTCTGTGTTCTCAGGCCCTACTAGGAACAGCCAAAACTGTAATTTATGTGTTTTTAAACAATTTATATGACTCTTTTTCAATAAATTACAATTTTTAATTGCAATACGCCTATAAAGTCCATCGTCTGCAAACTTTTTTTCTTTTCAATTTGAATTATCGGGACGTGCCATTGTTTTTTTTATTTCATATCCACAGCTCCACTCTGTGATGATATTACTCCTTATTCCATTCATGACTGTTTTGCTTATTATTAAGATTCTGTGTTTGGCCCACAGCGTAGTATCTGGGCAAAACAAAGCATCCTGTACCTTGTGATTTGCTGTAGCCAATCACAGCATGTTAACACTAAGTAAGCTGTCATGAATGGAAAGCCATTTATGACAGTTAACTATTGCTTGTAACAGTGATCATCACTGTTTTAAGATATAACAGGGTAAAAAAAAAAACACTGATCACCCCAGGGTGATACTATGTCATTATGGTGAAACTGAACTACTTTTATCAAAATATAATAACAAAGTAGTAAATAAAATAAAAATAATAATTTACATTTTTTTTCAATTGAATACATTTTTTAATGTCATTTTTATATCAATGATCACCACCACACCAGTCATATGATGACACTGTACTACACTGGTAAAAGTATGTAAAAAATATATACTGTATATACTCGAGTATAAGCCGACCCGAATATAAGCCGAGGCACCTAATTTTACCACAAAAAAATAGGAAAACGTATTGACTCGAGTATAAGCCTAGGGTGTCCATCTGCATGCCTCACTGTGTCCATGTGCATGCTTCACTGTGTCCATGCCTCACTGTGTCCATGCCTCACTGTGTCCATGACTAGACTGACGTTTAACATTGGAGTCTATAGAAGGGGTGCACGGTTTTGAAAAATTGGTGCTCCCCAGCCGTAGGTCCTCTAGACAACAAACTTTGCACACTTGTAGAGGAGAAATGGGACGCTACATGTGTGCCAAGTTTCGGGTCCAGGTAAAATAAGACCGGCCGGTAACGGGTCCCCAAAATCACTGGAGAAATGACCGTTTAACATGGGAGTCTATGGAAGGGGTGACCGGCTTTGAAAAATCCGTGCTCCTCGGTCGCAGGTCCCCCTGACAACAAACTTTGCACACTTGTAGAGGAAAAGTGGGGCTACATGTGGCCCAACTTTGGCCAGTACAGGGTCCCCAAAGTCTGGGAGATCAGGCGCAAAATTGTGACTCGAGTATAAGCCGAGGTGGGCATTTTCAGCACAAAAAAAACTCAGCTTAGATTCAAGTATATACGATAATTTAAAAAAAAAAATTTATTTATTTTTTAATTTTCCAAAAATTGAGACAAAATATTACAACTTCAAAAAACTTGCCATGTCTCTTCTTACCTTATAAGTCCACTTAACAAAAAATGTGTAATTTGGGGGATATTTGCCTTGCCCTGGCATTTTAGGGCCTCAAGAACTGAGATTGGCCATCACAGGTTCACACAGACTAAATGATATACACTGATTTGATTTATTTTTACCAAAGAAATGTAGCAGAATACATATTGGCCTACGTTTATGAAGGAAGATTATTTGTTTGCAAAATGTTATGATAGAAACTAAGAAAAAAGTGTGTTTTTTTTTTCAAAAGTTTTGATATTTTTATATTTGTATAGCAAAAAATAAAAAATAAAATCAGTGTTGATAAAATACAACCAAAAGAAAGCTCTATTTATGTGACAAACAATTGTATACATTTATTGCAGAATAGCAAATAAATCGCTGCTTATGAAAGGTGTAAACAGGGTCTTTCTTAAAGCGCAGTTCCACCCAAAAGTAGACGCTCCACTTATCTGCCTCCCCCGGTGCCACTTTTGAGAGATCTTGCAGTGGCAAGATTCAGCCCCCCTCCTTCCGCTGGGCCATCAGGAAAGTGCAGCGTGCTTCGGGCATGCGCAGTAGGGAACTGGCTGTGAAGTTAAAAGGCTTTACTGCTGGTTTTCCTTACCAGCAGCACCCGAGAACCAAAGCAAACATCGGCTGGGTTGCCGAAATCGCTGTATTCCAAGACAGGTAAGTGTCCTAATATTAAAAGTCAGCAGGTCCAGTATGTGTGTGGGGGGCGGGGGCGGAGCTCTGCTTTAACATATATTCTATGAGGTAATACCACAATCTTTTCTGTAGATGCAAACCACAAGACATGATTTCACTGAGTAAAACTGTTGTTATGTACAGTAGATATTAAGACAAGCCATTATTTGCATGAGTTATTTTTCTTCCTTTTCCTGGGGGACATATACCAATGCAATACATAAATAAATAACAATACAGCTCAATAGGAAGTAGATCTTTAATAAGGTTTAATGGACAAGGTTACAAATACACAAGTCTTTTAAAACACGTGTTTTGGGGATTCCTTAAACCTGTCGATCAAGTGGCACACGTAAAGGACGTGTTAAACAAAAGTGACATACAAGGAAAGAAACATTTGAATTGTTGGCCACTAAATAAAAAATTTCAAACCCTTTGTTATATTTGTAAACAAGCATCCGAGAATTTCCCTCATCTATACCAGATCCTTGATAAAAATGTGGGATTTAACTTGTATCCTCACAGGGTGACACTGTGGATAACCAGATAACAGTGTGCCAACGTCCCGATAATCCATGTATGAAAACTAGAAGCTAGGGAAGTGGACTTTAAAGGCACACGGGTAGACCATGTAAAATAATTATGTTTTTTTATTTCAGAAAAATTATTAAAAATTCTTATAACAATTCTAAAGTAAACAATAATATTGATAAACCAAGTGGTAGACCACTTTTTTTATCACTAATTATTGTTTACTTTGGAATTGTTATCAGAATTTGTGTGTGGGTCATTTAACAACATTTCTATGAATTTTACATATATCTATGTAGAAACTTTTTAATACTTTTTCTAAAATAAAAAACAATAATTATTTTACATGGTCTACCCGTGTACCTTTAAAGTCCACTTCCAGCTTCTAGTTTTCATATACCAGATCCTTATGTTTAACCACTTGAGACTCGCGCTATAGACGAAAGACGTCCACAGCTCTCAAGTGCCGGGTAGACGTCCCTGGACGTCCTGCTATTTACATTCCCCAGTGGGGAAACACTGTGCCCGGCGCATTGCTGGGAAGCCGATGCGCGTGCCTGGCGGCTGCGATGTCCGCCAGGTTCCCGCGATCGGCGGTGACAGCAGGGACGTGGAGCTCTGTGTGTAAACACAGAGCTCCACGTCCTGTCAGGGAGAGAGGAGACCGATGCTGTGTCCCTTGTACATAGGGACACAGCATCGGTCACCTCCCCCAGTCAGTCCCCCTCCACACACAGTTAGAACACACCCAGGGAATATATTTAACCCCTTCTTCACCCCCTAGTGTTAACCCCTTCCCTCACAGTCACATTTATACAGTAATTAGTGCATTTTTATAGCACTGATCGCTGTATAAATGTGAATGGTCCCAAAATTGTGTCAAAAGTGTCCGAAATGTCCGCCGCAATATTGCAGGCCTGACAAAAAAAATTGCAGATTGCCGTCATTACTAGTAAAAAAAAAAAAATCATAAATCTATCCCCTATTTTGTAAGCGCTATAACTTTTGTGCAAACCAATCAATATACGCTTATTGCGATTTTTTTAACAGAAATATTTAGAAGAATACGTTTTGGCCTAAACCGAGAAATTTTTTTTTTTTTTAGAAAAAATTGGGATATTATTATAACAAAAAGTAAAAAATTTAGTTTTTTTTTCAAAATGTTCTGTCTTTTTTTGTATATAGCGCAAACAATAAAAACCGCAGAGGTGATCAAATACCACCAAAAGAAAGCTATATTTGTGGGAAAAAATTATAAAAATATAATTTGGGTACAGCATTGTATGACCACGCAATTGTCATTCAAAATGCGTCAGCGTTGAAAGCTGAAAATTGGTCTGGGCAGGAAGGGGGTTTAAGTGCCCAGTAATGAAGTGGTTAAGAAAAGCCATTATTTGGGTTCTTTTGTTTCTGTTTTACTTTCCTCAAGCTACCATTGGGGAAACTGGGTAAAATGCCCTCTGCTTTTATTTAAATTTTACTAGAATTTTTAAAACACTTTTACTTTTTTTTAACATGTTTTGCTTTTAATATATTTGGCAACCAAGTCTGATCATTGTGCATCTTTCTCTATGCCTTGAAGAGGTTGGTCAGAAATAAGCTGTGCTGGCCTGCCAAGAATCTAGTGAGCTGGGAAATATCATTGCAATAAGAGTTTATAGAGAACACATTCTAAAATATAATGTTCCAGCTAAAATGGGGTGAACCAGACCATGGTTCATCTTTCTGAATTTTTCTATAAAATAAATTATAGCGACTACATTTTCAGTCTGGATATTTAGCACACCATTTAAGAAAGTTTGCAGTCAGTAGCATATTGACTACATTTCAGTCCCATTTGTGAGTGACATCAGGCTTCACTGTTGTCTTTGTTTACAAGACTTGGTGACCTTTACACATTATTCATATGTTTAAGAGGTTTCAAATGACCCTGTTCTCAGTGAGATTTATTAAAGTCTTCCATGTAGAAGAATAACATGCAGAGGCCCCCAGTCCTTCCCCTAGGTGTAGGAAGTTTGTAACCTTGCTCAGTTACATGGTATTTGGGAATGATCTGACTCTCAAATAAATAATTTTAATGAGAACACACCCACACTGTCCTTATAGCTCCTCAAGCTTCTGCAAATGCTTAGCTACTTACCTTTTCCTCGCAAGACAAAACATATAAAAAATTGATTAAAATTGTAAGTAATCAGCAATTCACCAAATACAAATGACCTTTTTTTTCAGTCTGTCTAAAAAAACTCCAGGATTCTTTGCATCATCCAATAATTGGACTTGTTTTCAAATTCCAGGTAGCTTCACTCTCAAAATAATTCAAATCAGCAGTGGCAGTGAATGGGTTAAAGCATAGGGGTACATAGGTGAAAAGTTTGTTATCAGATGGTGAAACAAAACGTTCCTTCTCATGTACAAAGTACATTAAACGAGGCATTTAATTTTACAAATCCAGGGACATAGCCAGCCAGGAATGGAGACTGGTGCGTTCAATTTGTAACAAACAATCTCAGTATGATCAAAGCATTTGAAGCTGATTTCAACATACTGCTTAAATTAGCCTAACACCGAACGGTTTGGCTTCGGGACAATATTTTGGAATGTCTAACCAGAAGAAAAATTCCTCTGGACACATGGTTCCAATATCCAGCTGTGCCAGCCTTGCTTTTTAATGGGCTGTGCTGGAGACGCTTTGCTAACTTTTGACTTCAGAACATTTTTCTGTTCTGTCACCCGCAAAACAGCCCTGGTTAAATTTCCCTCAGCTTCCTTATTAAAGTCTAAATGAAGGGAATTGTGTGATGTTCTTAACATGACAAAGGTTACAAGCTGTAAATTTCACCTACAGATGATGAAAGGTTCACTTATATGCTGTATCTCAGGGAAGTGCAACAAGTTGAAGGGTGTACTGTTAAAACTATAGAACATACTCTGACTTATTGAGTGTCTGTCATGCTGCTTAATATTGTGACATCAGCTGTTAAGAGAAGGGTCTTGTGGTCCTAACATTTCACTATGGAGGTTGATGAACACTGACATTCTTGTCTTTGAGTAGAAGTGTGAATGAAACAACCTTGTAAATAGAGAACACATTATTACAGACTTTTCAAATGCCACTGTCATTTCCTTTTGATATCATAGACAACTCATTTTACATTCCCGTCTTAGGAACTACAATTAAGCTGTACTACATTTGTTGTGGTGATTAATTGCATGCACATAACTTTTTTTTTAATAGTATTAACTTCCAAAGGCACCACAATACCTAATGTTTCATGTCTAGTGTAAATTGTTAAATAGTTAGATTTATTTTAAATTTTTTATCATGACTATTAATAAATCCTGGCATAGTGTACAACCAAACTTGGTGTAAAACCAGCTTTTTTTCTTACAAGTGTTTCTTAACTTTCTAATAGCAAGCGCTTTTGCTAACATTATCTGTTTTCATGTGTTCCCAGAGTTTTCTTTTCATTTACTTTTGCTTATCATCCTTATAATAAGATACAGTACATAAATATCAATGTATAAATTTAAATTTTCTGTGAAGCCACTAGCTTAATCAAGCTATAGGACACCTGTGTTATATTACAACTATTTGACTTCATTGAGAGAAGGATGAAGAAAAAAAAAACAATACCTCACCCCTGTGCTTGTCTAGCAATTGACAAATATGCTTGCTTAACTTGCAGGTGTGTTTGGTGTACTTATCCAAAAATTTGTGAATAACAAACTTTAACACAATCTATATTTAGGACAATGGAAGGTGAATCTTGAAAATGTATGGTTTCTACTCTCAAAGCAATAGGAAAGGGAAGGCCAAACTAAGGACAAAGGGAGCTTGACACTGCCCTGGGAGTAATATGTACCAATGCAACTTTTTTTAAAAATACCATTTGTTGGGGAGCAGCCCTTTTATTATGCCGCGTACACACGATCGATCCATCCGATGGTAACGGTCTGATGGACCGTTTTGATCGGTTAACCGATGAAGCTAAATGATGGTCCGTCGTGCCTACACACCATCGGTTGAAAAACCGATCGTGTCAGAACGCGGTGATGTAAAACACAACGACGTGCTGAAAAAAACGAAGTTCAATGCTTTCAAGCATGCGTCAACTTGATTCTGAGCATGCCTGGATTTTTAACCGATGGACGTGCCTACAAACGTTTTTTTTCTATCGGTTAAATTTAAAACAAGATTGCTTTTTTTTAACCTATGGATAAATAACCAATGGGGCCCACACACGATCGGTTTGGTCTGATGAAAACGGTCCATCAGACTGTTCTCATCGGTTTGACGATCGTGTGTACGTGGCATAAAGGTTTAAACTAAAACATTAAAATGCAGTTTGGGGATGTCTTAAACCTGCCTGTGAAGCAGTGCATCTGTAGGATGTTCTAAAATAAAATTACATTTAAAAATAAAAATAAATAAAGTTTGTTGCCAAGTAAAATTTCTTGGGCAGCTTCATTCAGTTTGTAAACAACGCCATTTTCAAGGGTAAAATGCAAGGGATTCTCAAACAAAGCATATAGTGAGCTGGGCACTGCCCTGGGGGACATGTACCATTGCAATAAAAAAATAAATAACAATACAGCTCAGCAGGAAGTAGCTCTTTAATAAGCCTTAAAGGTTAAGATTACAAATACATGAGTCCTGTAAAACACTCTCCAGCAATGTAGATCCAAATTAGTTATGAGGAATCCACAGAATTTCTGGTGTACCTTATGCATGCTTATCTTGGAGTTCCTCCTAGACTGCCTCCAGTCTAGGAGGCAGTATGCACTGTAACATTGAGACAGCTCTCTGCTTTGCTGATACTCACTTCTTGACTCTTACCTGTTGTTCTAACTACACTTTTATGCTAGAATGTTTTCTCTGTTGTTGCTGAGCTCTACATGTTTATTGCAAATGCACTTGCATCATAAACATATTAATACTTCAGCTGTGTGCAAACTGTATATGTTTATTACAAGTGCTCAGGGATGAAATGTTTCTCCATCTGAGGCAGACCTGCATGAATTTTATGCTTGATTAGCTTGCTGAGCTACTGGCCAAAGGCAGTTATGGATACAATTCCATTAATCCCTATCATTTGACATTCACATTTTGCATGCGCATCAAAAACATTGCTAGATTACATGTTGGTGCTTTTCATTATATGATAACCTATAATTGCAATCCTCTGGATTCATGAATTTAAGGTTAACCATTATATGCAAATGGGTTGTTATTGCAGCAAATATCCTGGGCCAATCACAGTACCTGTACCCTGTGATTTACTGTAACCAATCACAGCATGTCAGCACTAAGCAAGCTGTCATGAATGGAAAGCCATTCATGACAGTTAACTATTGCTTTTAACAGTGATCATCACTGTTTTAAGCAATAACAGTGTAAAATAAATCCCTGATCACCCCCAGGCGCTGCCTGTTATCTGTTATAGCAGGCACTTTCAGCGCCGTAATACGTTCCGTGCTGGAATGCATACGGCACTCGCGCGATGACGTCATCGCCCGGCGCCATGGTGCGTTCCAGCTTGGAACGCGGAAGTGCGCCGCTACTGACGGCAGTTCTCTTGAATTCAGTGTTGATGCACTGCAGCTGTTACCGCCCTATAAAGGCTTTCACATTACAAAGAGAAACTGTTCTATTACTGTCAGCCGTTACGGCCACGCTACAATAGAGGCAACGTTATGGCCAGCTAGCAACAAATCTTCATTGCGTCCAGCCTGCCATCTCTGTGGACAACCTGGGAGTTCTTCCTTGTTAATGCCCTACGCTACGCAGTCCCTTGCTGCTAAACACTGAAGCCCTGCAAATGAATAAGTAGCAATTGTGTCACTTGTAGTTTTACAGAAAGATCTGCTGCATAATTTTCACCTAAAACAATTGGTGTTATTTATTATGGCTTGTGGCATTTAACATACTTCTTGGGACTGACTGGTGTGTCTTTAGCTGTCGCTGCAAAGTATCTTAAAGGGACATACACTCTCAAAGTACCTGTGCTATAATTGTCTCTCATATGTAACTATTAGTTGTCGCTACAACTCCTATTTACTACGTGTACTCTCAAAGTACCTGAGTTAAAATTGCCTCTTATATGCAACTATTAATTGTCTCAACAACGCCTATGCCCTAACTTGCGAAACATGTTCCCCTAAACTTTTCTATGGTAAGGGTTGACGTATTTCATACCTTCTCCCTTAGTGGCCTAATGCACGACGCTATGTAATACTGATAATCGCTTGCATACAGTTGTGCATTGGAATCTTTTAGTACATACTATAATTTTAAACGCTAGCTCTGGTCGCATGTTGTAATGCGTCCCAGCTCAGTAGCTTAAAGCCTATCTTTATGTGAGAGAGAGATGATGTAGAAAACCCCCAAACTCCTGTTTGTGTGGAGTGACACCTGGGGCTTAATACTGAATTTTCACATAGAGAAGAGCATTGAAATCCTTGCATCCGCAGTTGTGGTTCACTCTCGCTCACCAGTGCCGTTACAGTAATACAATGTCACTATGGTGACACTGAACTACTGTTACCAAAATAGAAAAAAAATGAAAAAAAAGTTAAAAGAATTGAATAAAAGTTATTATTTATATATTTACATACTGTCACCGGTCAGTATCCCTGATCACCACCACACCAGTCATGATGCTGTACTTCACTGGTAAAAGTATGTGAATTTTTATATATTTTTTTTTATTTTCAAAAAACTGACAAAATATTTCAACTTAAAAAAAATTGCCATGTGCCTTACTACATTGGAATGTCCACTTAACAAAAAATTGGTAATTTGGGGGATATTTGTCCTGTCCTGGCATTTTAGGGCCTCAAGAACTGAGATTTGCCATTACACTTTCACGCCGACAAAATAATATACACTGATTTGGGTTATTTTAACAAAGAAATGTAGCAAAATACATGTTGGCCTTAACGTATGAAGAAAGATTACTTGTTTGCAAAATTTTCAACAGAAACTAAGAAAAAAAGTTTTTTTTTTTAAAGTTTGATGATTTTATATTTGTATAGCAAAAAAGTTAAATAAAACCCAGTAGTGGTCAAATACTACTAGAAGAAAGCTCTATTTATGTGACTAAAAAGTATATAAATATATTTTGTGTACAGTGTTGCATGACTGAGCTCATGAAGCTCATGAAGAGGGTAAAACCTTACAGGGGTCAAGTGGTTAAACAGGGTCTTTCTTAACATACATTCTATGAGGTAATACCACAAAATGTTCTGTAGATGCAAACCACAGGACATAATTTCACAGAGTAACACTGTTGTTATGTACAGTAGATATTAAGACAAGCCATTATTTGCATGAGTTATTTTTCTTCCTTTTCCTGGGGGACATATACCAATGCAATACATAAATAAATAACAATACAGCTCAATTGGAAGTAGATCTTTAATAAGGTTTAATGGACAAAGTTACAAATACACAAGTCCTTTAAAACACGTGTTTTGGGGATTCCTTAAACCTGTCTATCAAGTGACACACGTAAAGGACGTGTTAAACAAAAGTGACATACAAGGAAAGAAACATTTGAATTGTTGGCCACTAAATAAAACATTTCAAACCCTTTGTTATATTTGTAAACAAGCATCCAAGAATTTCCCTCATCTATACCAGATCATTGATAAAAATGTGGGATTTAACTTGTATCCTCACAGGGTGACACTGTGGATAACCAGATAACAGTGTGCCAACGTCCCGATAATCCATGTATGAAAACTAGAAGCTAGGGAAGTGGACTTTAAAGGCACACAGGTAGACCATGTAAAATAATTATGTTTTTTTATTTTAGAAAAATTATAAAAAAATCTTATAACAATTCTAAAGTAAACTTGTTTTATCACTAATTATTGTTTACTTTGGAATTGTTATCAGCATTTTTGTGTGGGTCATTTAACAACATTTCTATGAATTTATGTATAAACTTTTTAATACTTTTTCTAAAATAAAAAACAATAATTATTTTACATGGTCTACCCGTGTACGTATAAAGTCCACTTCCCTAGCTTCTAGTTTTCATATACCAGATCCTTATCTTTTATGAGAGTTAGGCATGGATTTTAAGGGGGAACCTATGAAAGTGGGGTGCAGAAAACATGTGGTTCCCAGACCACATATGCTCAACATGGCCCCTCCTGGCAAAACTCCTTGTCCCTGTGTTAATGAGGACAAAAGCCTCTGCCCCACATCCCTGGCCCAGTGGATGTAGGGTCTAAGAAAGGGGAGACCTCATTAGAGTCTGAACGCTCCAATTAAAATAAGTGGGACACCAGATATACCCCCCTCCCCCATGTGAATGAATATGAGATACACAAAACCCTAAATATTAATTTACAAAAACACATTACACATCTGACAAAGTTCTTGATTAAAAACTATCTTGCAGTGTAAATTCCTTTTTAACACCATCCAGTAATGTAGATCCAAATCAACTATAATGAATGATGCTCTTCACAGTATGCCTGCTTATCTTTACCCCTATAAATTTTGGGCATCTATACAGTAATCCTACATACAAGCTGACAGGGTATAATGCGTACAGTACTTTCCTGGTGACACATGAACAGTCCCACTAACGTGCTCATATAGATTACATGAGCCATCATACTTTTCTTTTGTTTGTGCATCTAATCTGCTAAATTGCAGTTTCCACTTGCTGGATAAATTTATGGATATAATTATTTCTGTTTGAAATATTTTTGATATTATTTGAATATTGAAAATCTCCAGAGTGACGATTATGTACGGAGAAATTCATGACTGTTGCAGATTTCATAAAATATATAGTCAGGGCTTTTTTCCTCAGAAAATAGGTGCAGGAACTCAACTACACCCCCCAAACCCCCTTCCCCCCACACAAACATGCTCCAAACCGTATCAAATAGTGGATGTGGTAAAATTTCACTAACAGTGGAAGGGGCATGAAACAGCAGGACAGCATTACATACAGAGTATAGAGTTCAGGGATGCATTACACACAGAGTGCAGAGTTCAGGAGTGTTCTACATGCAGAGTGCAGTTCATTCTTCTTCCACAGCTACTTAACACTGCATCCCACATCCACATCTCACTTTATGCCCTTTTCAGCTCTGACCTATGCATGCAACCTCCCTCCCTTCCTCGATTGCCCCATCTTCTCCCCACCTCCTTAAAATCATCTTCCACATGTCTTAATTTTGTTGCTTTATTAAGCCGAAGCACCTAGTCGGCTCTAGTTCTTCCCCGCATGCTGTAGTTGGCTCCGCCTCTCTTACTTGATGGGAGATCATCCAGTAGGGGTGTTGGCATCTGCACTGCACCCCAGGCTCCTGCATCTCCCTTGTCCCCACCCTGCACTCAGTGGAAGCCACTCAGGAGATCAGATGTGTGGAAGCCATTGGGAGACGCTCTTTTGCTTGTAAACACAGAGGGACTGAGTCGGAGGTAGTGGAACTGAGTTCCACCAAGTTCCACCAGAAAAAAATCCCTGTATATAGTTACGCTCAGTTGAATAAGGCTGATTTGTTCTTTGGGGAACACAGATACAGATATACACTGCCTCCTGAGTGATATACATACATAAATATACAGTGTGTATTAAATGAATGCATATGTATATTGGATAATAATTATATATTTAGCTCAAGTACAGTGCAATATCCTTTATTTTGCATGACAATCAGTGTTTTTCTGGTCAATATTTGAAAAAGTATTTATACCCCTTGGAATTTCCCACATTTTGTCATAATACAGCCAACATTGTCCAAAGAAACACAGAAAAAACAAACTAGTGCTGTCCCCATACACAACATTCAGAATGTAACAGTCTGTATAAAAGTTCTCTTAGCTCTAGGGGCTGAAGCTCTCAAGAATCCACTGGGTGGCAGACTTGGTCTGAAATATATAAAAGAAAGAGAGCGCAAGGTTACCCTAGTGTGATAATGTTTAATGTTAAAAGGTAAGATCAAATCAAAAGAAGGTTAGACTCATAAACATGGAACTGAAAAGTCTCATGTACAGCAATAGATGTCTCCCTTCCTGGCCTGTATGGATGGGTTGGCTCCCAAAGGCGAGTGATGTGGATGTGGGGTGTTATTGCGATTTCCATTTCTTCATTATGTCAGGCTGTGTTTTTCTGTAGAGCATGTGCACGGGCCCGCCGGCGCTGTGTGACGTCACTCGCGGCCGTGAAGGGAACACAAAGTGAGTGAAGTAACTCCTCTTAGCTAGACACGACTGTTGCCACAACTACATGTTTCAGAGGTGGAGCCTCCTTCTTCAGGTCACGCCCTTGACTCCTGTAGCCTGCTTTTAAGTGAACCCTCCAGCCCCTCCCATGGAACAGCCTGACCCTGAGGACAGATCTCTGACCCTGGGGACACCAGTGCCCTCTCTGATTCTCCGCCTGTTTCATGACCATCTGCAATTGTCCGAAGTCACCAGTGTGAGTTATCTACCCTGCTGCCATGTTACTCAAGCCCTGGAAATGATGACTGCCCTTTAACTGTTGCCCCTTGTGATTGCGCTAGCCTGTGAACCTCTGTCTGGTTAACTGTTTCCCTCAAAATTGCAAGCCTGCAACCTATGCCCTGTGAACTGTTGAGGACTGTATGGTTAACCCCTGCTGTAACTACTGTATCTGCTGTGTATTCTGGTGGGGGGGGGGAACTGAACGGCGTAGCTGGACACAATATACATGGGATTACCCTTTGCACATTGAAATAGTGTAAAGATAAATCTGTAAAATTTTCTAAGTTCAGCCTGATGGTTAATTGTAGAAAAACTACAATTATAAGGCCTCTAGTAAGGTAGTAACAATAAATGGACTAGTTCATTTAAATAAATAAAAATCACATAATGAACCTAACAAGGAAAGCGAAACTCAAGAAAACAATTAGTTCTGAGCAAAAACATTTTTATTTTTAACATAAAAAAAATATGAAATAATATTCTCATCCAACCTGTTGACCAGTCGCTGTAGGGACCTATTGATGCCAGCCACCTGGTCACCAAGGTACCTAGTAGCCTCCAGTTTCCTCCTAGGGCTGCGTTGGTACTTCTCCAGAGCCACATAGTGATTGAGCTGCCGGCAATTGTGGAGGGCCAAAGAGTGACATAGCCTCCTGGTTACGGCATATTGTCTCTCTTGGACCTCCACAATGCGCCGCAGATACGCATTCACATGTGGCTCTAGAGGGGGATGTGTACTGGAGCGGGTGGAGGATCCTCACCAGGACGCACTGGGGAGAAGGCACCAATGGGTGTGTCCAGGTGGGGGGATAGTGAAGGGTGGAGGAGAACATGCGCCGGAGAAAACGCTGGGGAGGAAGGACAGTGAGCCCAACCAAACGCGGGCAGGTCCAGGCCTTTGTCCACCGGGTCTAGGTGCAGGATGAAGACTTCACCTGTGAAGAAAAGAAAATACATTAGATAGATAATACAATACACATGGCTTTTTTCACCCTAACATTATATAAAGGCAATTATCTCCCAGCCCTTGTAGACAATCATGTAACATCTTGAGATGTTTTTACTTCTACATACCAGTTTTCCATTTTTGATATTCAGTGAGATGCACCTAATCAATTTATGTGTAGGAGATAGTGGTGTCTGTGTTAATTTGCTGCATTATCCCAAGTTTGCAGAGCTGTGTAGGAAGGTGTAGTACTTTACTGTACTCTGACCGGGGCGGAGCTGAGTGTCCTCCCTGGCCAGAGTACAAAGGGATTCCACTCTACACATCAAGCAGTGTAAAGGGGAATTTCCCAAAGATTTTATCCATTTGGTCGCACAGCGCATTCGCATTGGTCCCTGGCGAAAATCTTAAGGTGTAATGAACACCTAAGTGCTGACCACAAACTAATCTACCTCATCCAGACTGACTGACTGTCGCAAATATGGAAGATCAGTTGCACTTGCAAGTAGAAAAACATGTTAGCTATACCAACTATTAACATTACACTCACCAAAGAGAAGCCATTCAAGCCATTGCATTAGGGATGACCTAATAAAAAGTTGTTTAATAAAATATAGCAGGCTGCTTTTTAAAGTTGATAATTTGGTATAGCCGCTAATTGAATAAGCCCCACTCCCGTTCTAATCTAGGTAGGTTACTCACTCCTGGTCTAGGCTAGGAGGTATAACAGAGGATTTACAATTACTGAACCTTTGATATCCTGGCAGGCAGTGCTTTGTCTGCTCCCCTCTGCTACTGCAGCGGTTTTTTCTCTCCCTGAGCCTTCAAGACCTATTCAGGTCTTAATAATAACTTCAGAAGCCTAGACCATTTAAGTGGAGGAGAAAGAGGGTGCATGGAAATGTGTCCGACCACTGGAGATCCAAGGATCAGTATGTCTAAAACTTCTAAAACAAAAACCACTAGACAAAAAGGAGCAGTTAAAGAAAAACTCCAGGATACATGTAATATATATCAGTAAACAGCCTTGCCAATGTGTAACACAATACACTCTGGAGTCTGAACTATAGCCTAAATACTCAACTTTTTATATATATTTTCCTGCACAAAGATCTACGAGGTCACAAGGTAATTTACAATTTTTTGCTTTAGATGATGCCAAAGAGGAGGCACCAGACATCATGAGGAAAGTGTTAATGCATGCATTAGGGGCATGCCAGAGATTGAACATGTCCAGGGATTGCCAGCCAATAGCTGGAGATTCTTGTCTGACACACCCCCTCCAGCATGCTGTGTTATTCACGATGATTGAAACAGTGATTGGCTCAGACTGGGAATCTGAACTGCAGCAAGAAGGTGGCGTGATCAGGGAAGTGACATTGAGGAAATAACAAGCACAGGTCACGCTAACAGGAAGACCGGAATCAGCTGCAGCGGGGGACTAATAATTAATAATTCCAGGTAAACCGAAGCCTTGCAGAATAAAACACGACAATTTCTAGACAAGGTATGCCATCAGCATTTCATATTTAAAATACTATATTTGCCTGGAAAATACAAAAAAAGTTGTTTTTACTCCCTGGATCTGCCGCGTCTTGCTGTTCACCATCTTCCGCATCCCCAGCAGCCTCTACAGGGCAGGTCTCCTCCACCTCCTGCTCAGCCTCAGCAGCTGTTGATTTTGAATAATATTGAAAAGAACATTACAATTATGGATGAGCCGAACACCCCCCTGTTCGGTTCGCACCAGAACTTGCGAACACACCAAACGTTCATGTGAACTTAAGAACCCTATTAAAGTCTATGGGACTTGAATGTTTGAAATCTAAAGTGCTATTTTTAAAGGCTAATGTGCAAGTTATTGTCCTGAAAAGTGTTTGGGGACCTGGGTCCTGTCCCAGGGGACATGTATCAATGCAAAAAAAAGTTTTAAAAACGGACGTTTTTTTCTGGAGCAGTGAATTTAATAATGCTAAAGTGAAACAATAAAAGTGAAATATTCCTTTAAATCTTTAAAAAAAAAAAAATAGCGTGGGGGTCCCCCCAAATTCAATTACCAGGACCTTCAGGTCTGGAATGGATATTAAGGGGAACCCCTCCGTCAATTTAAAAAAAAATGACGTGGTGTTCCCCCCAAATAGACCCTTCAGGTCTGGTGTGGATTTTAAGGGGAACTCCAGCCCAAATAAAAAAAAATGGCGTGGAGTTCCCCCAAAAATCCACACCAGACCCCTTATCCGAGCACGTTAACCTGGCCGGCCGCAGAAAAGAGGGGGGGACAGAGTGCGCCCCCCCCTCTCCTGAACCGTACCAGGCCACATGCCCTCAACATGGGGAGGATGTCCCCATGTTGATGGGGACAAGGGCCTCATCCACACAGCTCTTGCCCGGTGGTTGTGGGGGTCTGCGGGCGGGGGGCTTATCAGAATCTGGAAGACCCCTTTAACAAAGGAGACCCCCAGATCCTGGCCCCCCTATGTGAATTGGTAATGTGGTACAATAGTGAAGTATGTAAAACCAATTTATTAAAAAGTGCTCACAAATCCTCACTCATTGTACTTGCATGTTATAAAATTCACACAGACACTTCAATCAAAAGAGTTCTCTAATGAAGGAGACTTGCAGTAAGAGGTTAGGTTATTGTGGTCACGGCAGACACAGAACACCCAGCAGATCTCACCCTCCACTTGCTCGCTCACTTCCCCTGCCGGAAATAAAATGCCCAAATTACTTGTACATTAAAGCGACAGATGCTTCTTGAGTAAAATGCATATTTAATTAGTGCATTTGCATGCACTAATTTACATTCTCAATAATATGATAACTATCTAAAAAATATAAAGAGGATGTTATTAATGAAACTATCACTGAAATTGCCAATATACTAAGGGAACAATGTCTGAAGAAAAAAGACAAAGTAGTGGGAGATGGCTCACACCAATGGGGGTTTATCTCCAGCTTTCATTCCCAGTATAAGGAGATAGAGAGCATTTTTTGCAAACATTGGCACATTTTGTGTATGGACAGACATTTGGGTATCTCCTTACCGGAAAAAAGCCTAAATTAATTTATAAGAGGGCACCCAGCTTTGGAGATAGGGTTGTGCAGAAAATCTTGGACCCGCCCATAACTCAGAGCTTGGTAATAGACCTCAATGGTTTCTATTCCTGTCGTAAATGCATTTGTTGTAGGACGGTCAGAGTGAACAACAGAGGCATGATTAGTGTTATGAATTCAGATCAGGAAACCTTTAAGATAGAACACTTCATTACGTTTAACTCGTCTAATGTGGTCTACCTTTTATGGTGCCCTTGCGGCCTATATTATGTAGGAAGAACAAAACGTCTTTTAAGGATTCGGATAGCAGAACATCTTGCTAATATCCGTAAGTGGTTCAAAGACCACAGTGTGTCTTTACATTTTAAGGAGAAACATAGCCAGGATCCATCCGTCCTTCAATTCTGTGGAATTGATTGTACCCTTCCATCTTGGAGGGGGTCGAATCGGATCGGGGATTTGTCACAGAGAGAAATTAAGTGGATTTTCCTTTTGAAGAGTTTACACCCGAAGGGGTTGAACATCGAACTGGATTTAAATTGTTTTATCAGTAATTTTGAACTATAAAATAAACTAAATGATTTGGTTACTATCCATCATGTGTAGTATGTGGAATTTGGGACTAATATTTCATGGATTATTTAGTTTTGGTTCTTTTACATATCAGCATTATGCGTGTCTCTCTAAAACCACCATTTTACTCAACTTCAATGCTGCCGATATATTGTTGAAGCCATAGGTCCTTTTATTAGTATTTTATTATTAATTAATTAATTTTTCCAACCACTCATTTTATCTAATATTTACATAAATATAATTTATTATGGATAGGGGCTTTTTTAGATAGTCATCATATTATTGAGAATATAAATTAGTGCATGCAAATGCACTAATTAAATATGCATTTTATTCAAGAAGCATTTGTCGCTGTAATGTCCTTTTATTAGTATTTTATTATTAATACATTTTTTCCAACCACTCATTTTATATAATATTTACATAAATATTTTTTTTTTTTTTATGGATGGGGGCTTTTTTAGATAGTTATCATATTATTGAGAATTTTAAATTAGTGCATGCAAATGCACTAATTAAATATGCATTTTACTCAAGAAGTATTTGTCACTGTAATGTACAAGTAATTTGGGACGATGCATTTTATTTATGATCATTTAATATATATTTTTTTATTCATCTGTGTTTACCATTTAAATGCTAGGGTATTGCGGCACTGGAGACACAGAATGCGCACAGGTGCACTAGGAGACAATCCGTAATGGAAAGGGGGGGGCGGACTATAAAGATGATGCTGCTATGCTGTGCAGCCAATCCCATTGAAAAGTCTATACTGACGAAACATTGGCCTGCACAGCAAATTTTTGTGATGCCTATACGTACTATCCCCGCCAAGGGAGGTAGCTGTTTCGGCTGGGGAATTGAGCGAGCAAGTGGAGGGTGAGATCTGCTGGGTGTTCTGTGTCCGCCGTGACCGCAATAACCTAACCTCTTACTGCAAGTCTCCTTCATTAGAGAACTTTTTTGATTGAAGTGTCTGTGTGAATTTTATAACATGTGAGTACAATGAGTGAGGATTTGTGAGCACTTTTTAATAAATTGGTTTTACATACTTCACCATTGGAAGCATTTTATTAAATTTTTCATGTGGATTTGATTGATTTGTGATCACCGTTGGAATTGTCTATCAACCCGGGTGGGTTATCAAGATATTGTGCCGAACATGTGAATGTGAGGCATATTGTTTTGGTGAGTTTTTTTCCTTTGGGAGTTGATTCACAAGCACATGAGGTGTGGTGGAAAGTTTGTATCAAGATTTCTTCAAGAAAGATACCATTCATTGATCAATCACTGCTTAATCACTTGAAGATTGGTGTGATTTATGGACACTTTTATATGAATTTATTTTCTTTTCAACTTTATTTATATGTTTATGGATCATTCACATGCACTATTAATTCACTTTCACTTGTTAATTTTTATGTGTTATTTTTTTTTCAAATAACAGTTTTTTATTTTGAAAAGTACAGTAAAAACAGAATAGCAGTACAAATATGTAAAAGGATACACAAATAGAACAAGATATACTCGTGCCAGTTCAAAGTACACCCAGCGCAAGAGAGGGGAGGGACAAACACCCTCACTCTCCATCGCCGGTCCTTCCACCCATAGTGGAGTCATCTCACAAGAGGTTATGTGGCACATGACTGTACAACAGTGGCATCACAGTAAATTGCACATTCAAAAAAACATCCAAAAGTAATTAAGAAACAGAGAGAGAGAGAAGAGAAGGAGAGGGAAGAGAGAAGAAGGCAGACTAAAAAAGGTAGAACAGCACGGTACCTCGGTAGTCCAGCCGCCGGCTCATGACGGGTCCTCCAGAAAATGCCACCTCTCCCAGACAACGTCGTGATTATCTAATTTGTCCCGGATCCTGGCCGTCAGTTTCTGCATGAGCTCTAAGTCCTTGACTAGAGGGCCTCCTGGCATGGGGGCAATGGCTTCTTCCAGTGGAGGGCTTTCAAGCACCTCGCTGCTGTAAGAATATGTCTTAGTAGTTTCTTATAGGGTTTGACTAGTTGCGGTTGAGATAAACCCAGGAGGAAAAGTTTCAGGGAGAGAGGTATGGGCGCCTCAAAGAGGCAGGACAAGAGCTCCTGCGTTGAGGTCCAGAACGGCACAATCAGATGGCAGGCCCAGTATATGTGAAATAAAGTGCCCCGAGCATGTTGGCAGCGCTAGCAGCGGTCGGAGGCAGAGGGATAGACCCTGTGGAGTATGTCTGGAGTCAAGTACCAAAAGAAAAGAACTTTATAAGTATTCTCCCCGTATAGCATAATACGCTTGAACGGGGAGGGTTTAGAGAATTGGAAGCGAGGGGTTATCGTTTGGGCGTAGTGGCGAATCTGTAGAAAACTATAAAATACCTGTCAGGGGAGGTCATGCTTGGCTTGAAGCTCGGTAAAGGAAAGCAGATTGCGAGACCTAGGATCCACCAGATGTCTGAAGTGGAAAAGATTCCGCGAGGCCCAAGGCTACGACATCGAGTGGGTGAGGCTCATTGGGAACCTGGGATTGTAGAAGTAGGAGGTCATCAGTGAACTGTCAGATTTCAGTTTACAGTCATGGGCCAGCTTCCGCCATAGGCGTCGGAGCTGTAACATGGAACCCAGCAAACGCCCGAGTTCAACCTCCACACCTGCATTCCAGAGAACATTGTTAGGGTGCACTGGTGCCAGCTAAATTTTTTTTCTACCTCCGTCCATTTATTATAGGACCTCTGGGGAAACCAGGACACTATCGCCCGTAACTGGGAAGCTTGGTAATATTTAACCAAGTCGGGAAACGCCAGGCCCCCCTCAGTCCGCGACGCCGTCATGACCGAGCGTGGGACTCTGTGACGTTTATAGTTCCACACATAGCGGAGGAGGTCGGCCTGAAATGCGCGCAAATGGGCGTAGGGGACAGGGATGGGGAGAGTCTGGAAGAGGTACAATAATTTAGGGAGAACAACCATTTTAATAGCCGCTCTATGACCTAAGAGGGATATCTGGTGGGTTTTCCATTTGTGGATCAGCGCCCTGATTGATTTATACAGAGGTGGGAAGTTGGCCTGGTACAGGGAGGCAAAGGTGGGGGTTAGATGAACCCCTAGGTATTTCAAGGAAGCACGCTCCCAGTTATAGGGGAATACTGACTGTAGATGGAGGATCTCTGATTCGGGCAAGTTAATCGGCAGGGCCATAGACTTGGAGGCGTTGGTTTTGTATCCTGAAAGGGCCCCGTAACGTTCGAGTTTGGCGCCAAGATTGGGCAGGGAAATGCGAGGGTGGGTCAGGGTAAGGATAATATCATCTGCGAACAGGAAATTTTAAACTCCTTCCCTTTCACTGGGATGCCTCGAATATTCGGATTACTGTGAATAGTTGCGTCCAGGGGTTTGATGCAAAGGGCAAAAAGTAGGGGGGAAAGTGGGCACCCCTGATGGGTCCCATTGGTTACGGAAAGGTGGACGAGGTGGCGAAGGGAGTCTTTACCTGTGATACTGGGTTGGTGTAGAGGTGCCTGACCGCCTGGAGGAAAGGTCCCCTGAACCCCATATGTCGCAAAGTGGCGAGCATAAAGGGCCAGCCGAGGCAGTCAAATGCCTTCTCCGCATCTAGACTCAAAAGCAGAGATTCCGAACCCTCCCTGTTTGCCACATCAATAAGATCTATGACCTTTCTGGTGTTGTCTCCCGCTTGGCGGAGGGGAACGAAGCCGACCTGGTCTTTATGGACCAGGGAGGGCAACACCACGTTCAGGCGGAGTGAAAGGACCTTTGTGAATATCTTAAGGTCCGAGTTCAGCAGGGCTATCGGCCTGTAACTGGCACACAGAAAGGGGTCTTTGTCTGGCTTGGGAATCAGGGTAATGAAGGAACGTTGCATGTCCGTCGGGATAGGAGTCTGCGGCAGAAACGCATTATAGAGCTTGGTCATACATGGGAGAAGTAGGGGAAGGAAGGTCTTATAGTATTCGTACGGCAGTCCGTCTGGTCCCGGGGACTTGTGGGTGGGCAGGGCTTTAATAGCTAGAGTGAGTTCCTCATCAGTAATGGGAGCGTTGAGTGTGAGGAGATCAGCTGGTTAAAGCCGAGGTATACCCGCCTGGTCAAGATATTGTGCCATTTTGTCAAGCAGGTCAGGGGAGGGGGGTTGTAGGGTATCTCCGGCCTATTGTACAAGTCTGTGTAGAATTCTGCGAATGCATCTGCTATGCCTTGGGGGTGGGACAAAGCGTTACCCAATCTGTCCTGTACCTGGTGCAGGGTGGAGGCGGGGTGGAGGACGTAGAGGAGCCTTGCGGGGGTTGAGATGACCCTCGGGTCGATGTGGATCGAGTGGTCCGTGAGCCGCCCATGGAACGCAGGTATTTACCCCGGTTTTTGGCCGTAGAGCTGCGGGCAGGAGAGGAGCTCTCAAGGAGTGTGTCCTTCCAGGTCGGCTTCCTGTCACGCCCCCCTGTGTGTTAATTGTTATGTGTTTATTTATGTTAGTTTAATATAATCACTTTGCTAGTACTGTTTTATGAAACAGAGCGCTACTATTTTTTTCACTAAAGATTCACTATATAAATAAATACTGTATATAGATAAAATTAATTATCCATTAGCATGAAAATACAGGGCAGGTCACTAACGTTTATCTACAAGGCATTCACCATTTAAAAAAAATCAGTAAAGTGGCACTTACCTGTGCTGGTTCCAGCAGCGAGTGCTAGGTGCACCGCCACTGATCAGGTGCCTCAGTTAAGAGCAGCAACATTCTGTCAGATTACATAAGTTACGCAAGTGCTTGTGTTACCTGACAGAACGTCGCAGAGGCTCTACCTGTCACTGCTTGAGCGAGAAGCAATGATACTGGAATCGACAATGGAAGGCTGGACAAATGGAAACAGACCCACTATATTAGTGTCACTACTACAGTACTAGTACTAACAGTATGTTGATGACGTGGGGGACTCCTGCTCCTCTGCCCTTCGCCTCCGGTGGCGCTGGGCCTGGATACGATCTTAAAAAAAAATCAAACACAACATGGCAAATGTCGGATGCTTGACAAAAAAAATGTCCTGCACAATGCAATGCTGACACCAACCTTAGTGAGCCAGGAGCTGGGTGATCTCATCCTCCCCTATACCTGCTAAAAGCTCCGCCTCATGGGGGAGGAGAGGCACCTGCTTCCATCTGTACCCCAACTGCCTGCGTTTATGTGCTATGGAACTGCAAAACAAAAAGAGAAGAGAAAAAACTTTGCACGGACGCAGTGTGGATACCAATTGCCGTCTATATATGGCCTCCGGCCTCCAGCCACTGGGGGGCACGTGACGCGTGCCCGTCGCATCACTGAGATGCCGATGCGCGTGTCTGGTGGCCGCGATGCCCGCCAGGCACCTGCGATCGGCGTTAACACAGACAAGGACGTGGATCTCAGAGACCCACGTCCTGTCAGGGAGAGAGGAGACCGATGCTGTGTCCCTTGTACATAGGGACACAGATTGGTCACCTCCCCCAGTCAGTCCCCTTCCCCCACAGTTAGAAACACTATGCAGGGTACACATTTAACCCCTTCCTCGCCCCTAGTGTTAATCCCTTCCCTGCCAGTCACATTTATACAGTAATTAGTGCATATTTATAGCACTGATCGCAGTATAAATGTGAATGGTGTCAAAAGTGTCTGATGTGTCCGCCATAATGTTGCAGTCCCAATAAAAATCGCAGATCGCCGCCATTACTAGTAAAAAATAATAATAAAAAAAAATAAAAAATGATGTCCCCTATTTTGTAGGCGCTATGGCCCAGATTCACAAAAGAGATACGACGGAGTATCTCAGATACTCCGTCGTATCTCTCAGAGTATCTATGCGACTGATTCATAGAATCAGTTACGCATAGATAGCCCTTAGGTCCGACAGGTGTAATTGTTTTACACTGTCGGATCTTAGGATGCAATACAGCGGCCGCCGCGGGGGGGAGTTTGTGTCGTAAACCAGCGTCGGGTATGCAAATTAGGAGTTACGGCGATCCACAACGGTTTTTCGCATTCGCTACGTCGCTGCTAGTCTAGTTTCCCATCGCAAAGTTAGTCGTCGTTTTTGCGTAAGACGTCCGGGAATACGGAAGTACGCTACGCATGTTGCCGTTCGAAAAAATGACATCACTTCGTGCAAAGCACGGCGGGAAATTCAAAAGGGAGCATGCGCAGTAGGTCGGGCGTGGGAGCGCGCCTAATTTAAATGGCACACGCCCCTTTGAATTACGCGGGCTTACGCCGGAGGCCGCCGGCGTAGGTTTTCATTGCAAGTGCTTTGTGAATCAGACACTTGCGATGAAAACTTGCGGCGGTGTAACGTATCTACGATACGTTACGCCGCCGCACTTCTACGTGAATCTGGCCCTATAACTTTTGCGCAAACCAGTTGCTTATTGCGATTTTTCTTTTTTACCAAAAATATGTAGAAGAATACGTATTGGCCTAGACTGAGAAAATTTATTTTTTTTAAAAATTGGGCTATTTATTATAGCAACAAGTAAAAAAATTTTATAATTTTCTTTTAAAATTGTCGCTATTTTTTTGTTTATAACGCAAAAAATAAAAACTGCAGAGGTGATCAAATACCACCAAAAGAAAGCTCTATTTGTGGGGGAAAAAAGGACGCAAATTTTGTTTGGGAGCCACGTCGCACGACTGCGCAATTGTCAGTTAAAGCGACGCAGTGCCGGAAGCTGAAATTTCACCTGGGCAGGAGGGGGGTATATGTGCCCAGTAAGCAAGTGGTTAAACTACAATTGTATTTTGAAAGTGAACCAATGCAAATAGAAATTTTGGATTAGGCGCATTTTTTCATGTAGCACAAGATTTGCACATTTTTTTATTAACCAAATTTATTTTAAGAAAAACATATGCTTTTTTGGTGCACAATAAAATATAAAAGACAGGATTGGGATTGTGCCGAGTAAATATAGATGTCCAGTCCACCTTTCTAATTACGCGCTTGTGTGGACTGTGTATGGTATACATTTCCTTTCTTGTAAACATATGGCAGGTCCGCAAGCTGGTTAAAGCGGAGGTTCACCCAAAATTACAAGTATATTTTATAGCCTTCCGTACATAGCATACATCTTCTAATGCTGCATTAAAAATAAATGCGGTTTAAATACCTAGTTATTTTCCTTTTGATTGTATACTTCCTGCCTCTCGCTCCCGCTGGAGAAGGGCGTGCACCCTGCTTTCCCCAGCGCCACACTGTCTCATGGGAGCCAAGTGTATTTGCACATTGAGACAAGGGGAACGCACGCACCGTTGTGGTTGCCATCACAATGGGGCGGGGACTTTCGATGACGCCACATGTTGTGATGGCAAACACGGAAGTTTGCGGCGCTGCTCAGAGATAACACAATTCACCGCATCCAAATGAGTGCTTGTGGGTTTCGCATCGTAGCTACAACACCTTGCAAATTGCGGAGTAAAGAGAGGAGGGAATTCAAGCAGCTTGATGTTAACAGGGGCACCACACAGGATAATGGTGGAAGCACTTGAGGCAGATTCATTTACTCATAGAAGCCTGACTATAAAACTTATTTGCAAAGTGTTACAGGTACTATTTGGATAAAGGGGAGTAACTGCGCTTACCCAGCTCTGGTTCAACAACAATCTAGGGAAATTAAAAGAAATTGAGAGACCTAAAGAATGGGAGGGACAGGGTATTAATCGGTTAATTCAACTATATGATGGTGAACATATGGAATATTTTTCAGATTTAAGACAGGAGTTAATTATAGCTAATAACTCATTCTATTGCAATTGTACGGACCCAAACTCCCACCCTCCTTAAAATAATCTCTCTAAATACCACCAAAGGCCTGATCTTTGAACTATACTCTACAATAGTATAAAAACAATACGTAGATCAGGGCCTATTAAGAGTAGGATAGGATGGGAGAGAAATGTAGGTCCAATGACTACAGAGCAGTGGAATGCGATTCTGAGGCGGGGAGTACTGGTTTCAATCTCCCCGTCTCAGAGAGTATCCCATCTGTTCCTTCAGCACAGAGTCTATTATACCCCAAAGAGGATGTTTAAACCAGGGTGGAGACAAAATGATGAGTGACCAAGGTGTAGAGCATCAGGCGACTTCATGCATATGCTATGGAAATGCCCAAAGTTATTTAGATATTGGGAGGAAGCGGTAGACAAAATAAATAGAACTTTTAAAACTAATTTAGAACCCGAGGCTAAGACATGTCTATTGAGTAGTATTAAAGCAGGGGTTCACCCCAAATTTTATTTTTAACATTACATTCAGGCGAGTTGTGATAATGACATTAGGCTGTTTTTTTTTTTTAATCCTTGCCGTACATACCGTTTTATCTACATTTTCACCGCGGCTTCCGGGTATGTAATCTGCGGGACTGGGCATTCCTAATTGATTGACATGCTTCCGACCAGCGCATACAGCGCGTCACGAGTTGCCGAAAGAAGCCGAACGTCGGTGCGCAAGTGCCGTATAGAGCCGACTCGCAGTCAGGCTTCTTTCGGCAACTCGTGACGCGCTGTATGCGCTGGTGGGAAGCATGTCAATCAATTAGGAACGCCCAGTCCCGCAGATTATATACCCGGAAGCCGCGGTGAAAATGTAGATAAAACAGTATGTACGGCAAGGATTTAAAAAAAAACAGCCTAATGTCATTATCACAACTCGCCTGAATGTAATGCTAAAACATTTTTTTGGGGTGAACCTCCGCTTTAAGGAGGGTAGAGTGCCAATGGGCTCCTCTGAAGCGGTATTGTGATGCCTCTTCCAAGCAAGAAAATTTATCGCACAGAGGTGGCAGGCACAGACACCACCTACTGTGAAATCCTGGGTTTAAGCTATAAATTCAATGATCTGGAGCGAAAGAGTGACACTCATTAGACAGGGCAACTACAAGAAGTGTGTGAGGATGTGGAAACCCTGGCTAGATGAAACAGGATGTCCTATATAAAGTTGTGGGCACTTAGTTCTATACTTCTATATGTTGACTTTACTTTCTGGTTGTATAATTATCAGGAAAAATGCAATGAACAAAATAGACTAGATTAAATCACAGGATAGTGGTGTGGGGCCGGGTGGGCGGGAAAGGGAGGGTTTCGAAGGGTGGGCAAAGGTGGGGAAGTAAAGAGTTTAAATTAAAGGAAACAGGGGGTTACTTTATTTGCACTATTCATTTTGGTTGTGTATTTAATATGCTTATGAGATGTACATTGTTAATGGGGGAATTCCTACCACTGTGCTGTTGTATTCGGACAGTAGGAGGTTTCCAAGCCATCAGAATGCAATGATCACTGCCAGGAGCTATAGCAGCAGTGTTCACACTGAAATAAATTGACTGGCTTGTTGTACTGAAGTCCATTAATAGAATTAGTTATTACAGGTACAGGAATAAGGGGAAATTTTCCAATAGGGGCACTTGTGGAGGAATACATTCCAGTCATGTGATTGGCTGTCACAGTGGTCATATGATGAGAAGCTTGCAAATACAAGTATGCATCAAGCGCTTACTGTGACATTTTAGTTACTGCAGAAATCCTTTCCCCATGGATGCATACATGTGGCTGCTCAGCACTAAAGCCCACTCTCCCATTGGCTGCATATATGTATGACAAGCGGGAACAGGTTAACCATATAGCAAGATAAGTGAAATGTCACCCCAAAGCACTAAGGCAATGCACAACACACATTGCCTTACCAATTCTTAGGCAAACACTTTTTTTGGGAGGTTTTGTATATTGGAAGCCTATTGATTTTAATGGACTGTATTAACACAGCACACATTGACACCTGAGATGATGCACATGTGCACATGTGTTAATGCATAACACAAATCTAAATGGATTATTAACCACTTCAATACTGCCCAGACCAATTTTCAGCTTCCATTGCTCATGCTACACTGTACCCAAACAAAAGTTTTATAATTTTCACACAAATATAACTTTCTTTTGGTGGTATATAATCACAACTTGATTTTTTTTGCTATTTAAGTGAAAAAAGAGTGAAAATTTGGGGAAAAAAATATTATACAATTTAGCAAATAAGTAATTTGTGTTCATAAATTTGGGGCACACTTTATACTGCTACATATCTATGGTAAAATAACCCAAATTAGTGTATATTATTTAGCCTGTGTGAAAGTTATATAGCTAGATTCAGAGAGAGTTAGGCCGGTGTATCAGTAGAGACGCCGACCTAACTCGAAATCTGCGCCGTCCTAAGTTTAAGTGTATTCTCAAACTGAGATACACTTAAACCTAGCTAAGATACGACAGCCTGCGCCGTCGTATCTTAGGGTGCAATATTTAGGCTGGCCACTAGGTGGCGCTTCCGTTGAGTTTGGCGTAGAATATGTACGGCTATTCACGAACGTACGTGCGCCCATTGAAGTAAAGATATGCCAATTACGTAAGGCGTTTTCAGGCGTAAAGTTATTCCATCAAATAGCTGGACTAGTCAATGTTAAGTATGGCCGACGTTGTTTGCGTAAGTCGTCTCCGTGAATAGGGCTGGACGTAATTTACGTTCACGTCGAAACCAATACGTCCTTGTGGCATACTTTGGCACAATGCACACTGGGATATGTACACGAACGTCAATCATGTCAGGTCACCCCCCATTAACATAAAACACGCCCCCTCATCCTAATTTGAATTAGGTGCGCTTACCCCGGCCCTATTTATGCTACGCTCCTGACGACGCAACTAGCGAAACGCGTAGAGGCTGTTTGGACACACACATTGAGGGTGCAGCACACCAGCGCGCACGGACCCCTTGTAGCAATACATGCGGAGCACAGCGGGGCAAGCACACCTCTTAGGACGCCACTTAAATGCTGGTCAGCGGCTTTTAACGGTTGACACTGCCAAAGACACTCAGTGCCGGTCAGAGGCACTTTATATTGTAAGTGTTATATTTTTTTACCTTTTTTAAATAAATACATATTTTAATATACTACACCATGATGAGCCCCTTGTTTTTGAGGAATTGATGACACCTTGTAAAAGGGAAAAGGAGGCAACACCCACTGACCGACAAAGAAAAGACACCACTTTGGAGCCTAATAATATCTGGGGTCTGGTGAGTGTTGATTTTAACCATTGGTGATGGTGGCACATCTTTGTCGGGTGGAAGAGATAGCGGCACTTTCCTGTATACAGCATTACCAACATTGAACCTTGTGTTTGCTGGAACCTATTGTATAAGAGCAAGATTGCCTGTCATTTGGACTATTTTTAAGTGCAGCCAGCACATTGCACATTTGTATGGTTGTTTGATAATTATTTCACTTTTATTGATATTTATTTTATTTTGTTCCAATATTGGTTATTGGACAACTCACGGTGCAGTTGGCGTACCGCATATTGGGTTTTTACACACACATATATATATATATATAATATATTTTTTTGTAATATCTTTCGTATTGTTTTCACTATTTGGTTGGTCAGTAGCAGCAACAGCCATTTTTCTCATAGAAGCACTGTGGCATATGGATTGTATGCTGACACACTGATCTAGATATATGATTTAAGTTTGAAATCACTGTGTCACATTTGTATGTCTCATATATTTCTTATATTTTTTATTGTTTGTATTCAGGTTATTCACACTTAAGATTGGGTACATTGTGGCCCTGATATTTCACTTATGTCCATATTCCCAGAGATTAAATACCTCTGGATAATTAGATCAGCGCAGTAACATTTTTCTTCTTAGAGCACTATTGACCCCCACTAAGGGCACACAGTACTGCAGCAGATCACAGTTCACATTTATTTATTTATTTATTTTCTTTTGCGCCGGTGACACTCACAACCAGCTGCTGTAAGTTAGGAGGCAAGTACTTTGTGAATACAGTACTTGCCTCTCTGATTTAAGGCGGCGTAGCGTAAATACGATACGCTATGCCACCTTAAAGTTGCGGCGGCGTCTCTGAATCCACCTAATAGAGTCTACAAGCTATGGTACCAATCATTGAAAATGTATCACACCTGATATACTGATGGCCGATCCCATTTCTTGAGGCCTTGAAATGTCAGGACAGTACAAATACTCCCCAAATTACCCCTTTTTGGAAAGTAGGCAGTCCAAGGTATTTCGTAAGAAGCATAATGAGCTTTTTTAAGTTGTAATTTTTTCCCCACAATTCTTAGAAAAATTAAGATTTTTTTTTATTTTTTTACACAAAATTGTCATATTAACAAGTTATTTTTCACACATGGCATAGGCGTACTTGCAATCACACCCCAAATTACATTCTGCTACTTGTCCTGGGTATGGTGATATTACATGTGTTACACTTTGACACAGCCTAGCCACAGAGACCCAACATCCAGGAAGCACCTTCAGGTGTTCTAGGAGCATAAATTATGCATATCATTTCCTGACTACCTATCACATCTGTGAAATCCCTGGAGCACCAGAACAATGTAAAATGCCCACAAAATGACCTCACGAGACAGGTACTCGGGTACTCTGATGGAGCTGAAAACAGGTACTTGGGTACTCTGGTGGGCTGCAGATAGGTACTCAGGTACTGTGATGGGCTGCAGATACGTACTTAGTTACTAGGGATGATCTTCAAGTTCGAGTCAAACTCATGTCCGACTCGAACATTGCCTGTTTGCTCGTTCTCCGAACAATGTGGGGTGTTCGCGGCAAATTCGAAAAGTCACGGAATACCCTGTAAAAGTCTATGGGAGAAATCTAAAGTTTTAATTTTAAAGGCTTATATGCAAGTTATTGTCATAAAAAGTGTTTGGGGACCCGAGTTTTAAAAACTGACGTTTTTTCGGGAGCAGTGATTTTAATAATGCCTAAAGTGAAACAATAAAAGTGAAATATTCCTTTAAATTAAGTAGTAATAAGTAGCGCATGTTTCTCGTGCTTAGAACTGTCCCTGCACAAAATGTCATTTCTGAAGGAAAAAAAGTCATTTAAAAGTACTCACGGCTATAATGAATTGTCGGCTCCTGGCAATACAGAGAAAAGTAATTGAAAGTCATTGATAAAAAAAAAAATGCGTGGGGGTCCCCCCAAATTCAATTATCAGGCCCTTCAGGTCTGGTATGGATATTAAGGGGAACCCTGCATCAAATAAAAATAAAAATACGTGGGGCTCCTCCCAAATATCCATATCAGACCCACAAGGGCCTCATCCCCACAACCCTTGCCCGGTGGTTGTGGGGGTCTGCGGGCAGGGGGCTAATTGGAATCTGAAAGAACCCTTTAACAAAGGGGACCCCCATATCCCAGCCCCCTATGTGAATTGGTAAAGGGTACATTGTACCCCTACCATTTCACAAAGAAAGTGTGAAAAAAAAAAACACACAGACACAGTTGGGATAAGTCCTTTATTAAAAATAAAAAAAAGATTCCAGCGGTAGTTATACACTCTCGGTCTCCACTCCAGCGCTGTCGGTATCCTGCGATGGATGATCTCCTCTCCAGGTCCAGGCTCCACGATGATGTCCAGCGCAGCAAGGAACAGCATCCTGTCTCCACCGGAGACACCCCGGGAATAGCGCTGCAGCAGCCTCACAGGTCTTTTTATGTAGCTGAGGACAGGGCCACCCATCACGTGACCCCGTCCCCCTCTGACATAAGGGGAAATCCGGGCTTACCCAGTGACGTGATGGGTGACCTCGCCCCCTCTGATGTAACTCAGGTTTCTCGTTGCATCAGAGGGGGCGGGGTCACCTATCACATCACTGGGTAAGCCCGGGTTTTCCCTTGCATCAGAGGGGGACGGGGGTCACGTAACAGGCGGCCCTGTCCTCAGCTACATAAGAGACCTGTCAGGCTGCCGTGACGTCATTACCGGGTTGTCTCCCAAGTCATCGGAAGGAGAGAAAGTGTTCTGCACTGTAGACTTCTGTTCAGTGAGTTAATGCTATCTGTCTGGAAGGTGCCCATTACTAAGAGTTGTGCTGGAGTAAATTGTTAAATATGCAACTGGACTGAACATTCATTTATTTTGGGTATTAGGCTTCCAGTCCAGAAAATGTGAGTAGAAGGCCTCAGGCCAGAAGAAGTGTAACACATTGTGGCAGACATTCTCCAAACAACAGGTAGGAGACTATCATATCCAAACAGATGCAGGGCGGGACCTAGGCCAGTATGGTGCAAACTCCTGTTCAATCCAGCTTCCTTACACTTTCACATCAAAAACTGTACCTGACACTTTTTTCCTTGACAAATCGCACTGCAACTCATAGTAGTGCATTACCATGGGGGTTATTTACGAAAGGTAAATCTACTTGGAATTGCAGTCGCTGTAAATCTGAGGGGGACATGCAAGGAAAATAAAAAACATAATTTTAGCTTGCAACATGAGTGGATGATAAAATCAGCAGAGCTTCCCCTCATTTCAGATCTTCCCCTCAGATTTACAGTGACTGTGCTTACAAGTGCACTTTCAGTGCATTTGTAGTGCAAAGTGGATTTGCCTTTTGTAAATAACCCCCCATGTGTTGTGGTGTTCTGCAATTCAGGTTAGTTTCCTTATTATGTTGGGAATGTTAAGAATGTATGCTGTAGTGCAGTAATACATGTTACTATTATGTAAACATGTAAAACCACCTTTAAAGTGTAGATTACCTCATGTCCCTGCCGGGGTAGAAGAGATCCAAGGCACTGCCCAATACCTGGTGTAAGCCATGGCTCCTGGGCCAGATGGTCTACGCATTTCAGGAAAGTAAAAAGGTGTTCAAAGAGCCTTGGAAGAGGTCAAGGAGAGGCTGTTGTTACATAAGTTAGTTAAGAGTATGGTTTGTTATCCTTTAACATAGGTCACAATAATGAATCCAATTAATGACAACTGTGTTCTTCCTTTCTCTCTCCCTTTTTGGCTTGGCTGCTGTTTGCAATCAGTATCATGTAAAAAAACAAGTTGAAATTCCTCCTGCCATAAATTAAACCAATACCTTGCACTCTGACTGAGCTCTCTGACTCCTGATACAATAAAAAGTATGGAACTAATTGACCAGCATGTCCAAGAAAATAAAAGCCCTTTGTAAAATAATTCTCTGTCAGCAAGTATCACAGATCTGCTCATTTGCTAAGTTTGTTTGTATAGCACTATCATTTATGCAAAATTAGGGGGAAAAATTAAAATCACTTTGACAAAACAGCTTTGATTAATATCCACCTAATTTATTGTCATGTATGTTCTCACAAGTAAAACATTTACAGCTTGTGCAGAGAGAAAAGCCAGGCCATGCCGAAGAAATGTTTTTGAAGTGAAGTACTAATAGGTTAAAGTGAGACCAAAGGACATAGTGTGCACAGCACAGAACTATGTGTGTCACGTGATCATTAACCATGCTGTCAACTTGAATTTGTTTTTCTACTTTAAATTACCCTGATGCTCTTCTTCCCTTTAAAAAAAGTTTAGGGCATGCAGAAAGAATTAGAAAACCACTGGAGCTTAGCTTATTGAGTTCTCCGTTATAGGCAGACTAATGTTTCTCATTCAAAAGTTTTTATTTGAAAGATCATCATAAAATAACAATTATAATATATCAGATAAGATTTTCAAAATAATTTCTTATGTTACAGAAAATACAGGTTGATATAATACTATATATATGACATTTAAAAGAAAGGATCCGATGTGTTAAGATCTGTTTTAGTCGAAACGTTAGAACAATCTTTTGTCATGTTAATGCCGCATACACATTTTCCGATGGAATGTTGGCTAAAACTTGTACTGCATACACACGGTCACACAAATGTTGTCAGAAATTCCAAACATCAAGAACGCGGTCACATACAACACTATGACGAGCCGAGAAAAATTAAGTTCAATGATTCCGAGCATGCGTAGGATTGATTCTGAGCATGCGTAGGATTTTTGTGCGTCTGAATTGCATACAGAAAATTGGAATTTCCGACAATAACTTTTGTTGTCGGAAAAATTGAGAACCAGCTCTCAAACATTTGTCGTCGGAAATTCTGAGAGCAAATGTCCGATGGAGCATACAGACGGTCGGAATATCCGACCAAAAGCTCACATTGAACATTTGTTGTCAGAAATTCCAATCGTTTGTATGCGGCATAACAGTATATTAGGGTGCCATTTATTTTAAATCAATTGTAAAGTTAGTAATCCTTTTATATTTAACTACTTCAATACCGGGCTTTTATACCCACCTCAATACCGGGCCTATTCTGGCACTTCTCTCCTACATGTACAAATCATCATTTTTTTGCTAGAAAATTACGCAGAACCCCCAAACATTATATATGTTTTTTTAAGCAGACACCCTAGGGAATAAAATGATGGTCATTGCAACGTTTTATCTTGCACAGTATTTGCGCAATAATTTTTCAAACGCCTTTTTTTTGGAAAAAATTGTTTCATGAATTAAAAAAATAACAAAACAGCAAAGTTAGCCCACTTTTTTTGTAAAATATGAAAGATTATGTTACACCGAGTAAATAAATACCTAAAATGTCACACTTAAAAATTGCGCACACTCATGGAATGGCGCCAAACTTGGGTACTTAAAAATCTCCATAGGCAACGCTTTGAAATTTTGTACAGGTCACATATGTGGTTTAAACAGCATTTACATATGTCGGCGGGACTTGTGCGTTCGCTTCTGCGCGCGAGCTACCGGGGACAGGGGCGTTTTAATTTATTTTTTATTATTTTTTTATTTTTTTTACACTTATAAAAAAAAAATTTTTCCTATTATGTAAACATCCCTTGTAATAGGAAATGTGTGTGACAGGTCCTCTTTATGGAGAGATGTGGGGTCAATAAGACCCCACATCTCTCCTCCAGGCTGGAAAGCACGAGATCGGTGAAAAAATGTCACCAATCTCATGATTAGTGTTGCTTACTAGCCGCAATTGCGGCTTTGTTTACTTACGGGTACCCGGACGTGAGGTCATCACATCGCGCCCGGGCCTCCGGCGGTCATAGAGATGACTGGTGACCATCTGGCCTAGACCATCTTTATGTTGATTCATTCTGTTCTTGGCCTCTGCTATGTTCAATACAGGCATTTCCCATGCTTTAGCTATGGTCTGTTTTATGGCTGGCAGACTAATGTTTCTAACTTGTCTCATGTTATATGGAGATATATGGAGATGGGTATTACCAAGCATAAGCAAATGATTAAAAAGTTGTAAAGCCTCATGTTTTTCACCTTAATGCATCCTATGTTGTATCCTTTACTAATTTGTGATATTTTAATCAGAGATTTTTTTTTTAATTTAAGAAGTCTAATGTTTAATATTCAGCTACAATACAAAGTCTGTCTCTCTGCTTTGCAACAGAAAAGTGCAAAAGGATATCAACTTCAATAACAAAGATGTGGTTTATCTGTTGATTGCTTATCACTGACAGTGATCAAGGGATGTGCACACTCCTGTAAAGGAGCATCTGCAGGAACAGCTGTTATCCATTTACAGTAAATATAGTATATGCATATTAGTGTCCCTTAGATTTTTAACAGTATTTGTTTTGCTAAATAAATTGTATTGTTACACTATTGTGAGTATACAGTGTATGAATTTCCCAGAATGTGCTAGAAAAAAAACTTTATCGGAGGCAGGTGGGCGGAGCCTAGTGGGTCGGTCATGCCTGACTAGAGCTCCGCACCGTGACTGGAAAAGACCCGCAAATAACGGAGGAACGGAGCGGGTGAGAGCCGGGAAAACCGCAGGAAAGGCTAACTGAAGGGTGAGAGAACATTTTGACACCAAAATGGTGTTAAACGGCACAAAAGGCGGAGGGAAAGCACATAGCTGCAGCGGTGCTCAGCATCCTAAGAGCGCTGCTCTGAAAAAGGTCCCAGTCTCCTCAGATGCCCTCACCTCAGGAAAATCTAAATCCACCTCAGCTAAAGCATCTAAACAGATGGCTTCCCTGAGGAGCACCGCCACAGACAGTGAGGAGGAGGATGTAGCGCAGGATGGTACCTCACAAATAACTCAAGGGACAGCGGTCCCTAACAGCATAATGAGACAATTTGAGAAAATGCTTCACAAGACACTGCAGAATACCTCAGATCAGATTACAACTAAGCTCACTAAAGAAATCAGAGAGCTTGGTAATCGCACTGATGCTCTTGAGTCTAAAGTGGACGAAATATAAATTTTTACTCAGGACTGCATATCTGAAATTGAAAATCTTAAGGAGGAGAACTTAACACTGCAGAGTAAGTTGGAGGAATTTGAGAACCGCGCCAGGAGGTCTAATTTAAGATTTAGAGGTATACCTGAATCCATCATTGATCTGAATGGCACAATGTTAGCGCTGTGCCAGGAAATATTGACTGGGATACCAGCTGACAGGCTGGAAATGGACAGAGTCCACCGCGCTTTAACTCAGAGGAAAGCTGATGGTCCCCCGAGGGACATCATAGCTAAATTTCACTTCTATAAGACTAAAGAGCTAATCCTTCAGAACACCAGGGAGAAAAACAAGCTCTCTTTTCAGGGACACGACTACCAAATCTTTGCGGACATATCGCAACTCACAATCAATAAGAGAAGAGCAATGAGACCCCTATTACAGGAATTGCAGCAACGCCACATTAGGTACCAATGGGGCTTCCCCTTCTCCCTGCGCTTTACTTATCAAGGCACGAAAATTGTGTGCAGGACCCCAGAACAGCTTCACCAAGCACTGATTGACTTTAAAATAATAGAGACCCCACCGACGACAGCTGCACGAAGAAGATCGGCATCTAACTCCCCACGCGATAGCTCACCGCAACAAAACCAGGGCAACGGTATTCAACAGCTGCATAAGCGTGGCAGATTCGTGGAACAACAGCAGGATCAAGGAGACACGATGGACTGATACCTAAGAGCTTATGCATTTACTTACCTCATGGCACACCGACTTGAATCCTTTCTGCAGATGTACCATTTGAATAGAGCAGCAGCTCTGTCATTTAAATGTATTTACTTTCTCTCTCTTTCTTTCTCTCTTCTCTTTCCACATATCACATATATGCCATAAGATCTAAGGCCATACATGTCGCCATCAAAAGCAATAGATGCTCCTAATCCCTTCAATGTAGGTCTATCTCACTGCTTCTCCCCTTCAGAGGGCTAGTAAGCATAGTATACAGATTGAATCCCACCTTACATATCTCTTTTCTCACTTTCCTCTTACTTTATCTAATTTTCCTCAGAGCTTCCTATATCAACTATCATCCAGTCCACTATTACCATTAGTCAACTACCCTCTGTGTTGCCTGGGATCAGACAGTCCCACGATAACCCTTAATATTAAGCAGAATGGAGGGATCCCCATAGCGTTTAATGCCCACAAGGAAGAATGTCACAGCATCCACTTCCCCCCCTTCCTAAAAGCTGGACATCTTCCCCTGACAGGTTATCTCACCTAGCTAACTACTTGTATAAATTTATAGTTCTTTATACATAGTATCCTTTCGGGATACTTGCAAAAATGTTTTAGGCAGCGGGTCTCCAGGGCACGGAACCCACCTACGACCACCATTGGTTCCCCTCTGGTCTCCGCAACCACCTGCGAGGATCAGACGTGGACCCCCTTTTCCCCTGATCGGGTTCTCCCTCCCCGATCAAGGGCCAGATTTGTATGCACGTTGTTTGTTGATTTGTGCATTGTTTTGTTCATTTATAACGTTTTGTCTTTTTCTTTGAAGGCTATCGTTCTCAGTTACCCCCCCCTTCCTCCCCCTCCCTAGTCTGCGGGGCTCAGTTTGGGATGTCGATGCGCAGGACACCAAGGTAAGAAGCACATGATGGTTAGGCTACCATGGCTCCCCTAAATGTATTAACCTTGAACGTGCAGGGCTTAAACATACCGCAGAAACGAGTTAAAGTTTTCAGATACTTCCAAACCAAGAAAGCGCACATTTTATGTTTACAGGAGACACATTTCACCCCTAATACGACCCCTAAGTTCTTCCACGCCTCCTACCCACAGGTTTACACTGCATCAGCCCAATCCAAAAAAAGAGGTACCCTTATAGCATTTCACAGATCTACGCCATTCACTATTAAATCAGAAATCATAGACCCCGAGGGCCGATATCTCATCCTAACTGGTCATTTATTGGACATCGCAATAACAGTAGTCTCATACTATGCACCTAATTTAAATCCCCTACCATTTATGTTGCATCTCCTGCAAGTAGTAAACGCACATAAATTTGGGTCCATCTTCATCTGTGGAGACTCTAATCAAGTTCTCCTCCCTTTTCTTGACAAAACGCCCTTTTCCCCGTCCCACCAGAATAAATGGAACCTTTCCAGCCTACTGGCAAAATATAATTTAGCGGATTCATGGAGGGAAACAAACCCCACCAAACGTGGTTATACCTATTACTCGAACCCCCATAAATCGTCTAGCCGCATAGACCATATATTTCTGTCGATTGGCATGCTGCCAGAAGTCCTGGACTCAAGCATCATTCCAATTCCGTGGTCCGACCATAATGCAGTCCTCACTGTCCTATCCTCTATGATCCCCAAAAAACAAGACCCGACATGGTTTTTACCTGACATTATTCTTAAACATCCCTCCTATAGGACAATAATAGAACAAGATTTAGACGAGTATATAACACTTAATACATCACCCGATGTCTCCTCGCTTACGCTCTGGGAGGCACACAAACCAGTGCTACGGGGGAAAATACAAAGGCAAATGGGGATCCTTAAAAGGGAGCGGAAACAATTATTCCACAAATTAGAGAAAGAACATGAGACAGCCTTCATGGCCTTCCAACACAGTCACACACCCGTGACAAAAGCCCGGCTGAACAAAGCACAAACGGAATTAGACCTATTTCTTATGGACACGGCTGATAAGATGATACTTAGGCGCAAACACTCTTTCTATAATAAAGCCAATAAATCAGGCACTCTTCTTGCGAGATCGCTCAATTCCATCAATAAAAACTATAAACCGATACATCTTAAAACAACAAATGGCAACTTCTCTAGTAACCCAGTCAAAATTGTGCAAAAATTTAGCACACATCTTAAAAAACTGTACACAGAATCAAACTCTTTTAGCGAAAGGGAAGCGGATGCCTTTACCAATTTGCAATTGCCTCGACTAAATGAATCACACAAAAATTTGTTGGATGCACCAATCACGCAAGAAGATGTCATGTGCGCCATTAAAGAGCTAAAATTAAATAAACGTCCGGGCCCGGATGGATTCACCGCGAGATACTATAGAACGTTTAGTAATCAACTTTCCCCAATGATGGTGGTGGCCTTCAATGATTTATTGAGCCAGAAATCCTTTAGGCAGGAGTCCCTCACAGCCACTATCTGCATGATACCCAAGCCACACTCTGACTCAACCCTATGTGACAACTACCGTCCGATATCCATGCTAAACACAGACGTGAAGTTACTTGGTAAAATATTGGCCAATAGGCTAAACAAAACAATAGGATCCTTGATTCACCGGGACCAAGTAGGCTTCATGCCCAGCAGGCAAGCAGGCGATAACATCAGGAGAGCAAGACTGTTGGCATGTATAGCTAAAAAAAGGAAGATCCCTGCCTGTTTTCTCTCTTTGGATGTCAGACAGGCATTTGACTCAGTCTCATGGTCGTATATGGAATTTGCACTGAAAAAATGGGGCTTCGGCCCCAACTTTATAAGCTGGGATCTGCAACTTTATCGAAACCCGAAAGCATATGTGAAATATGCAGGCTACAAGTCGGAAATGTTTGATATCCAAAGGGGGACCAGACAGGGTTGCCCGTTATCCCCGTTACTGTTTGCCCTTCTGATTGAGCCCCTAGCCCAAAAGATAATACTTGACCCCAAGGTGCTTGGTATTGAATTAGGGGGAGTAAAGCATAAGTTATGCCTTTACGCTGATGATATTTTGTTGTTTCTTTCCTCTCCTCAAGTCTCGGGGCCCAACTTACTCCCAATCCTACATCAATTCGCGTTAATCTCTGGTTTGGCAATAAATCCCAAAAAATGCCTAGCACTCAACATCTCCCTTTCTCATACAGAACTATCGGCCGCCAAAGTGGGCCTCCCATTCGAATGGCCAGTCAAAAGCATCCCGTACCTGGGAGTACACTTGACCGCTGACGTCTCAAATCTTTATAGCTGTAATTATCCAGCTCTCCTGAAGCAGCTGACAAACTTAATGAAATCCTGGACACAACTGCCTCTTTCTTGGTTTGGAAGAGTCTCAGCCATAAAAATGACCATTTTACCCAAACTCCTGTACCTCTTTAGAGTGCTTCCTATACCAGTACCTGCACATTCCCTGCGGATTGTCCAAAGACGAGTTTCCTCCTTTGTCTGGGGGCCATCCAAACCTAGGATCAAACCACAAATCCTACACCTCCCAAAGACAGCCGGGGGGCTTGGTTTCCCCAATTTTGCAAAATACTATCAAGCCGCGCAATTAGCTATTCTGACTAAATATCATGCCAAGCAAGAAGCACCGATCTGGGTGTCAATTGAAGCAATAGAAAGTGATCCCATCTCAACCTCGAATTTGTTATGGGTCACCCCAAAACAACGGAAACACATAAATAATCCCATCACAAAACACACATTATCCCTATGGGACAAAGTAAAAAATAAACATCTCCTGATGTCCCCTTTAACCCCCCTGCTGTCTTTCATCAAAAACCCTGCTTTTTACCCAGCCTGGGTCTCCCCTAAATCCTTTACAGAATGGGTGGATCGAGATTGTACACAGAAATATAGGTTCTTCGACTTGACAACAATAATCCCCTTCCCATCCTTGAACAAATTGTATGGAATACCCCCCAAGGAAATCTTTCGATATCTACAGATAAAGAATTTCTTCCAACCCACAGCATGTACGACAATAGTCAACAACCGACTATCTGCTTTTGAAACCATATGCAATAATGACCCGCACGCTAGAAAAGTTATATCCACATTGTACCTCCTTCTGCTCTCGAACTCTAGCAATAACAAAATACCATATGTCCATAAATGGGAAGAAGATTTGGGAGAGGAGCTGAGTTTGGAGGAATGGGGTCAAATATGGAACAATACCAAAACAATGTCGATTAACGTTCTAGCGGCAGAAACAAACTTTAAGGTACTTTCCAGGTGGTACTTGGTCCCTTCTAGGGTAGCCAAATTCTCGAGTAACTACTCAGAATTATGCTTCAGAGATTGCGCAAATAGGGGGACTTACTTTCATACCTGGTGGTTGTGCCCGATAGTTCAGAAATTCTGGTCAGAGATATTTAAAAGAATTAATGTACTCACGAATAAAACGATCCCCATGGACCCAAAAACGGCCTTACTTAACCTAAAACCGGTTAATGTCCCGCACGTTCACTTTACTTTGACAAACCAGCTTCTAACGGCAGCTAAACAGACTATAGCGAAAGCCTGGAAATCTCCAAACTTACACTTGAATGAAGTTATTAACAGAATGAACGTTGCTATGGTATATGCCAAGATGTCTGCTATTGAAGCTGACACAATCACCAGATTTGAAAGCGTATGGAAGCCCTGGCTGGATTATGTAACACAAAACACATTTAATGGAGAAGTACTCAAGCCATGGTAGCCCAGTCATCTAGTTGGTGTCCGGCTCATTGATATGCACAAGGTTGGTAGACTTCTGTTCTGACCCCGCAGACCCCTCTTTCCCTCCCTCCTCCCCCCCCCTTTTTTTTCTTTTTTTTTTTCTCTTCCTTTTTACTTCCTTTTTCCATTTCCCTCACATCTTCTTCTACTCACCCAAGACCGATTTTCTTTCTTTTTTTTCCTTAAGCACCCATCTTTACCATACTAATTAGATGTATAAGGATAGTCATGAAGTAACTTAGTAAATTTGTAGTCACGCGCTACTCAGGAAGCCTTAGAAGAAGCAAAGTATGCTATAGATCCTAGGGCCAGTAGCACTTAGCCACAATTCCTGGACTGTTATTAGTTTTTAGTATAGACAGGTTTAACACCTCTATGCTCCTGATTATCATTTTGTTTAATTCTTATGCCATAAGTGGAGGGAAAGGCTAATTATAGGGCCACCTCTATCGAATTTACTTACGTTATTATTTGTACACAGGCTAGATACGGAAATACTTTCTGTTCAATACCATTTAATTTTATTATTACTGTTCCCAAATGTATACTTGTCTTTAATACTGTTCAATAAAGATATATTGACAAGGAAAAAAAACTTTATTAACCAGTGTCTAGTGTGTATTAGAGAAAGTTGCTACATAGTTGCAATCTTTATTTTATCAAAGTAGGATCTATTAATGCTGTAAACTTTATTTTCTTTGAGTTACCCTATTTCTTGGACCTTGCTTTGTGCACTGGTGCACAGTCATGTTGGAAAAGGAAGGGATCATCCCCAAACTGCTCCCACATCGTTGTCCAAAATGTCTTGGTATGCTGATGCCTTATGAGTTCCCTTCACTGGAACTAAGGGGCCAAGACCAACCCCTAGAAAAACTACCTCGCACCATAATCCCCCCTCCACCAAATGATTTGGACCAGTGCACAAAGCAAGGTCCATAAAGACATGGATGAGTGAGTTTGGGGTGGAGGACCTTGACTGGCCTGCACAAGTCCTGAACTTAAACCAATAGAACTCCTTTGGGATGAATTAGAGCAGAGACTGTGAGCCAGGCCTTCTCATCCAACAACAGTGCCTGACCTCACAAATGCACTTCTGAAAGAATGGTTAAACATTCCCATAGACACACTCCTAAACCTTGTGGACAACCTTCCCAGAAGAGTTGAAGCTGTTATAGCTGCAAAGGGTGGGCCAACTCAATATTGAACCCTACGGACTAAGTCTGGGATGCCATTAAAGTTCATGTGCGTGTAAAGGCAGACTTCCCAATACTTTTGCCAATATTGTGTATATATATATATATATATATATATATATATATATATATATATATATATATATATATATATATATATACATATACACACACACACACACACACATATATATACTAGTTTTTAAATTCTATTTAATGTAAACATGAAAAAAATGTGCTATATGAAAGCATAAATCGTGACCAAGCAGCAGCTTTTCTGTGAGATACACTCAATAAAATAAAACTCTGTAGTTGCACTAGCTCCATAAATAGTGTGAATGAATAAAATCAATCCAGTGATAAAAATAGTCCAGTGGTGAAAATAATCCAGTGATTCCGATAAGTCTTCACCACCATCCAACACCTTGAAGTGTGATCCAGTGAGTTAACACCACCACCAAAGGTGGAAAAGGGGCTTGTTTATCAGATTGTATAGACCTCTCATTACAAAAGGTCAAAAACTTCTGTGGCTCCATACCCAGCCAGGGCCTTTAAATCCAGTCAGTCTTCCAAATTGGGACATCGATCCTCCTCATAGGGTGATCACAGGAGTACACAGTTGATCCAGAGAAAGGTGAAAAACCCAGAAAAGCATGATCCAATATGCTCCAGCAATAGAAGAAAATCCTTTCTGATCCCTGAGAGACAATCGGATATTCCCTGGATCAACTTTACCTTCCTGTAGTGTCTTCTCTTTAGTTCTTCTGGAATGTTTTGTATGTCAATGTAAGTATGTATTTATTATTCCTACCTTCACATGCATTTGTCAGAACTTGGGACTAACAGCAAGACATGGGAACAAGAAAGTGTGTTCTGAGGTAAGTCATGATAGCTTCTGTTCAATCCTAAAATGCATGTCTTCAAATGCTCTCACATGTGCCTAGTTTGTTGAAAATATGCGCTTAGTGTTGTTTGAAGGAATATCCTTTGTACATATCACAATTTTTTGTGAGTGTGTGTAAAGGTAGGTGTCCCAGTACTTTTGGTAATTATTTGGAGTCTGTGATGTTGGACCCCCGAGGCCAATCTGTCCATCGGATCAGATGCAGGCACCACCATAGTAGCTAAGGGAAACTGGCAGTGGAGCCTTCAGGCTTCACCGCCAGTTTCCTACTGTGCATGAGCGAGTCGCTTTCTGAATGGCCCCGTCATCTTCTGGGACACACACAGGTCCCAAAAGGCAGCGGGGAAAGAAGGAGGGGCAGAACCAGAAGAGGACATGACGTACCTTGTCGCGGTAGGGCTGGGACGGAGGTTCACTAAGGTGAGTGAATAAAAATATCCGAAAACGAGTAGGGGAAAAGTTAAATTGTTGGGTGGAACTCTGCTTTAAATAACCATCTGAAAACAAATCAGCAAAGTGTCTTCAATTGGTCAAGAAGAAGGAGATGACACCACTTCCTAGGCATCCCAGTAACGACCTAGTGTAAAAAACAATAATAATCACAATGATATAAACAACTATCACCGATGGAACAATATTATACATATCAAAAAATCTAAAATATCCTCATAGATACATGTCGCAAAGAAAGATTATTCTTAAAAAAAGGGGAGGGTTATTAACACAAATGGGTAAATATATATATATATATATATATATAAATCTGGCATATTTAATACTATCCTGCTGCTTGGGATTACTTAGTGTGTCTTCAGCTGACCGCTGTGGAATATCTTAAAGGGACATAGACTCTCAAATCAATTACGCTAAAGTTGCCTCTCTTAAGTAAATTGCTAATTGCATACAGTATTTTCATATGCTGCGTGCTTGACATTCGTTGTTACTTGTATACAAGCTTATGCCCTAAAATACTGAACATGTTTGCTATACCTTTTTTTTTCGCTAAGGATTGAAGGTATGTTATACCTCCTCCCTTAGTAGCTCAATGCATTCCTCTGTGAGTGTGAGTGAGTGAGTGAGTGAGTGAGTGATATGATGTAGAGAACCCCCAAACTCCTTTTCTCTGATTAGAGTGACGCCTGGGGTCCCGTACTGATAATCACTTTACATAGAGAAGTAGGGGTGCAACGGATCAAAAAACTCACGGATCGGATCAATCCTTGGATCAGGAGTCACGGATCGGATCATTTTTCGGATCAGCAATAAAGAAACATTTTCAAATGTACAGATAAAAAAGTAATCTCCTTAAAATGACCACACCGTATAAGCTTTGATCTCCATAAATGGTATCAACATTCCCTGCACTTATTTCCAAAAACGGTGGCAAATTAAATAAAAGGATATTAAAAAAAAGTTTGCCTACAAAAGATTGAAGGATAGGTGCACTATTATCTTCCAAAATCATACCATTTGTTGATCTAGTGCAAGCCTGTGGAAGAAAGCCAGGGATGTGCTTTGAATTATGTGCTTGCATTTACCTAAATGATCATGACACTGTGCTGTGTTGCCAACTTATGTAGTAAAAATGTAGTAGAAATATGTAGTAGAAATGTAGTAAAATGTAGAGTCCCATCTTCTCCATCAAGTGTGCTTGCCAGAGCCCAGAGCACAGCGTGACATGGCTCCCCGCCTCAGCGCACTGACTACAGAAATCAACACACTGAGGCATGTCACGCTGTGCTCTGGGCTCTGACAAGCACACTGGGTGGAGCAAGATGGCCGCCGCTCCGGAGCTAGGCCGAAGCCGGGGACTTTCCTAGGCTCCGGAGCGCTCTGCGGATCGCGGGGTGTGCCGATCCAAACGGGGTGACCCGTTCGGATCACGGATCGGTGACGATCCGTTGCACCCCTATAGAGAAGTGCATTGAATGCAGTTGTGCTTCATTCACGCTTATTGTAATCTTTCAACACTATTATTCCTTAACCGCAGTTGTGGTTCACTCTCGTTCACCGTAGTTTGTGACAAGCCTTAAACCTGCGGTTCCGGCTGGACACACACACAGATAAACCTGTTCCTGCTGGTAGGTGAGTATGGTGGGTGGTGATGTTGATGCGCCACTCCGCTCCGCCCTTGTAATGTAATATTAAAATTGAAATCCGGCACAAGGTAATTTAGATCATCATTAAGAAAATGTAAGTTACCAATCTCGCCTGTCCACACCGCAAATACCTCATCAATAAATCTAAACCACCCACTACAGTGGTCCAAAAAAAATATTTTATATAAAGGAATTTTTAATCATATCCATAAATGTGTTTTCATATGGATGCTCGATATTGGAACCCATCGCTGGCTTGTAACCCTTGAAGAAAATACATTTTCTACCAGTACAATCCCCAATAAGGAAGGCAATCTTTGAGTCATCATATAGTCAGGAATGGGTTAAAAGTCAGCGACTAAAATTAAATAGGACACAACTAGAATATCTTTAATTTCACTAAGGAAATCTCCTGTATCTCATATAAAGCACCAATGGTGTCAAACACTTGTCCAAGTATTTGGCTAAAGGAGTTGTAACCAAATCGACCGGCCCAGGGGGTTGATTGGATCCTTATGGATTTTTGGTAAATATAAATTACAGGTGTGACTGAATGATTAGTAGTTAAAAAAGATTAAGTCCTGTTGTCAATAATACCCTTTTTGGCCGCCTGTACTATCAGATCTTAATTCTAGCTTAAACACGAAAGACAGAACTAGAACTTAAAGCCATATAGGTCTCCCTATCTGCCAACTGTTTGCATATTTCATTCTCGTATTTCTGTTCATTATTACTATCGCACCACCCTTTCAGCCAGTTTGATAACAATATCATGGCGAGTCGACAAGGAGGATACTGCATCTAACTCAGCTTTAGTTAGATTGTTTGGTGTATGGTCAAATCTAAAGCAATCTTACAAAAAACTATTTAACAGCACTATCAACCTTATTTATGAAGACTTCCACCACTGAACATGATGTTAAGGGTGTAGTCTGGCTTCTAACCCTTAAACCTAAATGTTTAATAGATAAAGGCTATACACCAATCTGTTGTACAGTGGGACTAGTAGCAAATTCCTGATCTGTCTAAAGACCCGGCACAAATCTTGTCTTTTTTTTTTTTTTTTAAATATGTTTTTATTGAAGAAGTGACATACAGAGTATATAAAAAAGAACATATGAACATTTTTTGTCAATATTTTCAGAACGTATACATAGAAAGCAGGTTATGAAGAGGCCATCTCAAAAGGAACGTAGGTACACTAGAGTATATAGGATTGGCGATGGACTCAGTCCAGGGGGGGGAGCACCCCCATATGACATGGGGGGAGCCTCAAAAGGCACATCCGAAATACAAGAAAGAAAAAGGGGAGAACAACGGAATGGAATGGGAACAAAAAAAAAACAGAATACAAATAAAAAGGGGGGGGCATCAGTCCCACGGGGGTCATGGTAAAGAAAATACATCTTCTCAAAGTTCACCCTCTCTGTGGGGGTGAGAGTGTTCATCATGAAAGGTTTCCATAGGTGATAGAAGCGAGTTTTGCTCCGTTCATGGGTTAGGTCCGTGTTGAGCTTGTCCTTGTATAGTAACTTCAAAAGTTCCTTTTTGACTTGAGAGGTGGTAGGGCAATCGGTGGAGATCCATTTCTGTAGGATGGCTCTCCTGGCAAGCAATAGACATATCAGGGTCCAGTCTTTGCCGGGTGGTGTGTTAGAGGGCGACCAGGGGAGCAGTTGGGGGTCCCAGTGGCCGAAGATAATCAGTAAAGGGTCCTTGGGTAGGCGCAACAGGGTGACATCGAAAACATATTGGATGACTTGATCCCAAAACCTGGCGATATGTGAGCAAGACCAAAATCAGTGTGCTAGATTTGGTTTGGGTTGTTGACAAAGGGGGCATTCTGGGGTGGCATGAACTCGACTGAAAGGAACGTGGGCCCGGTGGACACAAATCTTGTCTTAATGTAAATTCAGTCATACGGTCCTTAGGTACCACGTTCTGTGTTGAGGTCTATTTCTTAGTCTCATGGCAATTCCACAAGACCTTGGATTTTCTGCCTCATTTGCCCCCCCTTTCTTCTGGTGTTGGGACTGTAGATTCTGCTTAAAAAGTAGAGGCAGGTATACTTGTAGAAGATCCTGTAGATACAACTGAGGATGTAGATGCTGAAAATTGTTTATTCCATTGACTCTTTCTAAAAGGCCTATTACAATAGTATTTAGGGTCTGTTCAGTTGTACACTCGGTTACCATCATAGATCGTTTTCAAAGTTCAATGTTCATCTGATAGGTGACCAGTTTATCATCATTAATTTTTTTCATGTTTGTTAGCTCTTTCTGGCTTTACCAGGTCGGTTAGTTGCTTCTCAATGTCAACTATACTTCACTACAAAGTATATTCCCATGACAATAAGTTTAAAAGGCTAAAAATAAAACCTATGTGGCTCAAGGCTAAAGTTAAAAAAGCTATAAATAATAAGAAAAGAGCTTTTAAAAAATATAAACTTGAAGGAACACTATCATAGTTACATAGTAGGCAAGGTTGAAAAAATACACAAATCCATCAAGTCCAACCTATGTGTGTGTGTTATTTTATGTCAGTATTACATTGTATATCCCTGTAGGTTTCATCGTTCAGGTGTCTAATAATTTTTGGAAATTATCAATGCTCCCTGCTGAAACCACTGCTTGTGGAAGAGAATTCCACATCCTAACCACTCTGAGGCCCCGTACACACGACCAGTTTCCTCGGCAGAATTCAGCTTCCGACCGAGTTTCTGGCTGAATTCTGCCGAGAAACCCGGCCGTGTGTACACTTTTGGCCGAGGAAGCCGACGAGGAGCTCGGCGAGGAAATAGAGAACATGTTCTCTATTTCCTTGTTGCTCTATGGGAGCTCTCGTCCCGCCGAGCTCCTCGGCGGCTTCAGTGCTGAACTGGCCGAGGAACTCGATGTGTTTGGCACATCGAGTTCCTCGGCCGTGTGTACGAGGCCTTATAGTAAAGAACCCTCTACGCAGTTTAAGGTTAAACCGTTTTTCTTCTAATTTTGTGTCTTATTAAATTCCCTTTCGCGGAAAAGCTTTATCCATTCTGTAGTGTCACCAGTACGGTATTTGTACATTGAAATCATATCCCCTCTCAAGAGTCTCTTCTCCAGAGAGAACAAGTTTAGTGCTAGTCTTAACCTTTCCTCATAACTAAGGTCAACCATTCTCTTTATTAGTTTTGTTGCCCTTCTCTGGACTCTCTCTCTAGTTCCAGCACATCCTTCCTGAGGACTGGTACCCAGAACTGGACAGCATACTCAAGGTGCGATCAGACCCAGAGTCCTGTAGAGTGGGAGAATTATAATTTCATCTTTGGAGTTAACCCCTTTTTTAATGCATGCCAATATTCTGCATGCCATTGCTGAGCATGTCATCTACTATGACCCCCAGGTCCTTTTCCATCCCAGAGGTTCTCCCCCTAGTGAGTAGATTGCATTCATATTTATGCCACCCAAATGCATTATTTTAAAATGTTCTACATTAAACCTCATTTGCCATGTAGTTGCCCACCCTATTAATCTGTTCATATCTTCTTGCAAGGTTTCCACATCTTATGGAAAAGTTATTGCCCTGCTTATCTTAATATCTTAGTATCCCATCCTCCAGATTGTTTATGAATAAATTAAATTGGATTGGTCCCAGGACAGAACCCTGGGCATCCCACTTTCCACCCTAGACCATTCCGAGTACTCCCCATTTATCACTATCCTCTTATCTCGCCCCTGTAGCCAGTTTTCAATCCATGTACTTACCCTATGGTCCATGACAACGGACCTTACTTTGTATAGTAAATGTTTATGGGGAACTGTATCAAATGCAGATGCACAACATCTACAGGTCTTCCTTTATCTAGATGGCAGTTCACCTCCTCATAGAAGGTTAATAGATTGGTTTGGCAAGAACGATTCTTGTCATTGCTAAAATCTTGTATATAGTCCCTGATCATCCCCTTCAAGAGCTTACATACAATCGATGTTAGGCTAACTGGTCTGTAATTCCCAGGATGTATCTTTGCCCTTTTTAAAATATTGCTGCTATGTTGGCTTTTCTCCAATCTGCTGGTGCCATTCAAGTCAGTAGACTGTTCGTAAAAATTAGGAACAGTGGTCTGGCAATTACTTGACTGAGTTCTTTAAAGTGTCTGTTAACCCACTTATAAAAAATATCCCATCTGTAATAAACCAGTGTCCCTGTGCCTATGTTAGGTAAAAAAAATATGCTTATCTTATCTGTATGTATAACACCACGGTTCCCAGCGCTCAGCTGTCTCTTCGGGTCTCCTCTCTTTCACACTTACATGTAAAGTAGGCGGGGCAGAGCGCTCCTGCTGATGGCAGCCCGGGAGGAGAGGAGAGAGCCGCGCTGTTATACATACAGATAAGCATATATTTTACCTAACACAAGCACATTTACTGGTTTATTCGAGTGCAGATGGGATGTTTTTTAATTAAATATGGGGCGCTGACACGCAGAGTGGGGAGGGGGGAAGGAGGACAGATGAGACACAGAAGAGCAGGCTGCAGATGACGGAGGCACACAAAAGGACCACAATGTCAGGGGCCTAGCAGCCATGATCATCATGGTCTGTTTGCAGAGGGGGGCATAGCTAGGCAGAATCAGCCAGGTATTACAGGTGTTACAGGGTGCCAAATTACACAACACAAGCACTAACGCTTTAAGGACCCTCAGGTGAAAGCCGTCTTGTCCTGGTGACTAATTAATGTTACGTTTTTCAGGTCTATTTCTAATACTGTCCTCTGTTAGCCATGAGGGTGCTTCCTGTGACATGTCATGAGGATAAACATTGCAGTTTTGGGTACTGAAGCCCCATGATTCCCTTGTGAAGACTGAGGAGAAGAATACATTCAAAACCTTCACCATCTCTCCATCCTTAGTAACCAGATTCCCTTCATCATTTTTTATGGGACCAATATGATCTGACAACCCTTTCTTACTATTTATGTACTAAAATATATATTTTTTTGTTTACTCTGCTCCACTATGGACCTTTCGTGTTCTACCTTAGTCATCCTAATTATACCTTTACATTTCTTGTTCCACTCTTTGTAAAGTTGGAATGCTGATGATGATCCCTCAGCTTTGTATTTTTTAAAGGCCTTCTCCTTTGCTTTTATATGCATTTTTACGTTGGACTTTTATTAGCTCTTTTATATTTATTTCCTGTTGGGATGCACTGGCTAATGTACTTATTTAATATGCTCTTAAAGCATTCCCATTTTCCCTATGTTTTTTGTTCCTAAGATTTTATCCCAATTTTTATCTTCTAGCAAGGATCGTAGTTTAGGGAAGTTGGCTCTATTAAAATTCATTGTCTTGGCAGCTAGGGGAGTCACTCAGCTCCAGCAGTGCTGGTCCCTGACTGGTTTTGCCTATGTCACTCGACAGAGTGTACTTATTGGAATGTTCCAGCCTCCCTGGTGCTTTCCCCTCTACCCTTACTGACTGTCACCCATCTACTTTGCTTTGGTGCCTGCCTCTCTTTATCTCCACCCACCTCTGTGCTGGCCCCTGCCGGGTACAATCCCAACTCTCATTTAGTATGGAGAGTCTTCTGATTGTTGACAGTTGCTTCCCTAGATTCAGAGCCTGGGCTTCCAGGGAAACAACGTGCTTACATTTTGCACAGCAGTATTTGCCCTTGATCGAATGATCAAAGAAAGCATACATTCCACAAGATGTACACCGAGTCACATCTCCACACCCTCTGGGCATCGTACCTACTCAACAATGCACAGGTTCTCGCAACACACGTGCACTCACAACACATGTGCTCTCACAGCCCACATGCACTCACAGCCCACATGCACTCACAGGCCACATGCACTCACAGGCCATGAGCACTCACAGGCCATGAGCACTCACAGACCATGAGCACTCACAGCACTTGTGTACCCACGTGCACTCACAGCCCATGTGCACTCACAATCCACATGCACTTACAGCACTCGTGTACTCACAGTACTCTCAATACACAGGCACTCAAGCACTCACAATACCCAGGTTCTCACAATACACACACAATACACAGGTACTCACAGTACACAGGTACTCACAATGCACAGACAATACTCAGGTACTCACAATACACACAATATGCAGGTGCTCACAATACACACAGTACACAGTTACTCACAATATTCAGGTACTCATAATACTCAGGTATTCACAATACGTAGGTACTCACAATAAACACAATACTCAGATACTCGGAATACACACAATATTCAGGTCCTCACAATACACACAATACTCAGGTACTCACAATAAACACAATACTTAGGTACTCGGAATACACACAATACTTAGGTACTCACAATACTCTGATTACTCACACTACTCAATAATACACAGTGTCCCCACTACACAAGTCAGTATTTTCTGCTGTTTATGACTTCACTGCCCTGTACCTGCTAAAATGCCCCTGCAATCTGACACTTTCAGGGCTTGTCATTGCCTACAGACTCCCCAGGTCAGCCTGCCTGTTTCTGTTAATTTTGCTCCCCTGTCTGCCTGTCACTTTCCCCCTCCGATTCACAGCACACTAACCTGCTTCCCGGTCGGACCTGTCACCTCGCAGTCTCCTGGCACTGTCCTTAGTGCCTCCTGCTCCTGATGTCCCACACCCGCCACCGTTCTCAGTCCCCTGGGTCACCCGCTGCCGCTTCTCCTGTCTGGGGGGGGGTCAGTCCTGTCTGCACTCACACACACACCCAAGCAGTCACACACAACAAACGCTGTTCCCGGACACCCCACTGTCCCGCTCTGCTCAGCTCCTCGGTTATCATCATTTAAATTTTACAAAGAATATAACAAAATATGTAAAAAGGAAATCAAGGATGCAAAAATTCTAAATGAATGAGAGATTGAAACAGATAGTAGGACAAACACCCAAAAATACTTCATGTATATTAAAGGTCAGGTCTGAGCATATAGGCCCTTTACAAAATAATCTAGAGTGGGTGACTGGGGACAAAGAGAAAGCAAATTTATTAAATTCTTTCTTCAGCTCTGTGTATGCAAAGGAGCATGAGGGAGCTCATGGCCAAGATGGGGATGGTATTGACACAGACCCAAATGATCCACAATGGCTCAAAAGTGATATTGTCCAGACATATTTAGACAGAATAAAGGTAGATAAAGCATCTAGAACAGATGGCATCCACCCACCGATCCAAAAATAATTGAGCTCTGTCATTTCAAAGCCATTTTTTTCAAATTTTTTGAGACTCTTTAATGACTGGAATAGTACCACTGGATTGGTGCAGGGCCAATGTGGGGCTTATATTTAAAAAGGGATCAAAGTCTTTACCGAGTAACTATAGACCTGTTAGTTTAACTTCTATAGTCGGGAAGATACTGGAGAGTTTAATAAAAGACCACGTAGATGAGTTCTTGCTTGAAAAAAGTATTTTAAGCAACAGACAGCATGGATTCATGAAAAACAGAAGTTATCTAACAAACCTGATTTCTTTTTATGATGAGCAAGTAAAACCTTGGACAGAGGGGTGGCTGTGGATGTAGTATACTTGGATTTTGCAAACGTGTTTCACACAGTTTCCCAAACATGGCTAATGTGTAAGAAAAAGTCTACAAGCTGGGAAAGATCAGTTTGTAAATGGATAGAAAACTGACTAAAAGACAGAATTCAGAGTAGTTGTTAATGATTCTTACTCTGCATAGTTCAAGGTTATTAGTGGTGTACCCCAAGGTTCAGTGGTGGGACCTTTACTTTTTATTATATTTGTAAATGATATAGGGTCTGGCATTAACCCCCCTGGCGGTATTCCTGAGTCTGACTCGGGGTTACATTTCTGTGCTGCGATCTGTAACCCTGAGTCAGACTCTGGCTCGCCTCGCTGAATCCACAGGCAGTGTTTACTTACCTTGTCCCTGGATCCAGCGATGCCACCGTGCTGTGTGAGCGAGCGGGTGCTCGCTCGATTCACACAGTGCCTCTGTGTTCTGCCGGTCTCCAATCCCTGCAACGTAACGACGCACAGGGGCGGAGAACGGCACCAAATTCAAAAAGGTAAACAAACACCTTACATACAGTATGTTGTAATCTTATAGATTACAGTACTGTATGTAAAAAATACAACCCCCCTTGTCCCTAGTGGTCTGCTCAGTGCCCTACATGTACTTTTATATAATAAAAACTGTTCTTTCTGCCTGCAAACTGTAGATTGTCCATAGCAACCAAAAGTGTCGATTTATGTCAAAAATGGTTTTAGAGCAGCTAGAAAAAAGCGATAATAAATTATAATCACTTGCAGAATTGTGCGATAGCGATTTGTGGGAAAATTCATCATAAAAAAATAAAAGTAATGACAGCGACAATTCTGCAACTGAGCAAATTTCAGCGATTTTGAGTTGATTACATTATTGAATTATTTTGTATTATAATTATATTATTATTTGTTATAATTATTTATTATATTAGAATTTATCATTTTGTTTTTAAAAAAATGTCATACCCGGGATGCCTACTAGACTCTTGTTTGGACAGATTTAAGTGAGTTATTCCTAAGGCCTCGTACTCACGACCAAACATGTCTGCTGAAACTGGTCCGCGGACCAGTTTCAGCGGACATGTTCGTTCGTGTGTAGGCAGTAACGTACAGAATTCCAGCAAACAATCGTCGGCCAGACCGTTTTCCAACGAACAACTGTTTCCTGGTCTTGCTTTAAAACAGTCTGCTGGAATCGTGTCCGTCAGACATGTTCGGTCGTCTGTACACAAAAGCAGCGTACAAAAACCCCGCGCATGCTCAGTCCAAATGAGGAGACGGGAGCGCTCGTTCAGGTAAAACTCGCGTTTCTTTGGGATATGGCACATTCGTCATTAGAAACCTTTTATTCTAGCAAGAGAACAATGTCTTAAAAAGGCGCACTAAACCACATTTTAAAGCCTCGTTTTATTAATTCTTCTCTTGCTAGAATAACCCCGTTCTCTTGCTGATGCAATTTCAATAGAGTTGTCCCATACTGAAATGTCACATTTCTTGCTTGTGATGTAATCCTTTAATAATGTTTTCTATGCCAGACGTGTGTTTTGGTTGGTGGTCCTCCATAATTTAGAGTAGTCATTTTTGTAAAGGAATGTTCATTTTGTTTTAATTTTTTTTTTTGTTTCTAGTTATGTCACCATTTAAACTATTTTTTTTTTACATGTTTTTTGAAAATTTTTTTTTTTTTTTGGTGTTTCATTAGAGAATATTAAACCATGTTGGCACACCAAATGTCCCCCCCCCCCCCCAAGGAGTGTGTCCTTTGTAAATTACCCATTGTATATTTATTAAAGGTTTGCTGCCTAATAATCCCCACAGTATATCAAACAATAGACATGTTTTCAAATGAAAGCAAAAGGCCTTTTATTCAGGCAAATGTCATCACAAAAAAATAAAAAGAACGGCAGCACTAGAATAGATAGCAAACTATATGCAAACTTGCATTTCCAACATGGTGAAGGATAAACTTCCAAGCCTCAGTAGCCAAACACAAAAATATGAAGCAGCAGCACACAAACAAAGGAACCCAAACTGTGGTAGTACAAACACGATGTCCTTTATGTGGAAGGAAATGGAAGGCAGAAAATCAACGTTTCCTCCTCTTTCCAGCCTTCCCTCCAGGCAGCCTTCCAGCGGATCGAACACGGGGTCTTGCAGGTGGGGTTGATGTGGCAGCAGGAGGATGGTGTTCCGCAAGCCGGGCCGGGTCACATAGCCCAGTGTCTGGGGTCAGCAGGCCCCTCTGCATCCACCAAAGGACCTGGTTCATCAGGGCCTTTGCCAGTCTTCTCTGGTCCTCCTCCCCTTCATTTAAATCATGGGCCAATGAGGCACTGAAGGCCTCTGTGGGGTTGAGGGGGGCCCTCATGATGGCGCTTGCCTCCTGGATCATGCGGAGGCTTGCCTCCTCCACAGGCCTCAACTGCCTCCTTCGGCCTGATGGCCTCACCTGGGGGGGAGAAGACTGGCTGGTGGTGGTTCTCCTGGCCGGGTGGACCTGCTGCAGGCCACTGGGCCCAGCCTCCTCCTGGCTGCCACTGACCCCGGCCTCCTCCTGGCTGCCACTGACCCCGGCCTCCTCCTGGCTGCCACTGACCCCGGCCTCCTCCTGGCTGCCACTGACCCCGGCCTCCTCCTGGCTGACAGACACCTGAGGATCTGCCACCTCCTGGCTGATCTCTTCTTCCTGTGTGGAAAAAAAAAGAATTTTTTTACAATTTCGCTAAATAAAACCACACTCATTTTCATGTTTTTCGTTCAGTATTTTCTGTTCATTATTACTTGAATACACTCTACTTCTGACCCCTGCAGTTGTCATCCCTGACACCTATTTGTCTGTACACCTTTTTGTTTGCTTTTTTCCAGCTTGGTTTTATTTTTACAATATCTAATCATTAATCCACCAAGAATTATTTACGCCATAAATATAGAGGAAACTACTATACCTCCTCATCGAAGGGTGGCAGATCTGCATCTCTGTCAGCCAGGCCCTCTTCCTCCGACTCTGCAGGGCTGTGGTCATCTGGGGAAGGTCCGCTGGAAGGTAGCATGGAGGAAAGGTTGGAAGAAAGACTGGACATCGTTTTCCTGCCTTCCATTTCGTCCCGCAAAAAAGCCATCTGTTTATAATACCACAGTTTGGGTTCCTTTGCTTGTCTTGCTGCTGCTCCCGATTTTTTGATTTTATTAGCTTTGTATGCTCTCCTGTATGTGCTTCTGAGGTTGGCAAGTTTATCCTTCACCATGTTGGCAGTGCATCCTGGCACCCATGTTTGCATATAGTTTGCTAGCTCTTCTAGTGCTGCCGCTCGTACATCTTTATTACAATATAATGCGTGTTTTGAATTCCACAGGATGGGCGTGTCCTGATATTTTTGTAGTAAGGCCTCTATAGCTTCCTTGGTTTGTAGTTGGTCCATTTTACTTTTTGAAATATGATATTTTTTTTTGAGTCTAGATTCAAAAAACATAAACCAAAGAAAAATAAATATTCAAAAGGATCAGCGTTGACCTTGATATAATATGTGTCTTTAAATTTATTACCTATATCTAATTACAAACACAGTCTCTCTTGTTTAAACAATGATTGTCAGCTCGGCCGCATTGGTTGTACCAAACATTGATTTGCTAGATGCAGAGCCATTGTTAACATTGCAGTAAATATTTTTAATATTGAAAAATAAACAATGCTTACAAATGACAGTATTCATCTAGGCACTCTTTCCTGTGTAAATCTCATGCCCCTGACAATGGATGACATAAAAGACACTTCCTAATGACCTCTGTACAACCAACACTTGAACAATACTTTGCCTGATCTGAATACACCATTCAAAAACTTGTCAATGAGGTACAGCATTGTTCACATCTCTATTTTGTGAGGTGTCCAAAAGCATTTGGATACCAAAATAACATTGTGGTACCCCATAGACAGAATAGCTTAAAAAGGGTGCAACCAACAGCCCAAACCCCCATCCCATGTGTCTACATTTTCAAGGCCTCTGCTGATCACATTTTTAATTTCCTTACCTTCCTGTCTCTCGCTCCTCGTTTCTCACGCTCGCCTAATTACCGCGTAAGATGCGTAATCACGGCGTAAACCTTTTAAACACTCCGCGTATTTATGAAACCCCGCCCTCGTCACCTTTGCGAGGCCCCTAATCAATGAGTTTAGGAAATATGGCGTTAACTGTGTATGTTCTGGATGCGCTCGAAGATTCTCCGCGTAACGGACGTAAACACGTTGTTTGCATTCTCTACACTCCGCGTATGTATTAAACGCCGCCCTCTTCTCCGCCCATGGCGTAAGAATTCATCTTTTCCACGCCCATAATCTCTGTGGGAAAGGAAAGATGGCGATGTCACACGAGCGGGCACGATGCTCTCATGCCACAAGTGAAGGGACAGAGGCAGGGACGTCCCGATCAAGGAAAAGAAGATATAAAGCCACTAATATGCGGTTCCAGGAAATGGTGGAGTTAGTTTACATCATGCGAAAGAAGGACTATGATGGGGAATTAGGGCCATACAAGACCCCTAACCGCCGAAAGGCACATATTATGGACAAGGTGGCGAGGAGAATGCAGAGGATGTTTGGGATCACCAGGTCCAAGGAACAGCTGAGGAAACGATGGTCAGACTTAAAATTGAGGGAGCCACATCAGATGAAGAAAATACTTAAAATTCTGCGTAAAAGTAAGTAAATATATATTGGGGTTGGGGGGGGGGGGGGGTGGTGATTGTCTGCAATAATGTGTTGCCATGTATATTTCACCATCTGCCTCCTTGGCCAGCTTGTAATTTTAAAGACATGTTGTTATTTATTTTTTAGAACATAAATAACTACATATTTACAAACAGTGTTCTTAGTAAACAACGTAACATCACATAGTTTATCAGAAAGGCTCGGTTATTACAGGAACAACACACCTGGACATGGCTCACTGGCCAAAAACTTTGTTTGTAAACATTGTGTAAAAGCTAGTTCTAGAAAAAAAAAGTATGAGAATGGGAAAGGCAAACAGGATTCATTCTAAAAACAGTGGTAATAAAGCAGATGTTTTCACATCTGCAATGCAGAGCACCTGTGTCTCCCCAAATCAAAAATGGGTTTTGGTAGGGTCTCCCAGAAATACAGTTTAGGGGGGACATCCATGTGTGTCACTTTGCTAAAAAGGGGCAGGATCAGAGCTTGCCATATAGAAGTAATTGCAAAATGTAGGTTTGGTGAAAGATAAAAGTAACTAAATGAAAGCATCTTCTAAGCAATGTGTGCGATTTATGCTCTCCAATATCTGTGTGCTGATGAGTCTACATTTTTTTTGGTTTATTTCAGGGGAAAGAAGTCGCCAGCATTTGGAGGAGGCAGAGAGGGCCAGACAAGGCCAAAATCTGCCATCTCAACATGTGGAGGAGGAGGAGGATGTGGAAGGAGAAGAGGATGTGGAAGGAGAGGAGAATGTGGAAGGAGAAGAGGATGTGGAAGGAGAGGAGGATGTGGAAGGAGAGGAGGATGTGGAAGGAGAGGAGGAAGGAAGAGAGGAGGAAGAAGTAATTTTGGACTTAGAAGTCATAGCAGATGAAGGGCAAGTGGCGGAAGAACAATTTGGCGAATTGAAAGAAGGTGGATTGATGGATGAAGGAGGAGTCCAAGATGATGGGGAAGTGGTGGAAGAAGGAGGAGTGATAGAAGATGATGGGGAGGTGGTGGAAGAAGGAGGAGTGATAGAAGATGTCGAAGAGGTGGAAAGGAGAAGCCCATCAGGTCAGTGTCACCCTAGCTTGATTCCAAAAAACATATGTAGATAGGCCTCATTGAAAAATAATATTGTAAATGCCATTTTTTTTTGTTGTTTTAGGGGAGGAGGATGGTGTGCCAATATTTTCACGTGCAAGTGCTGCTATAATTATTCAGCAGGTAATGGAGTGCAGCACTGAAATGCACAATATGCGTGAAAGGATGTTTCTCATGGAACAGAATGTAACAAATGTCCTTTTGGAATGCAGCACGGAAATGGACAATATGCGGCAAAGAATGATGGTGATCGAATCTAATTTTAAGAACATTATTGACATGATGGGCCGTGTCAAAGACTGAAACACCCCCCGCCCATCCCCCGCCCCCACAAACATTTTTACAGTTTGAATAATGAATACGCCAAAATTTGAATATACACACACAGTGTGCCAACATGTGCTATCTGCCATCACAGAATATCTAATGTCTGTGCTTTGTGGGTCCAACCCCCTCCTCCATCCTCAAGTAGTTGAGAGGAAGGGTTTGCTCCCACAAAACACAGACATTGATCACCCATGATGTCAGATAGCACATGTGGCCATTTGTCTGTTGAACCAATGACATTTGGCGAGTTTGCACTGAATGTGTGTATCTTCCAATTTTGGCGTGTTCCAGTGTGAAAGCACACCATGACTGACTGCTGTTGTGAGTTTTTATATTTTTTGAATTGGATTTTGTTACTTTTTGACCATGTTGAACATTTTGGGATACTATAAAGTTTAGACCATAAAGAATAAACAACGCCAAAAAATTTTTTAAATATATATATAGAATTATAAATCTCTCTAATCACTGAATTTAGTGAAGTAGAGATTTGACTTCAAATTCTCACCTAAAAATTTTCTTTTAGAAAAACACACCAAAAAAAAAAAAAATGGTTAAAAAATTATTGTTTTTTGTGCCTAAAAAATATGGCCAAAAAAAAAATTAAGGCGGTAAACACCCCACCAAATATAATCTATATATATATATATATGTAAACAATAAATCTAACTATATTTGATGAAAAAAAAAGTGAACTTGTTAATAAATGTATAATCTGCATAATATTTTTGGTTGAATTACCTGAAAAAAAAAAGAAAATTTTAAAAAAATTTTGAAGACTCCTAAGTACAAAAGCAGGGAGTAATGAAAAAAATATAAAATTATTTTTGGGGTCATGAACAAGCAAAAATTAAAAAAAATTGACCTCAACATTTACAAATGGAGTTGCTTCTTATTTCTAGACTCAATACCCTGTTTGTAGATGAGTGAATAATGTGCAAAATGTGGTTAGTTACTAAAAGTGGAGAAATCAATTATGCATTACAATTGAAGAAGTTAGTTAGAGAACCAGGAAGACAGAAAAAGAGAAAAAGCATTAATGACAAACAACTGTATAAAGTCCAATGGTCTAATTATTTATTATTTTTTAGAATATTCCTTTCTTTGGGGGCCGAATTAGAAAGAAATATGATCTGGCATAGCAATGGCCCCCCGACCCATGAAGTACTCAACATATTTGTCGCGTACCTCACGAGCTGATTGGGGGGCCAAGCCAGCGCGACCAGTGTCCAGCCCGGGAAGGGGATCTGAGGGTAGTCTTGCCTCAGAACCGATGTCGGGTAGGTACGTCTGGGAGTGCCTGCGTAAAAAGTTGTGCAAAATGCAGCAGGCAAATACAACGGTGTCCAATTTATATTCCGCCAGATGTATCGATGTCCTGAACAGGCGGAACCGGTTGGTGAGTATCCCAAAGGCATTCTCGACTACCCTCCGAGCCCTGGCCAACCGAAAATTAAACACACTCCTCTCTGAGGTGAGGGTCCTCTGGGGAAAAGGCCGCATGAGGTGAGGACCAAGCCCAAAAGCCTCGTCCGCTAGGAACACAAACGGAAGTCCTTCCACATTATCTTCATCTGGTGGCAATGCCAGACCACCAGCTTGGAGACGATCATAGAAATCAGTCCGTGCGAACACTCCCCCATCAGACATCCGGCCGTTCTTCCCCACGTCCACATATAGAAACTCATACTGTGCCGACACCACCGCCATCAACACAATACTATGATAACCCTTGTAATTATAATAGTACGACCCCGAGCGGGGTGGGGGCACAATGCGGACGTGTTTCCCATCTATTGCTCCACCGCAGTTTGGAAAATCACACCGCTGGGCAAATTGGGAAGCCACAGACTGCCATTCCTGTGGTGTGGAGGGTAGCTGTGGGGACAAACAAAATTAGAGATTTAGTACTTTGTAACAAATACATCCTACAAGCATCCTTGTGACAGTTCACAGTATTAAAATTGCATTAGAAAAATGTGCATGGAGAATTTGGGAAATGAAATATATAGGGCCACTTCATTAAGAGACTCCACAGCCCTCTGATGGGGACAATAAAAGTTTGAAGGGGGGGGGGGGGGCACAAAAACCAAAAAGTCCTGTTAGAAAAAATGGCAAGGTGGGTTTGTCCCTAGGATAGCATGCTGGACAGGTTAATATTGGGTAAGGGACAAATATGCAGGTAGGCCAAGAATAAAACATGTAAAGCTGATATCAACATGCATAGGGAGAAAAGGTAACGTTAGTTAAACACACAGCATATCTGGGAAAATAAAAAGAAAGTTAGTTGGCCACATTATTAGAGCCAGGAAACTTACCTTAATATACTCCTCATGCATAACTTTGATGATGGCAGCACACGTGTCCGGTATGATGACCCCAAGCGCCTGCGGAGAGATGCCTGTCGAGAACTTGAGGTCCTGCAGGCTCCTCCCAGTCGCCAGGTACCGCAACGTGGCAATAAGCCTCTGCTCGGCCGTGATGGCTTGGCGCATCACAGTGTCCTGCCTCGTGATATAGGGGGACAGAAGATCCAGCAGACGGTTGAATACGGGGTCCGTCATGCGGAGAAAATTCCTAAAGTCATTAGGATTATTCTCCTGGAGTTCCCTAAGCAGAGGCATATGTGAGAACTGGTCACGCTGGCGCAACCAATTCTTGGTCCAGAAACGCCTCCGCCCCCTGTTTCTGGCCAAAGTACTGGACAAATGAACATATCCAGCAGCCATCCCATAAACAGCACCAACTCGCGAAAATTGACGCTGCTGCTCCATCATGGCTTCAAACCGGCCGGCTGGTCAGTCAAGAACACACTGAAACAGAAAGCACTCGCAAATCCAGCACTACCTGCGACAAACGCGTGACAAACAGATACGAGCGCACAGGATGCAACTGCTAAAGCAGAAACAACCTGCTTGCCTATAGCCGAATGACAACTACGTTACCGCAAGCACACGCACTGAACCCGTGAATACACGCTGTCAAAGCCTGGAGACCGAGAAGCGCGAATCAGCTCTAACCAAACCTTCACTAACACGAGCAAACACGTAACTAGCAAAAGAGGAACAGAGGGCGGCGCCATTAACTTTGGTCTTCCCCTTTATAGTGACGTCGTACGTAGTTTACGTGCACGCGTTCCGGTACGACGGGAATTTGGTCCGCTGGTGTGTACACGCCAGCGGAACAAAACACAAATCAGCCTTGTACGCCGGAAACTGTCGGGCAGACAGTTTCCAGCGCACAGATCCGGTCGTGAGTACAAGGCCTAAGAATTACAGGCCTACAGTATAAAACGCCAAATTTCCTTGGTACCGCTTTTAGCACCTAAAATCTGAAATAATCATACCGCTAGGGAGGTTAAAAGAACCATTTCAGTCTTTGCAGATGACACTAAGCTACTCAGTGGATTAACGTCCTTACAGGATGTCTCCAACTTACAAGCCAACCTCCATGCTCTGTTTAATTGGGCAACTATGTGGCAAATTAGGTTTAATGTTGATAAATGTAAAGTTATGCACTTGGGGGCTAAACATATGCATGTATCATACATACTAGGAGTACTACTAGGGCAATCCATAGTTGAGAAGGATCTGGGGGTTTTAGTAATAGCATGCAGTGGCGGCTGGTGCTCGAAATTTTTGGGGGGCGCAAATGCAGCCACTGTTCCATGCCATCAAACGCAGCCACTGTGCCATCAATTTGCACCACTGTGCCATGCCATCAAACGCAGCCACTGTGCCATCAATTTGCACCACTGTGCCATGCCATTAAACGCAGCCACTGTGCCATCCATTGTCACCACTGTGCCATGCCATTAAACGCAGCCACTGTGCCATCCATTGTCACCACTGTGCCATGCCATTAAACGCAGTCACTGTGCCATCCATTGTCACCACTGTGCCATGCCATTAAACGCAGTCACTGTGCCATCCATTGTCACCACTGTGCCATGCCATTAAACGCAGCCACTGTGCCATCCATTGTCACCACTGTGCCATGCCATTAAACGCAGCCACTGTGCCATCCATTGTCACCACTGTGCCAAGCCATTAAATGCAGCCACTGTGCCATCCATTGTCACCACTGTGCTATGCCATTGAACGCAGCCACTGTGCCATCCATTGTCACCACTGTGCCATGCCATTAAACGCAGCCACTGTGCCATCCATTGTCACCACTGTGCCATGCCATTAAACACAGCCACTGTGCCATCCATTGTCACCACTGTGCCATGCCATTAAACGCAGCCACTGTGCCATCCATTGTCGCCACTGTGCCATCCATTGTCACCACTGTGCCATGCCATTAAACGCAGCCACTGTGCCATCAATTGCCACCACTGTGCCCTTTAATGGTCACCACTGTGCCAATGGTCGCCGCTGTGCCAATCGTCCCCACTGTGCCCTGTAAATTGCTTTCTCCCCCCCGCCTGACACTTACCTTTACTGGAGTCAGGCATCCACGTCCCACGATGTCTTCTCCCACCCTCGATGACTGACAGGCGTCTCATCCAATCAGGTTACCAGTAGCCAGAACCGGCCAACCTGATTGGCTGAGATGCCTGTCATCTTATCCAAGGGGCGTACAGTCTGTGCGCTCCGAGAATAAGCTTCAGGGACCCGAGGGCTGTATTGGGAAAGCCTATCAGAGCTGTTGGCTTTGATAGACATTTCCGTACAGCCAACCAGCTGGCGTTATTCAGATAGCCGACCATCTGAATAACAGCGGCGATAATAACATAAATTTGTGCAATGCATGAATCTATGTTATTTCAGTGGCGGTGAGAGCCAGAGGGGGCGGCGCTCCAGCGCCCTCTATGGACGAACCGCCACTGCGCAAAGTCCTTTCTTGTATTAAGAGAGATGGACTCCAGAGAGAGAGATATCATTTTGCCCCTGTACAAATTATTAGCAAGACCTCATCTGGAATATGCAGTTCAGTTTTGGACACCAGTTTTCAAAAAGAATAAAGGAAACTAGACAAAGTGCAGAGAAGGGCAACCAAACTGATAAGAGGCATTGAGGAGCTCAGCTATGAGGAAAGATTAGAGGAACTGAATTTATTTTCTTCTTGAGAAGAGATTAAGGGGGATATGATCAACATTTACAAATACATAAAGGCTCCATATAGTAAACTTGCTGCAGAGTTATTTACTTTAAGGTTATCACAGAGGACAAGGGGCACTTACATTTACAAGAAAAGAGATTTCATCTCCAAATACAGAAAGGCTTCTTCACAGGAAGAGCTGTGAAAATGTGAAATAAACTCCCTCCAGAGATGGTTATAGCCAGCTCAGTAGATTGCTTTAAAAATAGCATGGATTATTTCCTAAATGTACATAATATAACTGGGTACTAATTTTATAGATAACGTTGAACCAGGGAATATCCGATTGCCTCTCGGGGCATCAGGAAGAAATTTTTTCCCCTGTTGTAGCAAATTGTATCATGCTTTGCTGGGGTTTTTCACTTTTTCTGGATCAACTTGTAGGTATAGGATTGTGTATATGGGATTGAGTTTTTAGTTTTATAATTGGTTGAACTAGTTGGACTTGTGTCTTTTTTCAACCTGACTAACTATGTAACTATCTGTTGGGCTACATTATTCCTTTCCTGCTGTAGAAATTGTACCGCAAGTGTCATTAAATCAAAGGAGCACTTGATAATTATCTGTGCAAACGTGGTTTTAAATTAGTTTTTCTGTGAAAAAAGTATCGGTATCAGACAAAACTCATATGGCGCGTACACACAGTCATTTTTTGTGATGAAATAAAATGACGTTTTTCATCATGAAAAAAACACGACGTTTTTCTAACTTCATCATAAAAAACTACGTTGCCCACACACCATCGTTTTCTGAAAATGCTCTAGCAAAGCGTGGTTACGTACAACACATATGACGGCACTCTGTTCCATTCAAGCTCCCGTCTCATAACTTGCTTCTGAGCATGCGCGGGTTTAAAACGTTGTTTTAGCCCACACACGATCATTTTCTATGACACAAAAAACAACTTTTTGAAAAACGACATAAAAAATTTAAGCATGTTTGAATTTTTTTTGGTCGTTTTTTAGAAGACAAAAAACGTTGTGAATCCCACACACGATCATTTTAAATGATGTTTTTAAAAACGTTGTTTTATTTCATCACAAAAAACGACCTCTGTGGATCATTTGAAATTCATATTACCCCACCAGTGTCACTTCATGCAGTTCTATAGTCACTGACCTTTGTAGTAGTTTCTCCAATTTGTGTGTGAGTTGTACTGAAGAGGACTGTGTTAAAAAAAATCCCTGGATTCAACAGTGTCAGTGAAGATTCAGGATGCATCTTCTTGTGTGTAGGAAAAAGACCCATTTGCTGTCATCGCCCTGCTGATTCCAAGTAAGCCAGTGCAGGTTTACATGGGTATATATATCCAAGGCAGGTGGGGTGAACAGCACATCAGTGGCTTCAATGTACAATGCAATCAGAACATCCCATAGGTCATATATAGGAAAAAGTCCAAAAGATTGCTTCGCCAAAATGTATTCAAATAAAAAACATCTAAAAAACAATTAAAGTCATTCCATAATATTATGGTTTCGGGCTATTTAGATAGAGACCTTCCTCAGATAGGATTACATCAACATTTACCAAACACATACAAGCATTTATATATACATAAACACATAACATAAACACTATTAGCCGGATTCAGTAAGACTTACAACGGCGTATCAGTAGATACGCCGTCGTAAGTCCGAATTCCGCGCCGTCGTATCTTTAGGTGTATTCTCAAAATGAGAAGGCTTCTCAGTTGCTAAGATACGACCGGCGTAAGTCTCCTACGCCGTCGTATCTTAGCTGCCTATTAGCTGCCTATTTACGCTGGCCGCTAGGGGCATGTACGTTGATTTACGCCTAGAATATGTAAATTAGCAAGATACGCCTATTTACGAACGTACGCACGCCCATCGCAGTAAGCTATGCCGTTTATGTAAGTTGTTTTTCAGGCGTAAAGATAAACCACCAAAAAGATGGCGCAGCCCATGCAAGGTATGGACGTCGGAAGTATCATTACATTTTACATTGTTTACATAAGTCGTACGTGAATGGGGCTGGGCATAGGTGACGTTCACGTCGAAAGCATTGAGTATTTCCGACATGATTCTGAGCATGCGCGCGCATGCGCCGTACGAACGGCCTTCATTTACATGGGGTCACGATTCATTAACATACAACACGCCCCCTACCTGCCTATTTTGATGTAGGCGGGGTTACGCCGGGCCATTTGCGCTACGCCGACGTAACTTAGGAGGCAAGTGCTTTGTGAATACAGTACTTGCCTCACTATGTTACGTCGGCGTAGTGCAAATGGGATGCGCTACGCCGACCTAAAGAAGCGCCGCTCTACCTGAATCCGGCTATATATATATATATATATATATATATATATATATATATATATATATATATATATATATATATATAGTAAGTACTCTGGGGTTCTTTAGCTCTGCGAGATTAAGTGCGTAAACCGTAACAGTGAACAAAAAGGGTTTTTATTTGTGACCAAATAAAAAAAAAACAACGCTTTCTTCAGCACACAGGAAAAAGCAGCAAAGCTTATCTCCAGCATACATGAAAAAGTCTGTTTTCCTTCAGCACCGCAAATAAAGCAAAACAAAGGCACATACGGTTTAGGCAGAACTTCCAGTCCTTCTCAGCAGTGCACAGCTTCTGCAGACAGGTCCACTCCCATACTCCTCCACACCCTCTATCAGCACTTCCTGTCCTTTAAGCTGATTTCCTGGAAGTTCTTAACCCCCTGTGTGCTTGAGAGCCAGGGGTCAGGAGAGGAGGCTCTTTCCCTCCTGAACGTCACTTTAGAGCCTCCGAAATTCCGGGCCCCAAATGACATTAAGAAGTGCTCTCAGCCCTCTATGCTAGGGTCAAGGATGTAGAGCTTATGGAAAAGATGACAGCTAGGATCCGGGATAGGTTGGAGGACCATGACCTGGTCTGGGAGAGGTGGCATGTGGAGGAGGATCCGCCGTGAGCCGACAACAGGTCACCAAGGTACACTACTTCCCCCGACATTCCTGCCTGCCCCCCCCTCTCTGTCCTTTCCCCTCTTTTCCTTTTTTCTCCTCGCTTTTCCTTCTTTCCTATTTCCTTCTCCTCACCCCATCCCCTCTTTCTTCTTCCCCTCTTCTTTGATATCTGGTTGTTTTACATGTTACTGATCGTATAACCAAGTATGAAGCCACTGTGTAAAAACATTCAGCTGGAATTTTGTACCACCTCCTTTCTCTTACACTTGAAATGCTGCTATAATTTTGTATTGATCTTTTACGAAAATAAAAAACTGTTATTTAAAAAAAAGAAGTGCTCTCTGGATCAACTTTTATTTGCCGGAATTTCTCACCCCCTCTCGGTGACCTCCTGAACCCTACACCACTGCCTTAAAGGGACCACACTCCAAAAATTGGCGCAACATATCGCCCGTCCAGGACCCAACCCTGGCGTCCTGTACAATATATATATATGTGTGTGTGTGTCTACATAAAATGTGTACAATCCTTCTGGAGGCTTTAATATAGGATCCACCTCGATTGAACCTAGGCAGTTTGTTAACTGTGAGACTAGGGGGTGGTCTATCTACTCATGGTGGATGCAACGCCTTTTATGTTGGGAAGACTAGATGTAGGCTCTGGCAAAGAGTAAAGGAACATGCAGCGGACATTCATGCCTCGTACACACGGCCGGGATTTCTGATGGGAAAACTGCGATGAGTGCTTTTGGCTAGGAATCCCAGCCGTGTGTATGCTCCCTCACAGTTTTTCCGACGGGAAAACTGCCAAAAACCGCCGGCAAAAAAAAAGAGAACTGGCTCTTTTTCCCGTCGGTACGCATGTACGAGGCATAAGGATGAAATCCCTATTAGTCTGGTTGCCAGACATTTTCCGTCCTGCAACATATATACATTGAGATGCTGTACACCATGGTCCCCGGGGTGGTGACTTTGACAATTTTGTCCTTCACTAGGAATCTTGATGGATTTACCACTGAGGGCTAACCATGCCCCAGGCCTTAATGGGTTTATTATTTATGCTCCTTTTCTTTCCAATGAGTTTGTATAGACCTTATTCCTACTTTTCGTCCGTTCCCCCCCGTTTTTGTTTTCTACTAGTTTGGACCTTTGAGGACTTGGGACTAGGTCTCCATGAGTTATTTTTGAATTCAGGCACATGAGCCCATTCTTCCCGGGTTGCTAGGGCATTTTGGCATGCTCTACAACATTATTATTGCTGTGGTGCCTTTTGTGTTTTTTGTTCTCTGGTTTATTTTTACTTCTGGGTTTTCACTTCCGGTTTGGCGGGACTTTCCGGTTTGACTGCATTTCCATTTTGCAGTATGGCATTGGCGCGCACATGGGCGGACCCACTATGCACAAACTGTGGAGCTCTGGGCTGTTTTGTTTGTACTTACTTTGTTTTGGTGCCTTTTTGCATTATTTTGTGATACTATTGGTCCTATGGAGAGAGGACCCACCCAGCATTCTGTGGATCCTCCCCTCTATGTACTGTTTGTATAGAGATGGAGGTTTGCATTGGGGCTCCATGCTGGGGTTCGAGATCCTCGAGAGACCCAGACTTATAACATGCCTGACTAAGTCCTTGCTGGAGGGAATACCTCCTATGTGGTTGGCATGTTACGCAGGTGATAGCCTGTAGACCACCTGTTTTTGCTGTTATCAGCAGGTTAGCCTGCCTTTCTGTTATATAGGATTAGATCTGGCTTTTGAACTCTTTTGTACACACGATCGGTTCATCCGATGAAAACTGACCGATGGATTTTTTCATCAGATATCCGATGAAGCTGACTTTCATCAGTCTTGCCTACACACCATCAGTTAAAAATCAGTTTGTGTCAGAACACGGTGACGTAAAACACTACGACGTGCTGAGAAAAATAAAGTTCAATGCTTCCGAGCATGCGTCGACTTGATTCTGAGCATGCGTGTATTTTTAACCGATGGACTTGCCCACAGACGATCATTTTTTTCTATCGTTTTTTTAACCATCAGATAATTTTAAAACAGGTCGGACCGTTTTTATCAGACGAACGGATCGTGTGTACAGGGCATAACTGTGTTTTTTCAATACTGTACCTTTTGGCTTATCTTGTCTTTGTTTATGTGTGTCCCATTCATGTTATAGGATTCACCTCTGTTTGGAGGATGTTGGATCCTCGTGAATACTGGTTGGCATTATATTTCATCATTTCTGGCAACTCAGTATCGGACTATTAATGTCTGTCTAGGTTGGCATATTTTACTATTACCGGATACCTGCAATTTACATATATGTATTTGTATTGTCATTATCTTATGACTTTCTGGATTTATCCTTTCAGGGATGAACCCAATAGCCTTACTACTTGGAGGTATTGTCCACGAAGTGCAGAGTCTGAGCATGGCATGTATTGTATGTATTTGTCTCCCCTAGTCTGGACACCTCAGATGACCACTAGGTAGATATTTTTGCTTTTTTTATTTTGTTTTTTTATTTATTTTATTTTCTCTTTCCTTTTTTCCCCCTCTTCCCCCACCCACTTTTTGTCTACCCCTCCCCCTTTTTTTGTGTATGGTTACTGTATAGTTTAGTCATCATCTAAAACACGCTGGTGTTAAGAAAGTCATCAGTTCCCAATCCAGTCCACACCAGAGCCACTGACAGGAGCACAGTGAAGCCGGGGCAGGATTCCAAGCAAGCAAGTCATTACGGGAGACAATCTTTCAACGAGCTGTCAGAAAGCTGTCATCTATCCAGGGTAATGTGACCAATAAGAATGCAGAACCTCTCCTCCAAAATGTTGCAAGGTTTGGCCTCCGAAATGTGGCTTGCTTGCTTGCTTGGAATGCTGCCATTGCTGTACTATGTCCCTGTCAGTAGAACCAACCAAGATTCAAACAATGTATGGGCAGGTTGAATGTACCAAGTTGATCTGGATTTAACATGCAATTATCACTAGTGACTGATTTAGCCCCTAGCAATAATCACTATTTTCTCCTGCCCCCCCCCTCCACCAGAAGAATACAATGGCTTGGTGGGAGGGATTCTCACTATCTGTGTTGATGTGCAAACAAAATTTAAATCCTGCAAGCTGTGGTTCGCTTCATGTATGGCCTGCTTTAGACTAATATCTAACCCTTAACCCCCCTACCTAAAACTTACCTGGTTTTAGGTAGGGGGGTCGGCTGCCAGCCACTCCAGTTCACAAAAACAGCAAAAATTACAACACACAGTTCCTACTCACTCCCAGCATCAGGCACCCTACATGTTTCATTTGTTCTGACTTCATCAAAGGGACATTTACATTACAGTACATTAGTTTTGATACATATGGTTGATTTGTGTGATACATATCAGTCCAGACAGTGAAAAAGTCTCAGACATATGATATCACCATACTCAGGAGGAGTAGCAGAATGTGTTTTGAAGAGTAATGCTACATATGCCCATGCTGTGTGTGAGAAATATCTTATTAAATTGACAAATTAGTGTACAAAAAATCGTTCACATTTTCCTTCTGCATTTTCCAAAAACTTGTGGCAATAACTGATTAATTGGCAACTTTTAGTAAAAAAAAAAAGTTCTTTCCCGCATGTCAAAAAATTACATTCAAAAGACTAACTACGCCTTTCAGAAAATGCCTTGGAGTGTTTGCCTTCCAAATAGGGTCATTTTGTGAATGTTTCCACTGTCCTGGTTCCCCAGGGCTTCCTAAAATGGTGATAGGTAGTCAGTAGGGTTGAGCGAACCCGAACTGTAAAGTTCAGGTTCGTACCGGACTTTTGGGTTTTTGGTACCCGGACCCGAACCCGAACGGGTTGCTGTAAGTTCGGGTTCGGGTCCAGTGTTCGGCAATGTAATGCCGCGCTGCAGGGCAGCCAATCACCATTTGTTTCACTCGTGTGACCTAGAAGCCATCACAGCCATGCCTACTAATGGCATGGCTGTGATTGGCCAGTGCAGCATGTGACCCAGCATGTGACCCAGCCGCTATATAAGCTAGAGGCACATAGCACAGCTCGTCACTCTGCTTTAGATAGGGTAGGGAAAGGCTGCTGCTGCTGATCTGATCTGAGGGAGATACTCTGCATATTGCAGCAGCACTGCATATGTTCATGTGAGATACTCTGCATATTGCACCAGCACTGCATATGTTCCTGTGAGATACTCTGCATATTGCACCAGCACTGCATATGTTCCTGTGAGATATTCTGCATATTGCACCAGCACTGCATATGTTCCTGTGAGATACTCTGCATATTGCACCAGCACTGCATATGTTCCTGTGATATACTCTGCATTATATAACTTAGGGAAAGCTTCCTGATTGTGCTTATAGGGAGAGAAATATATAGGAGTCAGTCCTGCTTCACAAATAAAATTGCAGCAGCACTGAATATGTTACTGTGAGATACACCCTTTATATACTTTTCTTCTATTGTGCTATTCGAAAAACATCCATTTAGGGAAAAAATATATTTTTGCAGTGTTTCCTCCATATCTGTACGTGTGAGATAAACACTTTAGCCAGTGTTCTTCTATTGTTCTATTAAAAAAATCACCCATTTAGGGCAAAAATATATATTTTGCAGTGTTTCCTCCATATCTGTACGTGTGAGATTAACACTCTAGCTATTGTTCTTCTATTGTTCTATTCAAAAAACACCCATTTAGGGCAAAAATATATATTTTGCAGTGTTTCCTTCAGTGTTTCTCAGTGTTTCCTCCATATCTGTAGGTGTGAAATAAACACTTTAGCTAGTGTTCTTCTATTGTTCTATTAAAAACACACCCATTTAGGGCAAAAAAATAGCCTGAAGCGAGGCATAAACGTTCTCAACCTGAGCACAAACTGTATGACCAGGCATCTAAGTGCAAAGCACGAGCTGCAGTGGAGTACACACCTCAAAAACCAAGAAAGGTCTATGGCTCCTCCTGCTTCCTCTTCTGCTTCAGTCTCGGGCCTCTCGGCCTCTTCATCCACCTCTGTAGTGACAGTGCCACCTGCCACCCTGCAATTAGAGGACCGGCAAGCAACACTACCACCTGGGTCACCAAACATCTCCACAATGTCCCATGGAAGCAAATGCTGTCATTCCGTCTGGTGGAGCCTGATGGCATTGGCTGTCCCACAGTACGTTGTGCCCAGCCGCCACTACTTTTCCAGGCGAGCCATCCCTTCCCTGCACAACCAAGTGGGGGACAAAATCAGGTGTGCACTGTGCAATGCCATCTGTGGCAAGGTCCACCTAACTACGGATACGTGGACCAGTAAGCATGGTCAGGGACGTTATATCTCCCTAACAGTGCACTGGATAAATGCAGTGGCGGCTGGGCCTGAGGCGGATAGCAGTTTGGCGCATGTCCTTCCACCACCGAGGATTTCAGGGCGCTTTAGTTTGCCTCCTGTTGCTAACTCCTCCTACTCCGATTCCTCATCCTCTACCGCCTCCTCATCTGGTCAGCGTAACACATTTACCACCAACTTCAGCACAGCCATGGGTAAACGCCAGCAGGCAGTTTTAAAACTTTCCTGTTTTGGGGAAAACCCCACACCAGGAAGGAGTTGTGGAGGGACATGGAACAACAGACAGATGAGTGGTTGGCGTCAGTGAGCCTCAATCCGGGCCTGGTGGTGTGCGATAATGGGTGAAATCTCGTAGCAGCTCAGGGCCTAGCCGGTTTGACGCACATCCCTTGCCTGGCGCATGTGCTGAATTTGGTGGTGCAGAGGTTCCTTAAAACTTACCCCGATATGCCACAGCTGCTGCAGAAAGTGCAGGCCGTCTGTGCGCACTTTCGGTGTTCTCACCCTGCTGCTGCTTGCCTGGCAGCGCTGCAGCGTAACTTTGGCCTTCCCGCTCACCGCCTCATATGTGACGTGCCCACAAGGTGGAACACCACCTTGCACATGCTGGCCAGACTGTGCAAGCAGCAGCAGGCGATAGTGGAGTTTCAGCTGCAGCACGCACGCGTGAGTCACTCTGCCGAAACAGAACCACTTCACCACCAATAACTGGGCCTCCATGCGAGACCTGTGTGCCTTGTTGCGCTGTTTCGAGTACTCCACCAACATGGCCAGTGCCGATGACGCAGTTCTCAGCGTTACTATACCAGTTCTATGCCTCCTTGAAAAAACGAGGAGGAGGAGGAGGAGGAATCGGGATAATTTCCAAGGCTTTCAGGGCAGTCATTCAAGTGGCTCCAAGGGTGGGTTCCTGCACCAACAAAGTCCAGGTACACAATTGTCCAGCAAGGGCACAGTTCTGGAGGATGACGAGGTGGAAGATGAGGAGGAGGAGATGGAGGAGGAGGAGGAACCATGTTCACAGCAGGGTGGCACCCAGACCAGCTCATGGCCATCACTGGTGCGTGGCTGGGGGGATACAGACGACACTGATGATACACCTCCCACAGAGGACAGCTTTTGCCTCTGGGCAGCCTGGCACACATGAGCGATTATATGCTGCACTGTCTCCGCAATGACCGCCGTGTTTCGCACATTTTAACAGGTGCTGATTACTGGGTTGCCACGCTGCTGGATCCCCGTTACAAGGACAATGTACCGTCCTTAATTCCCTCACTGGAGCATGATCGCAAGATGCGCGAGTACAAGCGCACGCTGGTAGACGCGCTGCTGGTGGAATTCCCACCTGACAGCGGGGGCACAGTGGAAGCACAAGGCGAAGGCAGAGGAGGAGGAAGAGGTCGCCAATGCAGCCGGGCACCGCCAGCACCTCAGAAGGCAGGGTTAGCATGGCCGAAATGTGGAAAAGCTTTGTCAGCACGCCACAACAACCAGCACCACCAGCTGATATGGAACGTTTTAGCAGAAGGCAGCATTTCACCAACATGGTGGAGCAGTATCTGTGCACATGCCTACACGTACTGAATGATGGGTCTGCCCCCTTAAACTTCTGGGCCTCCAAATTGGGCACATGGCCTGAGCTTGCCCTTTACACCTTGGAGGTGCTGGCCTGCCCTGCAGCCAGTGTATTATCTGAACGTGTATTTAGCACGTCAGGGGGCGTTATCACAGATAAGCGCAGCCGCCTGTCCAGAGCCAAAATGAACAAGCTCACGTTCATTAAAATGAACCAGGCATGGATCCCACAGGACTTGTCCGTACCTTGTGCAGAATAGACATGTATACCAGCCTTACCCAGCCATTCTTGTATTTCTGATCTTTCTAGGGTTGTCACCTCATCCCTTTAAAAGCAAAAACATATTAATTACACAGGTTCTCTGGCTGATTAAGGTGCTAATTAAACTCATTTGGTGCCTTATCGACATTAAATTAGCCCCAGAACCTGTGTAATTACTATGTATTCGGGTTTAAAGGGATGAGGTGGCGACCCTAGATCTTTCTCACTCTTTTGGGGTGTACCCTAATTTAAAATAAATAAATTAAAAACAAAAAGCTGTGTTGGCTACCTCGTCCTCCTCCACCGCCGCTTCCACCTTCACCGCCACATCCACCGCCACCTCAACCTCCTACTCCATATGGACCTTGTCCTCCTAGGTCAAGATTATTATTTTTTTTTTTTATGTTATTTTAAGTTATTTTCCTATGCACATTTATTTGCAGAGTACTTGCCATGCTCTTACCAACATTTTGCTGCCATTTGCAGCCCTCTAGCCCTTTCCCTTCATTTTTTAGAGACATTTTAGTACTCAAAAGTTCGGGTCCCCATTGACTTCAATGGGGTTCGGGGTCAAGTTCGGGTCGCGAACCTGGACTTTTTTCGAACATCCAGGTGTCCGCTCAACTCTAGTAGTCAGGGAATTAGATGCATATTTATTTTTATTTTATGCCTCTTGAAAGCCCAAAGGTGCTTCTTGGATTTTGTTCCCCTTTGTGTAGTTAGGCTGTGAAAAAGTCTCATACATGTGGTATCCTAAAACTCAGGAGGAGTAACAGAATGTGTTTTGGGGTGTCATCCTTAGTATGCTTATGCTGTGTGTGAGAAATAACTTGTTAAAATGGCAACTTTGTGAAAAAACAAAAATACATTTTAATTAATTTTTTAACTTACCAACAAATTGTGGCAAAAAAATACTGAGAGCTGAAAAATGGCCTGGGCTAGAAGGGGGTAAAAGTGTCTGGACTTGAAGGTGTTAAAGGAAATCGACTGGTAAAAAAGTATTGGCTGATAGGAACCTAAGAAACAGTATCATTGAACCCTATTCCAGCTTAATAGCACCAGTTAAAATAAAAATTGAGTTTTAGCTGTAATATTCACCCTGTCTACAGTGCTCTAAAGCAAGCGCCAGGGGCACATCATATTGAATGTATATAATGTCATGTGTACTGATTTTTTAAAACTTTTTTGACTGTAAATTTAGGCTCTAAGGCCCAGATTCTCAAAGGCGTTACGACGGCGCAACACCATTTGCACCGTCGTAACTCCTCATCTGGCCCCGGGTATCTATGCGACTGATTCTTAGAATCAGTTACGCATAGATACCCATTAGATCTGACAGGCGTAAGGCTCTTACGCTGTCAGATCTTAAAAGTTTTTTTTTTTCCCGCCGCTAGGTGTCGCATCGTCGTTTTCCCCGTCGTCTATGCAAATGAGGTAAGTACGCAAGATTCCCGAACATACGCGCGGTCGACGCTGAGAATTTACGTCGTTTCTGTATCGTACGCGACGCGTAAGGTTGCCCCTGCTATTATGAGGGGCAACCAATGTTAAGTATGGCCGTTCCCGCGTCGAATTTAAAAAAAATTAAGTTGTTTGCGTAAGACGTCCGTGAATGGCGCTGGACGCCATTTACGTAAACGTCTAAGCAAATGACATTGGGGCGACGTCATTTAGCGCAATGCACGTCGGGTAATTTACCCGACGGAGCATGCACAGTACGCTCGGCGCGGGAGCGCGCCTAATTTAAATGGTGCCCGCCCCATTTGAATTGGGCGGGCTTGCGCCGAGCGATTTAACGATACACCGCCGCAAGTTTACAGGTAATTGTTCTGAGAATCAGGATGTAAACCTGTAAACCTGCGGCGGTGTAACGTAAATCACATACGTTACGCTGCCCAGGAGCAACGTAATTGTATGAGAATCTGGGCCTAAGTGTAAAGAGTTACTTTCATCCCACCAATGTATCTAGAATTGTGAAGGGCAAGGCTGTCTGTATACCCCTATTATAAGTATACTCATCCAAAAGGAAAGCTTATAAAGGACCTTGATGAACATAAGTAAATATAATATCAAGTGGTGGAATGTTGTGACGTCAGTTTGAACCCTGTACTTATATCAGTCATTTTGTGGCCATGCATTGGTAAGTCATGTTCCTCTTGGAGCTTGAAAAAAGTTCAAAGATCATCCTAATTCACTTGGAAAAGTTGTCTTTTTTAATATCAGTCAGTCAAATATTTACTGTCATAGTATGAATTACATTTTGTAGTTGAAAATCCAGCAGTCATGGCTGACTGAAATAGTGCATGTTTTATTTCATTTCTTATTGATTCGTCAGTATGGTACTGTATTTAGAATTTTATCATTTGTTTTCAATCTAGATGTTAATTGCCTCTTATTTGCATTCACTTATTAGAACATAACAAAGCAAACTCAAAACATGTGTGAATATACGAGTAAACATGTGCCATAAGAAGACTTGGTGAAGAGGAGTAATGCATGTTAACAGAAAAAAAAAAAAGAAAAAGAAAAAAAAAACGTTTTGTTTCCAGATAATTAATGTGTTTTGAATTGTTGCATTTCTTTCTAACACAATTATTTGCGCCTGATGTGTTGTGTAAAACATCGAGATTTTGTCCCAGGACCTTGTTTGTGTCTTTTTAACAGCTACTCGCAGCTGTCTTCATTTTAAAAGTAATAGGATAAAATTCCATTGCAAACCTTAGTCAGCATGGAAAAATAAAGTTGCATTAAAATATGTGCCTGTGATATATCAAAGTCAATAGCAAAAGATCTCCAGAGACTTGCCACAAGAACTTATCGTAGGCCTCAGGCCTTACAAAAAGGCTTAGAAAATGGGAGCTTAAGTTTAAGTAAATTAAAAACACAGAAACCCAAAGCAAAGGGGAACATATGACTGTTATCAAAAGAAAGTAAGGTAGAGGCTAATGTTATTATTAACAGTTCTGGTTCTGTATATTAACTGGACTACTAGAAGTAAAACTGAAAGATAGCGTGTGAAGACCCACAGGGCTTAGGAATTTATAGAACCGGGAATATATGATAATGTTCTACATTATCACAAGGATATGTGAACTAGAACTGAGAAGACACACCAGCTTCCTCAGACCAATGGAAATGTACAAAGATATTTAGCCTATGCCCACATTTGTATGATTGAAAAGGAGAGCAGAATAGCTCAATATCCACACATAGATTCTGTATATTTTTATTACAACAAAGGGCTTTTATACTTATTCATTTATTGTTAGATCTGAAAATGTATATCTTGCTGATACAGATTGTATTCCTTTAACATGGCTCAATGCTAAAGGTAATATATACATCTGTATAAAGTTTGTTAGAATTTTCTTTTTTACCAAATGCAGAAAATGACAGTTCATTCCCACACAGACCACTGCTTAATCAGTGGAATGTTATTCTTTCTGTGGACATGTTTTTTTCATCTAAGGGGTCTAAATAAGGTGCAAATGCAAAATGCTGTTATTTGAAGTGAATCTATGTTTATCTGAATGGAATGTTGTATTTTGGGGTACTGATCCAGACAATTCCAGCTGTTACTTGTCAAGTACCTATGTTCCAATCATATTTTGATATTTTAATCTCTTGCTGACTGTAGAACATCATATGATATCCTCAGCTTGCAGTGGTTGTCTTGAGCTGAGGCCTGCCTGCAGCTACAGGTATCATCCCAGTTTCAAACTTTTTAGCCAGTGTTTCCCTGTAAGGCAGAAGTGATTTGAGTGGTTGAACAGCAACTTGACCACTTCTGCAGGCAGTGGAATGCCCCCCCCCCCCGCTGCCTTTCCCAGGCTCCTGTCTCCTATTGTGGAGCCCTGGAGTGCTGCAGATGGTGGCAACTGCACAGCACAGAGAGAGGAACTGACGTCGTTCCTCCTTCTCTGTGACTTTGGAAACTAGGTTTAAAGTGGAGTTCCATCCTGTGTTTTTCCCTAAAATCCCCAAAAAGGGGAAAAGAAAATTAACTTTTTCTTTTTTTATACTCACCAGAAAGGGCTGTTGCTATGCGGAAATAGCTCTTCTGCCTCTTCCTCCACTGTGGTCGCCTTCTTCCTCATCCTCCGTCGCGGTGTCTTCTCGTGAATGATGCATGCTGCCTTCTGGGAACTGTGTGTATCCCAGGAGGCAGCCGTCCATTCACAAAGCATCGTGTGAGTCGCACATGTGCAGTAGGAAACAGGCAGTCAAGCCGTAAGGCTTGACTGCCTGTTTCCCTTAGTCAGGATGGAGGCGCCAGGACCGAGCGATTGCCGTCAGGGGCCTATAATCACGGGCGCCTAGGACAGGTAAGTGTCCTTATTAAAAGTCAGCAGCTACAGTGTTAGTAGCTGCTGACTTTTAAAAAATATATAAAAATTGTGGGTGGAATTCTACTTTAACTTCTTGTTTTGCCTTTCTGTTTATCTGGCCAGGAAAGCAACTGATCAAACCAATATGAGTCTGATTGGCTGCATTAGAGGCCAGAGGAGAGATTTGGGGTCTGATAGACCCTAGATCGCTCCATAAAGAGGACCTGTCATGGCGCTGATCATCCCATGGGGATGCTGATACAAAAAATAAAGAGACTGTGTAAAAATTGTTTTTAGATAAAATAAAAAATAAAAGTAATAAAAAAAAATATTAGAGAGCCTCCGTCCCCCCGTGCTTATGTGCAAATGTGAACACATACCTAAGGCCGCGTACACACGATCGGTCAAAACCGATGAAAACGGACTGAAGGACCGTTTTCATTGGTCCAAACCGTTCTCATCGGATGGACTAATCGTGTGTACGCGGCCTAAGTCCCACATGCATATGTAAAGGTGATATCACCACACATGTGAGGTATCATCACGAACATCAGAACAAGAGCAATAATTCTAGTGCTAGAACTCTTCTGTAACTCTAAGCTGGTAATATGTGAAAAAATTCAAAACGTTGCCTATGGAGAATTTTAAGTGTAAATATATATATATATATATATATATGTTTGGGTTTCTAAGTAATTTTCTAGCAAACAAATTTATTTTCATTTACGATATGTAAGAAGTGAGTGTCAGATTTGGCCCGGTTGGTAAGCGGTTGGCAAGCAGTTAAATGGAACCAACTAAAGCACATTTTGATAGATTACTTTAAGGCTTGGTTCACACTACAACACGCTCCGGCTCACAGCAGAGTCGGGTGCATCCCCATTCACCGTTTCAGGTCAGACTTCAGCCCAAATTTTTGGCTGATTTCTGACCTGAAACGGACCAAAAGATGCACAGGACTCCTGTCCAATTCGCACCGAAGCTGCAGCGGAGATGTGTGAACTTGTTATGCGAATTGGATGCTGAGAAATTCCGCATCCAATTCGCAATAGTGCTAACCCAGCCTAATACTATAAAGCTTTAAAGGATCACTAAAGGAAATTTTTTTTAGCTAAATAGCTTCCTTTACTTTACTGCAGTACTGGTTTCATGTCCTCATTGCTCGTTTTTGCTTTGATGTTGCTGTAAAACTGCTCTGATCTCCACACTTCCTGGTTGTCCGTTTCCTTATAACCATCATACTGGGAGCTTTTCACGGTGGTCTAAGCTGTCATTACTGTGTGTCTAAAACTTAACAGAACCAATCAGATTCATTTAAAAACAAAACACTGCCCTGGATTTGTTTGTTTTTGTGTGTCTCTCTAGTTCACAGGAACATGAAACCAGTTTAAAAGTGAAACTAAACTGCAGGCACATTATATGATTGATTTTTATCTATTTGTAATCATTTTTAAAAGAAATCAGTTAACTTTTATGTCTCTATACCCTGCAAACAGTCATTTCAGCAAAAAAAAAAAATTCCTTTAGTGACCCTTTAAGTAAACCTTGAATAAAGTAACAATAAAACCCAAATTGCTCACTCAACTTTTAAAAGTAATTCAAATGTGTAATGACATTGCTTATGTGTGAAAACATTGCTCTACCCACTCTTGCAATCTATGCTTGATCGGGTATATTATATTGAAAGCTATAGCAAGCAAGGCTTCTTCGTCCGGTTGTGTCATAGTTAGTCAGGTTGAAAAAAGACCATCCAATTCAACCATAAAAATAAATAAACATATTGTACAATCCCATATACCCAATTCTATACTCACGGTTGATCCAGAGGAAGGCAAAAAACCTCAGCAGAGCATGGTCCAATTTGCTACAGCAGGGGAAAAAAATCCTTCCTGATCCCCCGAGAGGCAGTCAGATTTACCCTGGATCAACTTCACCTATAAATGTTAGTACCCAGTTATATTATGTACATTTAGGAAAGTATCCAGACCTTTCTTAAAGCAATCTACTGAGCTGGCCAGAACCACATCTGGAGGGAGTCTATTCCACATTTTCACAGCTCTTACTGTGAAGAAACCTTTCCGTATTTGGAGATGAAATCTATGCACCTGCAGGAAACTTGCTCTAGTCAGGTAGTTAGTGGGGCTCAAAAGCCTCGTACACACGACCAGTTTTCCAGTCCCTGTGTCCCTGCACAAAATGACATTTCTAAAGGAAAAAAAGTCATTTAAAACTACTCGCGGCTATAATGAATTGTCGTGTCCCGGCAATACAGATAAAAGTCATTAAAAAATTGCATTGGGTCTCCCCCCAGTCCATTGCCAAGCCCTTTGGGTCTGGTATGGGTATTTAGGGGAACCCTGCAACATTTTTTTTTTTTTAAATGACGTAGGGGTCCCCTCAAAATCCATACCAGACCCTACAGGTATGGTATGGATTTTGAGGGGAACCCCGCACCAAAATTTTTAAAAAATGGCATGGGGTTCCACCCAAAAATCCATATCAGACCCTTATCCGAGCACGCAACCTGGCAGGCAACAGGAAATAAGGGGGGACAAGAGAGCTCCCCCCTCCTGAACCATACCAGGCACATGAGGAGTATGTCCCCATGTTAGTGGGGACGAGGGCCTCATCCCCACAATCCTTTCCTGGTGGTTGTGGGTGTCTAGCACGCCGCCACAATCGATTCTGCCTCCATGGAAGACGCCCAACGAATGACGTGAGACCCACCGTGACAGCTCTTAAATAGCCACGGGTGGGGCCACCCGTGATGTGTGCGAGTGACCCTGCCCCCTCTGGCGCAATGGGGAAACGCCATGGGTTTTCCCAGTGACATGTATGGGTGACCCCCGTCCCCCTCTGATGCAACAGGGATTTCCCATTGCATCAGAGCGGGCGGGGTCACCCGCACACATCACATGTGGCCCCGCCCACGGCCATTTAAGAGCTGTCATGGCGGGTCTCGTGTCATTTGGCGGGCGTCTCCCATGGAGGCAGAATCGTTTGTGGGGGCGTGTTTCGTCGGGTCGTGGAAGGATTACATTGCTGGAATTTTTTTTCTTTTTTATCAAAGGACTTGTCCCAAGCTGTGGTGTGTGTTTTTTTTTACCATTTTGACACTTTTTTGGTTGAAATGGTAGGGGTAAAATGTACCTGTTACCAATTCACATGGGGTGGGATCTGGGGTCCCCTTTGTTAAAGGGGGCTTCCAGATTCCGATAAGCCCCCCCACCCGCAGACCCCCACAACCACCGTGCAAGGGTTTGTGGGGATGAGGCAATTGTCCCCATCAACATGGTCTGGTATGGTTCAGAAGGGGGGCGCTCTCTCGCCCCCCTCTTTTCCTGCGGCCTGTCAGGTTGCATGCTCGGATAAGGGTCTGGTATGGATTTTGGGGGGAACCCCATGCCATTTTTTTATTTTGGCACGGGTCTCCGCTTAAAATCCTACAAGACCTGAAGGGCCTGGTATAAAATTTGGGGGGACCCCCAAGGTTTTTTTTTTATTTTGATTCAGGGTTTCCCTTAATATTCATACCAGACTCAAATGGCCTGGTAATGGACTGGGAGGGGAACCCATGACTTTTATCTGTATTGCCGGGACCCGACAATTCATTATAGCCGTGAGTTTTAAATTACTTTTTTTCCTTTAGAAATGTCATTTTGTGCAGGGACTGTTCTAAACATGGGGACAATGCGCCACTTTACAGGCATACTATAGACAGCCCCCAGGTACAAAATTTAAAGGAATATTTCACATTTATTGGTTCACTTTAAGCATTATTAAAATCACTGCTCCTGAAAAAGCGTAAGTTTTTAAAACTTTTTTTGCATTGAAACATGTCCCCTGGGGCAGGACCCAGGTCCCCAAACATGTTTTATGACAATACCATGCATATAAGTGTTTAAAATGAGCACTTTTGATTTTTCATGTTAGTGTCCCATAGACTTTAATGGAGTTCCGGGGCTTTTGAACTTTCCCCGAACTCAGCATATTGTTCGGTGTTCGCCAGAACACCCGAATAACCAAAGTTCGGCCCTAACTTATGCTCGGGCCAAAGTGTTCACCCATCCCTACCAAGTTCATGTCGGGCAATATAAACTTTTTATAACGGCCCTGACAGCCCAGTCTACAAAGTTTAACTGTAACCTACTTGGAGATTTGTAGTCCCTTGTTTGAAAATAGCAGAACTCTCTAAAGCACATAGCTTATGTTGGCATTCCAGTTTACTTAGAGATTTTATACTGTGCACTTTATAAACAGTAGACATGTGCAATTTGTTTAGTTCCAAATTTGTTTAACGAATTTCAACAAATGCAAATATTCTTAAACTAGAATATTAAAAGATTTGTAAATTTAAAAAAAAAATGGAAATTCTAAATAAAATGGAAATTCGAAAATTCTGAAAAAAAAACATAAATTTGGAAAAAAAATCGGAAATTCTAAATAAAAATGGAAATTCGTAGAAAATTGGAAATTCAGAAATTCGAAAACCTGAAAATTTGAAAATCAGAAATAATAACTAACTATTACTCGCTATTAAATTATAGGTATTGTAATTTCCTTTCAAATATGGCTGTTAGAGAACATAATGAATACAAATTTATCCGAAGTTATGAATTATCCAAAATGACAAATGCCGTATCTAAACAAATGGAACGTAACAAATTAATAATAATAAATTGCAATAAAAACATTTTATTATTATTATTATTTTTTTATTCATGTGTTCCATTCTATTTGTTTAGATGTGGCATTCGTTATTTCATATAATTTGTAACTTTGGATAAATTTGCATTCGTTACGTTTACTAACAGCCAAAATTTAAAGTTATTATTATTTCGTTATTATTTCAGATTTTCGGGTTTTTGAATTTCTGAAATTCAGATTTTTTGGAATTGGGATCATAACGAATGACCCGAAAAATGAAAAAAAATAAAAAAAATAAAAAGGAATGAAACGAGTGCAGTGCACATATCTAATAAACAGTCAGGTAAAGGTAAATAAATGGTGCAATGAAATGTGTTCCTTTGTGATGAATCAGTACACTTTACATTATATACCGTCCTTAAGAAACTATTTCCATATCACTGGGAGCAGCAGGAGAATTTCTCCTACCAGGCTTGTTGTAATGTAACAATATAATTCCAGGTACGCGCAGGGCTTCTGCACTTTTAGGGCCAGATTCACGTAGCTCAGCGGATCTATAGATCCGCTCGATCTACGTGAATTAAGATCCGCTCCCGCAAGTTTAGGAGGCAAGTGGCTAATTCACAAACCACTTACCTCCAAACTTGCGACGGCGGATCCTAAATCCCCCAGCGGAATTCAAATTCCGCGGCTAGGGGAGTGTCATATTTAAATCAGGCGCGTTCCCGCGCCGATTTAAATGCGCATGCCTCGTCCGTGGAATTTCCCGGCGTGCATTGCTCCCACTGAGCAGGACGTCACTAGGACGTCAGTGGTTGCGACGTGAGCGGGACTTGCGACGCGCGTGTTCGTGAATCGGCGTACGCAAACGATGTAGGAAAATTCAAATTCGACGCGGGAATGCCGGCTATACTTAACATTGGCTGCGCCTGATAAAAGAAGGGGTAAGTATACGACGGAAAACCGCTACGGAAACGACGTAAGAACACTGCGACGGGTCCGCGTACGTTCGTGAATTTGCGTATCTCGCTGATTTACATATTATTTATCGTAAATCAGCGGGAACGCCCCCGGCGCCATTTTTAAATTTAAAAAAAGATCACTGTAACACTGTCGGATCTAGCCCTATCTATGCGTATCTGATTCTATGAATCAGGTGCATAGATAGGACCAGTTTACGTCAGAGATACGATGGTGTATCTGTAGATACACCGTCGTATCTCTTTGTGAATCTGGCCCTTAGTTTACAGGGTATCTCATGCCATGTTTTGTGCCACAATTTCTGCTGCATATTCCTTCCTTACACATTAGCTCTCCTACAGATGATTGCCCATGTTATTCTTACTTACTCCCACCTGTGCCCAAAAGTGCTGTTCAGGCCCGATCCCAGGCAATTTCTGCATTAGTCACTAGACATGTGCACACTGAAATATTTTGTTTCGGAATTTCGTTTTCGTTTTCATTTATTCAGTTACTCCAGAAAAACATTTTTATTCATTTTGCTTTTCGTTAAAAATTGCATTCGTCCGAAAATCCAAATTAATTTATGTAGAATCTGTCATTGAAGGCTTATGGTGTCTGTCGAATGTTCAAAGAAGATTTGACGGAGCAGCTAACCTGTTCGATACCGCAATCATATATTTCCTGTTGAATGTTCCGCCTACAAGCTAGCTATAGTAGAATTCTAATGTGTATGACTAGTAAGAATATTTATTAATTATTATTACTAGTCAACCTACATTAGAATTTTTCTATAGCCTATGATCGGATGCATTTGACCGGAAATGTACGATTGCAGCGTCATACAGTTTAGCTGCTCTGTCAAATCTTCTTAGAACTTTCAACAGATACCATAAACCTTCAATGACAGATTCAACGTTTGTATGTTTTTCGCTGCTTTGTCGAATCTTCGTCGTTCATGTTGAATTGTCTACCCCAACAGTCAGCCGACTTTTTTTATTTGTTTCTCCAAGTGCAAACTTCTAGCTATTTTACTGCTCCTCCTCTTTGGTTAAAATCAGCCAATAAAATGGATCATCATCATTATTTTTATTTTACTTCCCCCACCCAATTCCAGCAGTGATCTATAATGTCGAAGGTTTTCTCTCTATGTATAATAATCTCGGACTAATAGAGTTAGGGTTAGGCACATTCGACCATAGGTTCGATAGACACAGATTATTATTGTCAGCGTCATGTCAAATCTCCTTTCTATATCGAACTGTTGTTGCAACGAAAACTAAAATAAAGCATTTGTTTATGCCGGATCTTTCGGTTTTTGGAAGCTGCTCTTTCATTATCGTTTGTTAAAACGATAACAAAAACAGCTGAAATTCAGACGAAAATGCATTCGGATGAAAATGAATGCACATGTCTATCGGTCACTGAACAGCACAAATTCCTGTGCAACTGGGAAGCCACCGAAAGCTCTCATGATCATATATACCTGTAAAGATAATCTGGTACTCCCTTGCATGGCTAGTTTCCATTTGGGATCTATGTGAATACGTATGTTTGCTTTTGTCTATCTGTGTATAAATTTTACTTCCTTTTAAAATTTTTGGTATCATTTTGACTAAACACAGCAAAAACAGCTAGCACTGTCTGAATGTTTATCAATTACATCCTTTTTAGTATGTGTACATTGTATTGCTTTTTCTCTTGATCCAATAACATTTATGAACATGAAAAAAAACTTGCATGATTCAAAATTGGATTTACAGACCTGTCCTCAGAGCCAGTAAAATATACAGGGATTTTCAAATTCTTCTGCTTTTTTATTTATTTAAATAAAATGGCATTAACAGATTTTCTTTAAATCTTTGCCAACTACATGTGTTTCAAGGTTTGAAGCTGCACAACACACTGAAGTCAGATTTTAAATGTAACGTTCTCCATGTGTACTTGTGCATGTATATTTATAAGATTCTTAAGGACTTTTCTTTGTAAGTCATTGCATTGCTTAAACTGAACATATGTACAGTAATGCAAACATTTATAATTACATTTAAAAAAAAGTAATTATTTGTTACTTAAGATGTTTTATTTCACAGATATTCATAAATGTTGTATGAAAAAAAATAACCCATACTGACACCTAACTTCAGGAACGTGTTTATTATTTAATTTATATTTCAAAAGTCAGACTTTTAAAAGATATTGTAGCACATAAACATAAAAAGGTAACATTACATGTATTTATACAACTTAATGATGTATGTTATGTAGTAAAGAAAAATTGTAAGGGGAAAGCACTCACATTGCCACATCCGTATATGTAAAGGGAACAAGAAAACGGTGCTCAGAGAGTCACCAAAGGGCCAGATTTTAGAGGCATGAACAACAATGTGGAGGTTTATAAAAAAAATGTTTTTAACAATTTATTGGAAAAAGTACATGGTATAATCACATAAATGTTCAAAATGGTTAAAAATCATGTGGAATGATACAGTATATACAGTGAGCCCTTGCGTATCTACGCATTTCACTGTTAGGCCGCGTACACACAACCGGTCCAAACCGATGAAAACGGACCGAAGTCCAGTTTCATCGGTCCAAACCGACCGTGTGTATGGCCCATCAGACTTTTGTCCTTCAGACCAAAGTTTTAGAACTTGCTTTAAAATCGAACCGATGGACGGCTGACCATCGGTCAAAACCGATGGTTAGTACACAAAAGCATCGGTTCAAAACACGTGCATGCTCAGAATCAAGTCGATGCATGCTTGGAAGCATTGAACTTCATTTTTTTCAGCACGTCGTGTGTTTTACGTCACTGCGTTCTGACCCGATCGGTTTTTGAACTGATGGTGTGTACGCACATCAGACCATCAGACCATCAATTCATCAGACCATCAGTCCGTTTTCATCAGTTTGGACTGATCGTGTGTACAAGGCCTTAGGCTTCTTCAGGATATGAACAAGGTTCAAAGGAGAAAACAAGTCTCACCGTCTGGAACGAGATATATACAAATTACACATATGACAAAAAACATCATCATAATATGTCATAAAACAAATACTAACATCTGTCCAATGAGAGAGCCAACAAAAGAGAGACACAGACAAACCTGAGGCCCCATACACACGACCGAGTTTCTCGGCAGAATTCAGCCAGAAACTCGATCGGAGCTGGATTCTGCCGAGAAACTCGGTCGTGTGTACACTTTTCACCGAGGAAGCCGACGAGGAACTCGTCGGGCCAAATAAAGAACATGTTCTCTATTTCCTCGTTGTTCAATGAGGAAAGTTGACGAGGAACTTCATGAGTTTGGCACGTCGAGTTCCTCGGACGTGTGTACGGGGCCTAAGAGTACCTTGAAGTACCATTCTGCTCACTGGAGCACCAGGCCCCCCACATGTAGTGGCAGGTGCAGGTGGCTCTGGCTCTCAACCGCCCCCCTGAGAGGTAGAGCCAGCTGTCAATCAGGCAGCTGGGTGGGATCCTTCCAGAGCCTTTAACAAGTCTACCACATCAGCTGAAAGTGGACAATCAGCTGATTCTGGGTGACAGGAAACCAAAAGAAAGTGCACTCCTGTGACTTACAAGAGATGTATGGCCACAAAAGCTTAGGCCATTCTTCTCTTTTAATAACAGATTCATTTAAGAAGACAAGGCTATACTTTACAACAATGGTTCCCAAACGGTTGCCCTTTCTTTGCCTTTAACTAGCTCTTGGGACACTATTCCTCCCACTGACACAAACAATGTGGCACTGTTGCTCTCAATGATACAAACAGTGAGGGACAATATCCACCCTTACTGCGCTCTATTTGTTCTACCACCTCTTTGAAGTTTGTTTGCCAAGATTGCTGTGGTTGCTGTGCAGTGATGTTTACCTGTATGGACATTTTGGTGTGAGATCTCTTTGAGACCCATCTGGATTTTCTGTGAGCATGTCTTTTTGACCTTTTAATTAAAAACATTTACACGATGATGAGGTGTTTTTTCTCCTTTTATACTTTTATGCTGGATCACCTGAGAATTTTACTTGCCACCAAGATCATCACCATCACATGTTCCTGGTTCCTGGTCTGATTGCTGTAGGAAGGCCCCGCTGGAAACATCATCAGGAGTGTCCGGAAGGTTACCCTGGTAAGGCAATCGGCCTACACAAGCCTCAAGGACCCCCCACCGTATGGTGAGTTGTGGGTCTACACCATCTGGTAAGGGCATTTACTCTTACTAGAGATTATTTGCTTGGGGATGAGACACCACTCAGAAAGAAAAGTGTTCTTCTCTGTTTTCCATCTATAAGAACATAGAGTACCTCTGTATATGGAATGGAACTATGCACTCCATGGCATTTACCATATAGAACTTTTTTCCCTCACTATATGAATATCACGTTTGTTTGTGTTTGATTACACATGTGCATATTTTGGGAGGTTGTTATAGCCTCTTTGAGAATTTTAGGTTCCTGCTCCTAGGTATTCACAACATTCATTGTTCGGGAAGAGTCTATTCTTGCCGACCATCTAGGTCTGGCAAGATATACCAGTTACTTCCCGTCTATTTTAATCACCTCGTATTGGGTATTTTTTGCTGAATTTTTTCACTATATGATATTGCCCAACAGGGCATATTTGTTTCTATTGGCGCTGCACTTTTTCTTTAATTCCACCCACTGACACCAATGATGAAACACTATTTTTCCCACTGACACTGACGGGGCACTATTCCTCCAACAGACTAATGCCCTGTACACACGATTGGTTCGTCTGATGAAAACGGACCGTTTTCATCGGACGAACCGATCGTGTGTGGGCCCCATCACTTTTTTTCCCCATCAGTGAAAAAAAATAGAACCCGTTTAAATTTTTACTATGGTTAAAAAACCGATAGAAAAAAACGATCGTCTGTGGGGAAATCCATCAGTCAAAAATCCATGCATTCTCAGAATCAAGTCGACGCATGCTCGGAAGCATTGAACTTAATTTTTCTCTGCACGTCGTTGTGTTTTACGTCACCGCGTTGGACACAATCGGATTTTTAACCGATTGTGTGTAGGCAAGACTGATGAAAGTCAGCTTCATTGGATATCTGATGAAAAAATCCATTGGTCCGTTTTCATCAGACAAACAGATCGTGTGTACAGGGCATTAGGCCACAATTCCTTCCACCAACACAAAGACTGAGGCACAATTCTTATGAGTGAACCCAACAATGGGGCACTAGTCCTCCCATTGAAACCAACCCTGAGGCATGTTTTACTCTAGTTGACCACAAAACCTGGAGGATTGTTCATTAGCACTGACTCTACTGCTGGCCACAATCTGGTCCCCCTAAAGTCCGAAGGACAGTGAACTGTTTTTTTTTTTTTAAAGCTTATAGACCTCTGCTTTGCAGGGAATAGTAATAATAATAATAATAATAATAATAATAATAATAATAATAATAATAATAATAATGATAATAATATTTAAGGGGATGTTAAATCTTTCAAGGCCCAGGTTTGTACAGACCATAATAGGTTTATTCCACAAAAAGTATAAGTACAAGTTTTATTCCACAAAAAGAAGTATAAGTACAAGACCCTGTATAGTCTTAAATATTTACAATAATCTGCATCCAAAGGCACTTTGTTCCAAGAAACAAATTTCTCAATCCAAATTGTTCAACACTTAAAAGAAGATGTACCGCACTACTGCCCTTCTTTATCTTTCCTCTTGGCTTGCTCCTGCCTCTTCTACCTTATGCTTCTTCTCATCTGGGTCATTTGGTGCAAAGCACCCCTGAAGGTGGGAAGAGGAGTTGCTACACCCAAAGAAGTAGGAGTTGCCAGCTGCGTTAGACTGAAGTGCTGAGGAGATGATCACCGGATGATGGCTGGATGAGCAGGATGCACTGGCAGGCAGGCAGGCATCCCTCAGAAGTACCAGGCAATACTTGGCAGTAGGGAGAGCCAGGAGCAGGGTCAGGAGCCACTCCAGTAGTCATGCACGGAAGTTCAGTCAGGAGCAGAAACAAGTCAAAGAATCAGAAACAAGCCGGGATCTTACACAGGAAAGCAGGCAGCAGCAGAGTCAAGAGAGCAGGCCATGGTCATACACAGACAATAAGGAAAATCAGAGTCAGTAGAACAAGCCAAGGGTCAGATCCAGGGATGGAGATGAGCAAAGGCAAGTGCTGAGGAGATGATCGCCGGATGATGGCTGGATGAGCAGGATGCACTGGCAGGCAGGCAGGCAGGCATCCCTCAGAAGTACCAGGCAATACTTGGCAGTAGGGAGAGCCAGGAGCAGGGTCAGGAGCCACTCCAGTAGTCATGCATGGAAGTTCAGTCAGGAGCAGAAACAAGTCAAAGAATCAGAAACAAGCCGGGGTCTTACACAGGAAATCAGGCAGCAGCAGAGTCAAGAGAGCAGGCCATGGTCATACACGGACAATCAGGAAAATCAGAGTCAGTAGAACAAGCCAAGGGTCAGATCCAGGGATGGAGATGAGCAAAGTCAAAGGCAAGTGCTGAGGAGATGATCGCCGGATGATGGCTGGATGAGCAGGATGCACTGGCAGGCAGGCATCCCTCAGAAGCACCTGGCAATACTTGGCAGTAGGGAGAGCCAGGGGCAGGGTCAGGAGCCACTCCAGTAGTCATGCACGGGAGTTCAGTCAGGAGCGGAAGCAAGTAGAAGAATCAGAAACAAGCCGGGGTCTTACACAGGAAAGCAGGCAGCAGCAGAGTCAAGAGAGCAGGCAATGGTCATACACGGACAATCAGGAAAATCAGAGTCAGTAGAACAAGCCAAGGGTCAGATCCAGGGATGGAGATGAGATAAGTTAAAGGCAAGTGCTGAGGAGATGATCACCGGATGATGGCTGGATGAGCAGGATGCACTGGCAGGCAGGCAGGCATCCCTCAGAAGTACCAGGAAATACTTGGCAGTACGGAGAGCCAGGAGCAGGGTCAGGAGCCACTCCAGTAGTCATGCACAGGAGTTAAGTCAGGAGCAGAAGCAAGTCGAAGAATCAGAAACAAGCCGGGGTCTTACACAGGAAAGCTGGCAGCAGCAGCAGAGTCAAGAGAGCAGGCCATGGTCATACACGGACAATCAGGAAAATCAGCGTCAGTAGAACAAGCCAAGGGTCAGATCCAGGGATGGAGATGAGATAAGTCAAAGGCAAGCCGGGTCGGTAGAAGAGAATTTAATAATAGCAAAAGCAGGAACAAAACTTGTGGATCAGACTGCTGACTTTAAATAGGCCACTGGGCACCAGGATGTTACACACATTGCGTGCATCATGGCGCACACGTGTGTGCGATTGTGCATTAATGTTCACAGCTGTTCGTGGTCGCGCACACATGCACACCGGCACACACTTGAGTGCCTTTCAATATCATCTGGGGCCATGTTGAGTGTTGGCAGATGTGCCAGTTCTTCTGTGAACCATCGTCTGACAGTGTCCCCCCAAAGGGCAGCCTCCAGATGCCTAGACATGCTAATTTCTCTAGGTATCTGCTGAAAAATAAGTTTAAGAGTGTGCATTACTTGTGGGTTTTTATGAACATTCCTCAGATGAGTACCCCTTCCATTTTATGAGGTACTGGACTTGCCTTGCCCTCTTTCAACAATCCAGGACAGCTTTCACCTTAATCGCTGTTTCTTCTCTGACTGAGATTGGAGGTGGAGGAGAATCCTTCCATCCAGAAAAGGGACCTGAAGTGGCTGGCTTAAGCAGAGAAACATGGAAGACTGGGTGAATCTTATAAGAGTTCGGTAGGGACAGTTTGAAGGCCACATGGTTAATTTCCTTTTTGATTACAAAGGGACCAATGAACCTTAGACCCAGCTCCCAAAAAGGGGAAGGACAATTTACGGTTCGCTGTAGAGAGCCACACTTAGTCCCCAACCTTCAGAGCTGGATTCCCTTTTTTCTTCCTGTCATAATATTATTTGTAATCCTCCTGTGCCCTTCACATGGTTTCCTGGAGAACCTGATATTTTCTTGGATGAAAGTTAATCTGTTTTGTACAGCAGATACTGATGCTTCTGGAGCAGTATTAGGCAGGCAAGAGGGATGGAATCCATATTTCTCCCAGAATGGGAACTGATTGGTGGCAGAATGTACAGAGTTATTGTAAGCAAACTTGACACAAGGAAACAAACCATCCAGTTATTTTAAGAGAATATAGAAAAGCAGCAGAGATATTGCTCCAGTCTGATTTGTTCTCTCTGTCTGGCCAGAAATCAGACATTAAGCAGATGACAGTCAACCTTTAATGCTCAAGGATCTACAGAGAGCCCTCCAGAACCTGGAGGTGAATTGTACCCCTCTGTTATAGATGATGCTGTTCGGCTGGCCATATAATCTTATGATCGTCTTGATGAAGACGTGTTGTATCCATGGCTGAGGGGAACACACCAGTAGCAAAACATGGGCCATTTTTGACAGACGATCCACCACCACCAAAATTGTGGAAAACCCTTCTGAGGGGGGCAAATCTGCTATAAAATCCATGGATAGCATCTTCCAAAGGCAGCCTGGGACTGGCAATGTTCTTAACAGGCCCCAAGTTTTAGTGCGACTACCTTTAGTTCGGAGACAGGTTGTACAAGAATCCATATAGCCCTTGCAATCTTGCCTCAGGTTACCCTACCATTATGACTTCTGAATAAGATCAGTCATCATATGGACCCTGAAAGGTTTTGAGGACCTGGAGTCTATCTCCATGGGGTAAAAAGATCTTGACCTTGTGCCATAAGCCCTTCTTGTTTTCTGAGTGAGGAAATCTCAGATTCTGAGCACCGTGCAGATGCTTGTTCGAGAGTTGTCTTTAGGTTAGGTTGAATGAGAAGAAAATTCTGCGGGGGAAAGATAGTGCTGGGGGCAACAGTTTTGGTAGTCTCTGAGAAACATGCGTGAGAGAGCATCTGCTTTCCCATTCTTGGACCCTGGATGAAAGTTGAACCTTGAAAAGATTAAGTTCCACCGGGTCTACTGTGGTCTTAAACATTTGGCAAATCTAAGATACTCCAGGTTCTTGTGATCTGTTAATATCATAAAGGGGTGAGCCTCGCCTTCCAACAAATACTTCCATTCTTCCAATGCAGCCTTTATGGCCAACAGTTTCTATTCCTCATGACATAATTCCTTTCGGGCTGGCTCATCTTCTGGGAAAAGGAAGCTACTGGATGCAGTAGTATTTTAGGACCTTCACGTTGCATTGACCTCCAAGACATAGGGCAGTCTGGGTCTGGCTGTTGCAGAACAAGAGCTGAAGTAAACAGATTTTAGCTTATCAAAAGTCGTTTGGGATTCTTGGGACTGAAAATGAGTGCGTTGATGAGTCAGCTGAGTATTTGGGGAAATAATGTTAGAGAAGTCTTTAATGAATCTCCAATATAAATTGGCAAACCTCATGAACGTTTGGATGCTCTTCTTATCGGTGGGGACTGGCCATTCTAGGATAGTGGATACCTTTTGCGGGTCCATGGCAACTCCATCAGTGGATATGATCAAGCCCAAGAATTGTATGGACACTTTTTCAAAATCACACTTTTCCGCTTTTGCATAAAGTTTGTGTTTTCTTAGTGTAGACAGAACTTTAACATGAATTCTGTGTAGCTCCAAGGTGGCAGAGAAAATGAGAATATCATCCAAGTAGACGATCAGGAAGTTATCCAGGAACTCTCTAAAGACATTGTTTACAAAATGCTGGAAAGTAGCAGAGCCCCCCCCAGCCCCCAAAGAACCTCTCCATGTAGAGGGCATGTGGCCTAGTATGGTTCACTCGCTCGTCCCCCCTTTCCTGGCCTACCGGGCTGCATGCTCGGATAACGATCTGGCATAGATTTTGGAGCAAACCCCACCCCTTTTTATTTTCAAATTTTTGCATGGGGGTTACCTTAGAATCCATACCAGATGTCATGAACAGGTGTGACCAGAACTGTGTGGACTGTAACAGAGGGAACCAAACTCATGTAAAGTGAAATAATGTTGTTTATTAAGAAAGTAAATATAAATGTAAACACACCTCCAATACCAAACAGTGAAAAACAATCCAACAACCAGTGACCCACAAATAACAACAGTCTAAATAAGCATGTACAATAGATGGGAAATACCAGAATCCCAAATGTAGCCAGGCCAGGGTTCTGCACGGGAAATCAGCAGATGGGGCAAGGAGCAAGACAGGACAGGGAGAAGGTGGATGGGATCAGGCTGCAGGGCAGGGATGCCGGATGACAGGATCACAGGAGGGACAGGATCAGGTTCAGGCTCAGGTACAGGTTTACAGGATCACAGGTAACGGACAGGGCTCAAAAACAATACCAAGGCAACTGTGTAAGTACTTGCCAGGTCTTAATACATATCTCCTGCAATTAGCCTCAGGTGACGCCTGATCGCAGGAGATGATGTTGGCTCCACACTGCCGGGAGACACCAGCTGGTGGACACCAGTACTGCGGCCCAAAGATCTAACAGCGCCACCAGCAGGTGAAAACTTTCTTCGCAACTCCAGACTGCTAGGAGACACCCGCTGGCGGACACCAGTACTGCGATCCAAAGAACCAACATCGCCACCAGCAGGTGAAACCTTTTCTGACACCAGACCTGAAGGGACTGGATTGGGGGAGGGGGGACTCCAGGCTGTTTTTTTCCCTGGAATTTTCTATTGCTGGCATTGTTTTAATTACATTTCAGCTGTCAGTGTGGAAACCCACTGACAGCTGATGAGTCATCAGCTGTTAAGGATGCAGAGACCAGCTTCTTGTCCTGCTGCTTAGTAACCAGTTATTCTCTACACAGAATTCAAATTGGCCGATCATTTTTCAACTGATCCGAATTTGAATCATTCTGAAAATTTGGAATTAGTTAGAAATCTAATAAACAAAACAACATTTTATGAAAATCTAACTAAAATAACCAAAATCCTCATACACGTGATCGAACTTCCATCGGAATTTTACCCTCAGAGGAGCCGCTGGTTAGATTTGGGATCGGCGTATTTAAGTTACCTCTATGTGGTGTCTAGGGGTGATGGTAGTGATAGAGTGTCCAGACCGTTGGTTGACGTTTTCAAATGCTTTATTTTCCTGGTCAAACACGACCAACATGTCAACTTGAAGTAGACAGGATAGTTTGGTGAAGGAAGAACAACTTTGCAGAATCAGACTATGGATAGAGAAAGCAGTCCTGCCTCCTTTAATTGTATTCTTCGACACTCGGAGTGGGTAAAGTGCCCCTGGACAGGCCTCTCTCACGGGTCTGGCAGCCAGAGCGCCACTTAGAACTTCTGAGAAGGAACAACTCTCTGCCACAGACTTGGCTCTAACTGAATTAGGATGTTGAGGTAAGACCTCTGCCACAGGCCTAGTGCTTGAAAGTTTGAAAAGTAGAGAAAATCCTCTCAGTATGTCTTTTGGGGTCACCAACTGACAGACTGAATGCAAACCTCAGATGCAGAAATCCAAGATGCCTCCTCAGGACCAAACCCTCTCCAAAGCACAAGGTACTGAAGAATGCCTCTGCAGAGACGAGAATCCAGAACTTAAGTAACCTCATACTTTAGATTATCCTCATTGACCAGAACCGAAGTAGGGAGAAGACAAGAGGATTTATTGAGGACCAAAGGCCTTTTAGGTCTTTGCACCCCATTTGTTGAGGAGGTTTCATCTGGGATTCCCCTTTATTCCTGGGTCCAGGCTGGGGAGGGGGCCATAAGAGGGAGGGCACTGTCATGGATATGCAATAAAGTCTACCTTGCTGTTCAACCGTGTTGTTAGCTTAAGTTCCTGTCTGCAGTGTGCTACGATTATCTTCCTGTGTACCGTTTTTGGCTCGTCCCTGACTTCTCCTGTTTGCCTGTGATCCTGACCTTTTGCCCGCCCCTCGGTTACCCTTGTCTGCCTGTTGCCCTGACCTCGGCTTACCCATCACTACCGCTTGTCCTGCTTGCTGCTTCCCCTCTCTCCCTGCGGAGCATGACCTAGGGGATCCCAGGGGTCGCGACCTGGATCCAGCTGCGGCGAAGGCCATCCTCACCACTAGAGGCTCTGGTGAACACAAAGCTGGGTCTTAGACTCTGCACCCTGGGTGATCTTGGGTTCACGCTTCCTCTCTATTCGCAGCAGTCAGCCATAGGGTTCACTACCCTGTGGTGCATCCCTGACCCCAACGGGGTGCACTTGTCACCTGGCCACAGCCATTGGCAACAGCACTCGCCAGGGCTCCCCCTGTTTAATGTTTTCACCTTGGAACCCTTCTTAAAAAAATTAAGATCGAACTCCGACATCAAAGGAATCCAGATAGGGGACAGGGAATTTAATCCTATGCGAACAACATTTTGTTATCGCTGAGGTCACCTTTTTATCACCCTACCAAACTTACTGAAAGACATAGAACACTTCGGGGTCTTGTCAAACTTTAAAGTTAATTATACAAAATCTCATGCATTGAACGTTTCGCTCTCCCACAGGACATAGACCGTTGCCAGGGCTCCTTCCCCTTCTAATGGAAAAGAGACTCAATCACATATCTGGGCATCCAGATTACATCTAAACTGTCAGATCTGTACAAATACAACCATAATTCGTTCCAGAAACATGCTTGTAATCCAAAGCACTTGTATATCAAAGCATTTTCTTTACAGAGTATAAAAGAGAAGAGGGGCACCTCTAAGTGTAGCAATATGTTGCTAAATGTCGTACCTTCATTAAATGTAATCTTATTGCTACACTCAGAGGCTCCTCTCTTCTTTTTTTATACATAAGATATTTAGTAAGAGGTACAGTACGGCAAGTTTTTTGAAGTTGTAATTTTTCATAATTATTTATCACACACGGCATATGCATACTTGCAACTACACCCCAAAACACATTCTGCTACTCCTCCTGAGTATGGTGTTACTACATGTGTGAGACTAATTCACAGCCTAGCCATATAGAGAGAGACCCAACATCCAAGGAGTACCCTCAGACATTATCCACTTTTAGACCACCCCTTCTTCTGACACTTTTTCTTTACAAGTAAAATCAGTATTTTTGCTGGAAAATTACATAGAACTCCCAGAGGTTTTTCAAATGCAATTTTACACATTAATGCATAAATACGCTTAATGAATTTCAATGTACACAAAGACAATATAATACAGACATTTTTGATTAAAATATAAACTATGGTGTTGCGCTGGGTAAATAGATACCAAACACGTCACGCTTTAACTGCTTGCCGACCAGCGTGTGACGATGTACATCGGCACAATGGCACAGCTGCGCAAATGGGCGTACAGGTACGTCCCCTTTAAATCGAGGCTTAGTGGGCATGCGTGTGCCACGTACTCTGTGGCCGTGCCCGCGGGTCCCGTGGACTTGATGTCTGCCGGTGTCCCTCGATTGTAAACAAGGCATTTCCCTGTTCTGCCTAGTGACATGACAGAGATCTACTGCTCCCTGTAATCAGGAGCAGTGATCGATGTCATGTCAGTAGTAGCCAATACCCCCACAGTTAGAATCACTCCCTAGGACGCATTTAACCCCATGATCACCCCCTAGTGCTTAACCCCTTCACTGCCAGTGTTGTTTACAGTAATCAGTGCATTTTTATAGCACAATGGTCCCAAAATAGTGTCAAAACTAATTACTAATAAAAAAATAAAAAAAATGCCATAAATATATCCCCTATTTTGTAGAGGCTATAACGTTTGTGCAAACCAATCAATATACCAAAAATATATAGAAGAATACATATCAGCCTAAACTGAGAAAGACATTTTTGGGGGATATTTATTATAGCAAAAAGTAAAAAATATTACTTTTTTCAAAATGTACGCTTTTTTTGCTTATAGCTCAAACAATAAAAACTGCAGAGGTGATCAAATACCACCAAAAGAAAGCTCTATTTGTGGGGAAAGAAATTGTTTGGATGCAATGTCGCACAACTGCACAATTGCCAGTTAAAGCGTTGTATCGCAAAAAGTGCTCTGGTCAGGAAAGTGGGTAAATTCTTCCGGGGCTGAAGTGGTTAAAATTGTGCACTCTTGTGAAATGGTGCCAAACGTTGGTATTTAAAAACTCCCTAGGCAACACTTTATAAGCTTTTATTGGTTACCAGTTTAGATTTACACAGGAGGTGATAGAATTATTGCTCTCGCTCAGACGTTCGTGGCAAAACCTCATGTGTGGTGCGATCGCCATTTACGTATGTGTACGGGACCAACGTGTACATGTGCCTTTGCATGGGAGCGCTTTAAATGTTTTATTTATTGGTGGAACACTGGTACACTGACAGACGTTTTTGTGCACCTGTACACTGACAGATGTTTTTGCGCACTTGTGCACTGTGGCAGATGTTGATCGTTCACCGACGGACACTGACAGATGTTGATTTTACAATGGGACACTATTGCAGATATTTTTGTGCACTGGTACAGATGTCAATGGGACACTGGTTCAAGAAGACATATGTTTTGTGCACTGGGACATTGGTACAGGTCAGGCGAAGGCTAGAAGGCATCCACTTACCACTGGCAGCCCAGCACCTTATGCCTTGTAAAGCGGATACATGTTTTCCAGTTTGTAAGTGTCATTTTATTATTAAATTACTACACTATGTGAGTTTGTTTCCTCGTTTGATCCTGGTTGGTTCCAGGCGACACCAGCGTTGTCAGCTGCACATCCCATTGTACTGTTCTGCTGGGTATTTAGGAGGAAAGAGAAGATCAAGCAAGCACCCTCTCACCAGAAAAAGCATGTTAGACCCTTATGCATGAGAGGGCTGTTTTCCAAGCACTTTAGCACTTTTGATTAATATTTGAGCACAGAGCACATTTTTAAAGAAGAAGGTTCATTGTGGAATGAACATTCTTGGGACAGTTTAAGAATGTATTTCTTATTTTTTACGGACAGTTCTTTATAATTCTTATGTGTAGTCTAATAGGATTTAGACTATGTTCATATTGAAGTGATTTGTCACACGATTTGAAAGATCAAATCGCATGACAAGTCGCAGCCTATTTGAGGCAATGGCACTGTTTCAATCGGTGCGACAACAATTTTGTGGGGCTGCACCGATTTGAAAAAGTAGTTCCTGCTTTTGCAGATTTCCGGTGCGATTTCAATAGACATCTGTGCATGAAGCCACACAGATGTCTATCAAGTAGCAGCTGAATCACGCTGACCTTGCTACTTTGAAATCGCGCTACTTCAGGTGAAGTAGCGCGATTTCAAAGTAGCATCAATGTGAACCACGGCTTATATGATTTAGTTTAATTTATATGTATTTTAGTACATACTGTAATGTGCTGTGTTTTATTATATAAAGAATTGAGTAGGCGTATAACACCTTGAGAAGCATCAATAGAGGTAGAGGTTCACATGGTATAACTCCTAGCCCAAGTTTCTTCGATATTAATATCACTTAGTACTGAAACATGCAACGTGTATATTGTATGGTTTTACTCATTTATGTAGTTTCTGTATATGGATACTTCTTGATTTTTTATTTTATTTTGCACCAATAAAAATATATTTTTTTTACTTGATGTGTAATCTGTCCAGGGTACCGAGATAGTCTATTTTTCTCTCTTTCCTTTTTTGCCTTGGAGATTCCTTGTGGGAAATAATCTCCTTGCATCCATTCAATATCACTTAGTAGCCTGAAGTTTAGTGCCGTATTTTACAGCACAGGCTAAAGATAAATATATATCTTGTACAATATATCTCTCTGGAAATGTTTTCCCAAACAACAGCATGCTGAGCAGTGGAAAAAAAAAACACAGATAGAGGAAGCAGATAGCCATCTACTGTGAACTGGCTTTGTTTTTGGTAAGATAAATGGTTCCTGAATGGGGCTTGGTCAACATGATCTCTGGTCAGAGATGTCCCTTTTGGCTTCATAGGGAGGATAGGGTGAAGCAAAGTAAAATTAATATACAATAGTACCATGTCACTGGAAAAAAAAGCTACCGTAACTTTATTGTTCAAAATAATAATTTATCATCTCTGAGGGCAAAAGAGAAGCTAATGTTTTTTCCTTTGGTGAATTTTAAGCAAGCTCTCATAACCCCACTGTGAGACTATATACTGCATTTTGATTTGCAAAATAGCTTTCTACATAAGCAATATAAAATACCAACTGTAGATCTATTATTTTTATTATACCAAGATTTCTTTTAGGTACTTATTACATCTTAATTCATTTATACATTAGAGGATAGATTTACCAGGGAAAACAAAAGGACAAATTGCTATGCAATTGACAATTGCATAGCACATCTATAAATTATTTCTGAATTATCTGGTAGTTCAGTGTGCTCATACAGGATCTCGTCCCTGTATGCTGTAACAAATACAGTATCTCACAAAGGTAAATACACCCCTCACATTTTTGTAAATATTTTATTATATATTTTCATGTGACAACATAAAAAAATTATACTTTGCTAAAAATGTAAAGTAATGAGTGCACAGCTTGTATAACAGTGTCAATTTGCTGACCCCTCAAAATAACTCAACACACAGCCATTCATGTCTAAACCGCTGGCAACAAAAGTAAGTACACCCTTAAGTGAAAATGTCCAAATTGGGCCCAGTTTTCCCTCCCAGTGTCAGTGACTCATTAGTGTTACAAGGTCTCACATGTGAATGGGGAGCATGCGTGTTAAATTTAGTGTTATCGCTCTCACTCTCTCATACTGGTTACTGGAAGTTCAACATGGCACCATATGGCAAACAACTCTCTGAGGAGCTGAAAAAAATTATTGTTACTCAACATAAAGATGACCTAGGCTATAAGAAGATTGCCAAGACCCTGAAACTGAGCTGCAGCATGGTGGCCAAGACCATACAGCGGTTTAACAGGAAGTTTTTCAGCGTTATATCCAGAGGATGTCTTTGGGAAATAGACGCATGAGTGCTGCCAGCATTGCTGCAGAAGTTGAAGGGGTGAGGGATCAGCCTGTCAGTACTCAGACCATACGCCGCACACTACATAAAATTGGTCTGCATAGCTGTTGATGATGCACAAGAAAGCCCACAAACAGTTGGCTGAAGACAAGCAGACTAAGAACATGGATTACCGGAACTATGTCCTGTGGTCCAATGAGACTAAGATAAACTTATTTTTTTCAGATGGTGTCAAGCATGTTTGGCAGCAACCAGGTAAGGAGTACAAAGACAAGTGTGTCTTGCCTATAGTCAAGCATGGCGGTGGGAGTGTCATGGTCTGGGGCTGCATGAGTGCTACCAGCACTGGGGAGCTACAGTTCATTGAGGAACCATGAATGCCAACATGCACTTTGATTTACTGAAGCAGAGCCCTCCCATCAGAGACTGGACCGCAGGGCAGTATTCCAGCATGGTAACGACCCCAAACACACTTGCAAGATGACCACTGTCTTGCTAAAGAAGCTGAGGGTAAAGGTGATGGTCTGGCCAAGAATGTCTCCAGACCTAAACCCTGTTGAGCATCTGTGGGGCATCCTCAAACGTAAGGTGGAGGAGCGCAAGGTCTATAACAGGGATATGCAATTAGCGGACCTCCAGCTGTTGCAGAACTAGAAGTCCCATGAGGCATAGCAAGACTCTGACAGCCACAAGCATGACACCCAGTGGCAAAGGCATGATGGGACTTGTAGTTTTGCAACAGCTGGAGGTCCGCTAATTGCATATCCCTGGTCTATAACATCCACCAGCTTTGGGATGTCATCATTGAGGAGTGGAAGAGGACTCCAGTAGCAACCTGTGAAGCTCTGGTGAACTCCATGCCCATGAAGGTTTTGTTGCCAGCGGTTTAGACAATAACGGCTGTGTGTTGAGTTATTTTGAGCATACAGCACTGTTATACAAGCCGTACACTCACTACATTGTAGCACAGTGTAATTTCTTCAGTGTTGTCACATGAAAAAATAAAGCCAATGTAACAAAATTGCTAAACAATAAAATGCACATGTCCCAAGTATATCAATAGGTCAAAAAGACCACTACCCCATTGTTCCAGTGCAAGAAAAGCAGTGTATGGATATTTATCACTGGAACCTCACTTCCTCAGATCTATGTGCACTTGTCATGATACATGCCATGCAGATCTTTTTTAATTAAAAACGGATACCATCAGCACATTATATAGTATGGGGTTTATTTACTAATGGTAAATAGCAGTGGAAGCTGATGCTCACATTTTTGGGGGGGACTCAAACAAACTGAAAAAAAAAAAAAAAACATCAAATGCAGCTACTGTACCCATCAAACGCAGCCACTGTGCCCATCAAGCGCAGCCACTGTGCCCATCAAGCGCAGCCACTGTGCCCATCAAGCGCAACCACTGTGCCCATCAAGCGCAACCACTGTGCCCATCAAGCGCAGAGGGGTGACAGGAGAGAGGGTCGGCGCTCCTGCGCCCTTTATGGATGCACTACCACTGGTAAATAGACTTTGCACTTTGCAAGTGTGATTGCACTCTTTTTTCTAAGTAAATGTGGTAAAGCTTAATTTTGTAAAGAATACCCAATCAGGTGCAGGGAAAATAAAATAAAAACATATTACACATGATTGCATGATGCAAATCATCAGAGCTTTTCCACATTTACTAAGCTCTACGAAAAATGAGTGCAACTGCATTTGCAGTGCAGAGTCTATTTAGTAAGTCAACCCCTATGTGTGTACTATGTATTTTTACTTTGGTCACTTAGACCCCTTTCACACAGGGGCGTTTTTTAGGCGCTTTTGGGCTAAAAATAACACCTGTAAAGCATCCCTGCAGTGTCAGTGTAAAAGCCAGAGAACTTTCACACTGAGGCAATGTGCTGGCAGGACGTTAAAAAATGTCCTGCAAACCGCATCTTTGGAGCGATGAAGGAGCGGTGTGCACACCGCTCCTCTACCGCTCCTGCCCATTGAAATGAATGGACAGCACGGCCGAGGCTGCAGCGGCACTTTGCAGGTGGTTTTAACCCTTTTTTGGCCACCAGTAGGGGTAAAAGCACCCCACTAGCGGCCGAATACCTACGCAAAAATTCCTACTAAAAATAGCGGCTCTTTACCACCGATGCCCCCTGCGCCCCAGTGTGAAAGCAGCCTTATGCCCTGTACACACGACCAGTTTTCCTGACATGCCAAAACCCGATGTGATTCCTCTTAAGCCTGCCTTGCATACACACATTCAGTCAAAAAAACACTCAACAAAAACATGCAGTGACCTCCAACACGTACAACGGAACTATAAAGGGGACGTTCCATTCAAATGGCGCTAGCCTTTGGGCTGCTTTTGCTAATCCTTGTGTTAGTAAAAGTTTGGTGAGAGATGATTCGCACTTTCAGCCTTGTGCTTTTCAGCCTCGTGCTTTTCAGTCCGTTACAGCCTGATGAATTTGCTATCTCCATTACGAACGTTAGTTTTACCAGAACGAGCGCTCCCATTTCATACTTGATTCTGAGCACGCGCGTCTTTTTTCCCCTCGGAAAAGCATACACACGAGCGGTTTTCACAACGAGAAAAAGACTGACGGGAAACGCAGCGAAAAAGGTAGAGCAGGTTCTAATTTTTTTGCAGGAAGTTTTCTCGTCTGGAAACTGCTATGGAGCATACACACGACCGGTTTTCCCGACCAATCTAAAAAATTGCAGTTTTCTCGTCAGACCTGGAGTAATCGCTTCTGATCCAGCCGAGGATATCCCTGTCTCTGAGCATTTTTGATCCCTGTGGGGGTCCGACGGATCTGTTAAGCGGCCATCCTTTTCATTTATATGTGGGGATTTCGTGTCTATAAGTTTCCTGCATCCATCCAGTCATTCAATGGAGGATTGAGATCGCATATGAGCCAGCACATTGATGCCATTGTGCAAGGACTCACTTATTCTTAACACACCTTTGACATAGGATTAAGAACACTTGATTTAATTTATTGTCAATTTATTGTCTGTCAGTTTTTGAATTGAACATTTATACATGCATTTTATTGCTTAAGTTTGGTAGCGCACTTTTTTCTCTTTTTCTTTATATTTGTTTTAAGCCCAATATTAGGCTTTTTTTGTATTTAGGTGCAGTGCCATCACTTTAATTGGTACTCAATAAATCATAGTCCAATTTACTCCTGTGGGGGAGGGAATCATTCCTGATCTCAGAAGAGGCAATCAGATATTTCCAGGATCAACAATCTCTTAAGCCCTGTAGAAACGATTGGTTTGTCTGATGAAAACGGACCGATGGACCGTTTTCATCGGACAAACCGATCGCGTGTGGGCCCCATCGGTTTGTTTTCCATTGGTGAAAAAAATAGAACCTGTTTTAAATTTTTCTTATGGATAAAAAATTATCGTCTGTGGGGAAGTCCATCGGTTAAAAATCCATGCATGCTCAGACTGAATTAGGAGACGGGAGCCCTCGTTCTGGTAAAACTAGCGTTCGTAATGGAGATAGCACATTCGTCACACTGTAACAGACTGACAAGCACGAAGACTGAAAAGCATGAATCGGCTCTCACCAAACTTTTACTAACACAAAATCAGCAAAAGCAGCCCAAAGGGTGGCGTCGTTGGATTTGACCTTCCCCTTTATAGTGCCGTCATACGTGGTGTACGTCACCGCGTTCGGACACAAACGTTTTTTTTTGACGAAGGGTGTGTAGGCAAGACTGATGAAAGCCAGCTTCATCGGATATCCGATGAAAAAATCCATCGGATTAGATTCCATCAGATATCCGATCGTGTGTACAGGGCATTAGTGTTATTACCCTAATAATTAATATACAGTAATTATAGTTTGTGTTTTCAGGAATGTATCCATTTTTTTTTTTTAGGTAGGGATGAGCCAAACACCCCCCGGTTCGGTTCGCAGCAGAACATACAAACAGGCAATTTTTTTTTTCAAAAACACGCAAACACTGTTAAAGTCTATGGGACATGAACATGAAAAATCAAAAGTGCTAATTTTAAAGGTTAATATGCAAGTTATTGTCAGAAAAAGTGTTTGAGGACACAAGTCCTGCCCCAGGGGACATGTATCAATGCATTTTTTTAAAAAAACAACCGTTTTTTTTGGAGCAGTGATTTTAGTGAAAGTGAAGTGAACAACAAAAGTGAAATATTCCTTTACATTTTTTACCTTGGGGGTGTCTATTGTATGCCTGTAAAGTAGCGCATGTTTCCCGTGCTTAAAAAAGTCTGTGCACAAAATGACATTTCTAAAGGAAAAAAAGTCATTTAAAACTCACGGCTATAATGAATTGTCAGGTCAAATACAGATCAAAGTCATTTTAAAAAAATAGCATGGGTTCCCTCCTTAGTAGAGTTGAGCGGACACCTGGATGTTTGGGTTCGACGGGTTCGGCCGAACTTCGGAAAAAAGTCCGGGTTCGGGACCCGAACTTGACCCGAACTTGACCCCAAACCCGAAACCCATTGAAGTCAATGGGGACCCAAACTTTTCAGTACAAAAATGTCTCTAAAACACTAAGGGAAAGGGCTAGAGGGCTGTATATGGCAGCAAAATGCCGGTAAGAGCATGGCAAGTAAAAATAACATAAAAAAAAAATCTTGACCTAGGAGGACGAGGTCCATATGGAGTAGGAGGTTGAGGTGGCGGTGGATGTGGCGGTGTAGGTGGAAGTGGCGGTGGAGGAGGACGAGGTAGACAACACAGCAGGTTTTGGTTTTTAATTGATTTATTTTTAAAATTAGGGTACACCCCAAAAGAGTGAGAAAGATCTAGGGTTGCCACCTCATCCCTTTAAACCTGAACACATAGTAATTACACACGTCCTGGGGCTAATTTAATGTCGATAAGGCACCAAGTGAGTTTAATTAGCAGCACCTTAATCAGCCAGAGAACCTATTCGGCACAAGGTACAGACGAGTCCGGTGGGATGCATGCCTGGTTCATTTTAATGAACGTGAACGTGCTAAATACACGTTCAGATAATACACTGGCTGCAGGGCAGGCCAGCACCTCCAAGGCGTAAAGGGCAAGCTCAGGCCATGTGCCCAATTTGGAGACCCAGAAGTTTAAGGGGGCAGACCTGTCATTCAGTACGTGTAGGCATGTGCACAGATAATGCTCAACCATGTTGGTGAAATGCTGCCTCCTGCTAAAACGTTCCATATCAGCTGGTGGTGCTGGTTGTTGTGGCGTGCTGACAAAGCTTTTCCACATTTCAGCCATGCTAACACTGCCTTCTGAGGTGCTGGCGGTGCCCCGGCTGCGTTGGCCACCTCTTCCTCCTCCTCTGCCTTCGCCTTGTGCTTCCACTGTGCCCCCGCTGTCAGGTGGAAATTCCACTAGCAGCCCGTCTACCAGCGTGCGCTTGTACTCGCGCATCTTGCGATCACGCTCCAGTGAGGGAATTAAGGATGGTACATTGTCCTTGTAATGGGAATCCAGCAGCGTGGCCACCCAGTAATCAGCACCTGTTACAATGTGCGAAACACGGCGGTCATTGCGGAGACACTGCAGCATGTAATCGCTCATGTGTGCCAGGCTGCCCAGAGGCAACGAAAAGCTGTCCTCTGTGGGAGGTGTATCATCTGTGTCCTCTGTATCTCCCCAGCCACGCACCAGTGATGGCCATGAGCTGGTCTGGGTGCCACCCTGCTGTGAACATGGTTCCTCCTCCTCCTCATCCTCCACCTCGTCATCCTCCAGAACTGTGCCCTTGCTGGACAATTGTGTACTTGGCCTTTGTTGGTGCAGGAACCCGCCATCGGAAGCTACTTGTGAATGACTGCCCTGAAAGCCTTGGAAATTATCCCGATTCCTCCTCCTCCTGTGCCACATCCTCTTCCATCATCGCCTGAAGCGTTTTTTCAAGGAGGCATAGAACTGAGATAGTAACGCTGAGAACGGCGTCATCGGCACTGGCCATGTTGGTGGAGTACTCGAAACAGCGCAACAAGGCACACAGGTCTTGCATGGAGGCCCAGTTATTGGTAGTGAAGTGGTTCTGTTCCACAGAGCGACTCACACGTGCGTGCTGCAGCTGAAACTCCACTATTGCCTGCTGCTGCTCACACAGTCTGGCCAGCATGTGCAAGGTGGAGTTCCACCTTGTGGGCACGTCACATATGAGGCGGTGAGCGGGAAGGCCGAATTTACGCTGCAGCGCTGCCAGACGAGCAGCAGAAGGGTGAGAACACCGAAAGTGCGCACAGATGGCCGACACTTTCTGTAGCAGCTGTGGCATATCGGGGGAAGTTTTCAGGAACCTCTGCACCACCAAATTCAGCACATGCGCCAGGCAAGGGATGTGCGTCAAACCGGCTAGGCCCAGAGCTGCTATGAGATTTCGCCCATTATCGCACACCACCAGGCCCGGCTTGAGGCTCACTGACGCCAACCACTCATCGGTCTGTTGTTCCATGTCCGTCCACAACTCCTGCGCGTTGTGTGGGGTTTTTCCCCCAAACAGGAAAGTTTTAAAACTGCCTGCTGGCGTTTACCCATGGCTGTGCTGAAGTTGGTGGTGAATGTGTTACGCTGACCAGATGAGGAGGCGGTAGAGGATGAGGAAGCGGAGTAGGAGGAGTTAGCAACAGGAGGTAAACTGAAGCGCCCTGCAATCCTCGGTGGTGGAAGAACATGCGCCAAACTGCAATCCGCCTCAGGCCCAGCCGCCACTGCATATACCCAGTGTGCTGTTAGGGAGATATAACATCCCTGACCGTGCAAACTGGTCCACATATCCGTAGTTAGGTGGACCTTGGCACAGATGGCGTTGCGCAGTGCACACCTGATTTTGTCCCCCACTTGGTTGTGCAGGGAAGGGATAGCTCACCTGGAAAAGTAGTGGCGGCTGGGCACGACGTACTGTGGGACAGCCAATGCCATCAGGCTTTTAAAACTCTGTGTCTCCACCAGACGGAATGACAGAATTTCAAAGGCCAGGAATTTTGAAATGCTGGCATTCAGGGCCAGGGATCGCGGGTGGGTAGGGGGTTTCTTCCTCTTCCGCTCCAGTGTTTGGGAGATAGAGAGCTGAATGCTTCCATGGGACATTGTGGAGATGTTTGGTGACCCAGGTGGTAGTGTTGCTTGCCGGTCCTCTAATTGCGGGGTGGCAGGTGGCACTGCCATTACAGAGGTGGATGAAGAGGCCGAGAGGCCCGAGACTGAAGCAGAAGAGGAAGCAGGAGGAGCCAGAGACCTTTCTTGGTTTTTGAGGTGTGTACTCCACTGTAGCACGTGCCTTGCACTTAGATGCCTGGTCATGCAGGTTGTGCTCAGGTTGAGAACGTTTATGCCTTGCTTCAGCCTCTGATTGCACAGCGTGCAAACCACTCGTGTCTTGTCATCAGCACATTGTGTGAAGAACTGCCACGCTAGGGAACTCCTTGGACCTGGCTTTGGTGTGCCCGGTCCCTTGCTGCATTGGGCAGTAGCAGGCATACTGTCTAGGGGACAGACGCTCTGCTTTGGGACCCTGCTCCCTCTTCTGCTGTGCTGGTGGCTCTGTGCGACCACCGCCTATTCCTCCGAACTACATGGGTCACTTGCGTGAGGTTGATTCCATGTGGGGTCGAGGACCTCATCGTCCACCACATCATCTTCCACCCAGTCTTCACCACTGCCCTCCTTGTCGGTCTGCACAATTGCAAAAGCAGCAGCAGTTGGCAACTGTGTTTCATCATCATCCGAGACATGCTGTGATGGTCCCCCCATGAACTCATCTTGAAACATAAGTGGTTGGGCATCGGTGCACTCAATCTCTTCCACTTCTGGGGCAGGGCTAGGTGGATGGCCCTAGGAAAACATGCTAACAGACTCATCAAAAAGCAGAAGAGACTGCTGCATGATTTGGGGGTCAGACTGCTTGGCTGATTTGCAAGAGGGTGAGGTGAAAGACCGATGGACATCGGCTGCAGGAGCCAACTCTCATCTTTCAGCACAAGACTAGTTGGGAGACAATGTGAAGAAACTGGAGGCACTGTCAGCAACCCAATCTACTACCGCCTGTTCTGCTCCTGGCTTCAACATTCGTAGAGTCGGATTAGGCCCGACCAAATACCACTGCAGGCTCTGTCACCTACTCGCACCTGAGAAAGGTGTTTCACTTGTGCGTGTAGCTGGCACAGATCGACCACGTCCTCTCCCTGCAACAGGAGCTCCACCAGCAGCACCACTACCGGGGCCACGTCCCTTATTTGACGTTCTCCTCATATTTAAATTGTTTTTGGATCTTGCCCTAAATGGGTGTTTTTTGAATAGAACAATAGAGTGTTAAAGTGTTTATCTCACACCTACAGATATGCAGGAAACGCACCAAAAAATATATTTGCCCAAAATATATATTTTTTTTGAATAGCACAATAGAAAACAGTATGTAAAGTGTGTATCTCACACGTACAGATATGCAGGCAAGACTGCAAACACTGGAGGAAAAACTGTAAAATATATTTTTTTGCCCAAAATGGGTGTTTTTTTAACCACTTAAGCCCCGGACCAAAATGCTGCCTAAAGACCCAAGGGGTTTTTACAGTTCGGGACTGCGTCGCTTTAACAGACAATTGCGCGGTCGTGCGACGTGGCTCCCAAACAAAATTGGCGTCTTTTTTTCCCCACAAATAGAGCTTTCTTTTGGTGGTATTTGATCACCTCTGCGGTTTTTATTTTTTGCGCTATAAACAAAAATAGAGCGACAATTTTGAAAAAAATGCTATATTTTTTACTTTTTGCTATAATAAATATACCCCAAAAACATATATAACATTTTTTTTCCTCAGTTTAGGCCGATACGTATTCTTCTACCTATTTTTGGTAAAAAAAATCGCAATAATCGTTTATCGGTTGGTTTGCGCAAAATTTATAGTGTTTACAAAATAGGGGATAGTTTTTTTACATTTTTTTTTAACTACTAATGGCGGCGATCAGCGATTTTTTTCGTGACTGCGACATTATGGCGGACACTTCGGACAATTTTGACACATTTTTGGGACAATTGTCATTTTCACAGCAAAAAATGCATTTAAATTGCATTCTTTATTGTGAAAATGACAGTTTGCAGTTTGGGAGTTAACCACAGGGGGCGCTGTAGGAGTTAGGGTTTACTTTGTGTGTGTTTACTAGTGTAGGGGGGTGTGGCTGTAGGAATGACTTCATCGATCGTGTCTTCCCTATAAAGGGAATGACGCGATCGATGCGCCGACACAGTGAAGCATGGGGAAGCCGTGTTTACACGCGGCTCTCCCCGTTCTTCAGCTCCGGGGAGCGATCGCGACGGAGCGGCTATAAACGAATAGCCGCGCCGTCGTCCTGGATCGCTCCTGAAGCCACGGGGACCGCCGCATGTACGGGGGGGGGGGTCCCGATCGGACCCCCGACCCACGTCAAGCAGGGCACGTATATATACGTACATGTGCCTGCCTGTGCCATTCTGCTGACGTATATGTACATGAGGCGGTCCTTAAGTGGTTAATAGAACGATAGAAGAACAGTAGCTAAAGTGTTTATCTCACACTTACAGATATGGAGGAAACACGGAAAACACTGGAGGAAACATGCAAAATATATTTTTTGCACCAAACTGAGTGTTTTTTGAATAGAACAACAGAAGAACAGTAGCTAAAGTGTTTATCTCACACTTACAGATATGGAGGAAACACGGCAAACACTAGAGGAAACAATGCAAAATATATTTGTTTGCCCTAAAAGGATGTTTTTTGAATAGCACAATAGAAGAAAAGTATATACAGTGTGTATCTCACAGGAACAGATGCAGTGCAGCTGCAATTTGATTTGTGAACCAGGACTGACTCCTATATAATTCTCTCCCTATAAGAACAAGCAGGAACCTTGCCCTAAACTATCTAATGCAGAGTATCTCACAGAAAGAAATGCAGTGCTGGTGCAATATGCAGAGTATCTCACAGGAACAGATGCAGTGCAGCTGCAATTTGATTTGTGAACCAGGACTGACTCCTATATAATTCTCTCCCTATAAGAACAAGCAGGACCCTTGCCCTAAACTATCTAATGCAGAGTATCTCACAGAAAGAAATGCAGTGCTGCTGCAATATGCAGAGTATCTCACGTGAAGAGATGCAGTGCTGCTGCAATTTAATTTGTGAACCAGGACTGACTCCTATATAATTCTCTCCCTATAAGAACAAGCAGGAACCTTGCCCTAAACTATCTAATGCAGAGTATCTCACAGAAAGAAATGCAGTGCTGGTGCAATATGCAGAGTATCTCACAGGAACAGATGCAGTGCAGCTGCAATTTGATTTGTGAACCAGGACTGACTCTTTGCCCTAAACTATCTAATGCAGAGTATCTCACAGAAAGAAACAGTGCTGGTGTAGATTTCTGAAGCAGGATAGTCCTGTCTAAATGTCTCCCTCAGATCAGCAGCAGCCTTTCCCTACCCTAGCTAAAGCAGAGTGACGAGCTGTGCTATGTGCCTCTAGCTTATATAGAGGCTGGGTCACATGCTGGGTCACATGCTGCACTGGTCAATCACAGCCATGCCAATAATAGGCATGGCTGTGATGGCTTCTAGGTAAAACAAGTAAAACAAATGGTGATTGGCTGCCCTGCAGCGCACCATTACATTGCCGAACACCGGACCCGAACCCGAACTTTCAGCAAAATGTCCGGGTTCGGGTACAAAAAAAAACAAAGTCTGTACCGAACCCAAACTTTACAGTTCGGGTTCGCTCAACCTTACTCCTTAGTCCATTACCAGGCCCTTTGGGTCTGGTATGCATATTAAGGGGAACTCCGAAACAAAATAAAATAAAAAAGCGTGGGGGTCCCCCCAAATTCCATATCAGGCCCTTCAGGTCTGGTATAGATATTAAGGGGAATCCATGATGTGGACGGGTGACCCCGCCCCCTCTAACGCGTCACGGGGGTTTCCCGTGACACGTCAGAGGGGGCGGGGTCACGCATCATGGGTGGCCCCGCCCTTGGTTATAAAATAGCTGTCAAACAGCTTGCACGTCATTAGGCCAGATGCCTCCGGTGCAGGGAAGATCGTGCGACACTCCTCGATGGATTGGACAGCATCGCTAGAGAATGGATCATTGCTGGACATCGAGAATGGATTACAATTCTGGATAGACTGGATTACATCGCTGGAATGTTTTTTTTTTGTCTTTTTTTATAAAGGACTTGTCCCAAGCCATCTCCTGTCATGTTCAAAATTTTTACACTTTTTCTTTGTGAAATGGTAGGGGTATAATGTACCCCTTACCAATTCACAGAGGGGGGCGGGATCTGGAGTTCCCCTTTGTTAAAGGGGGCTTCCAGATTCTGATAAGCCCTCACCCGCAAGACCCTCACAACCACTGGGCAAGGGTTGTGGGGATGAGGCCCTTGTCCCCTTCAACATGGGGACATCCTCCCCATGTTGAGGGCATGTAGCCTAGTACGGTTCAGGAGGAGGGCACTCTCTCGTCCCCCCTCTTTCCTGCGGTCTGCTAGGTTGCATGCTTAGATAAGGGTCTGGTATGGATTTTTGGGGGGAACCCCACGCCATTTTTTTAATGTTGATGCAGGGTGGTCTGGTATGGATTTTTGGGGGAAACCCCATGCCATTTTTTCTTTAAATGGCACAGGGTTCCCCTTAATATCCATACCAGACCTGAAGGACCTGATAATGGACTAAGGGAACCCATGCTGTTTTTTTTCAATGACTTTGATCTGTATTGCCAGAACCCAACAATTCATTATAGCCACAAGTATTTTTAAATTACTTTTTTCCCCTTTAGAAATGTCATTTTGTGCAGGAACTTTTCTAAGCACAGGAAACATGCGCTACTTTACATGCATACTATAGACACCCCAGGTACGAAATTTAAAGGAATATTTCACTTTTATTGTTTCACTTTAAGCATTATTAAAATCACTGCTCCCGAAAAAACTTTTTTTTTGCATTGATACATGTCCCCTGGGGCAGGACCCAGGTCCCCAAACACTTTTTTCTGACAATAACTTGGATATTAACCATAAAAATTAGCACTTTTGATTTCTCCCATAGACTTTTAAAGGGTGTTCCACGGCTTTTCGAATTTCGAAATTCTTCGCTGTTTGACAGGCAATGTTTGACTCGAACAGATAGCCCATCCCTAATACTGAGCTGTCCAGAAATAGTCATTGCACAAAGCACAGTCCATAAAGACATGGATGAGTGAGTTTGGGGTGGAGGAACCTGACTGGCCTGACCTCAACTCAATAAAACACCTTTGGGATGAATTAGAGGTTATGATCCAGGCCTTCTCGTCCACATGAGTGCCTGACATCACAAATGTGTTTCTGGAAGAATGGTCAAACATTCCCATAGACACAATCCTAAACCTTGTGGACAGGCTTCCCAGAAGTGTTGAAGTTGTTATAGTTGTAAAGGGTGAGCCAACGCAATATTGAAACCTACAAACGAAGACTGGGATGCCATTCAAGTTCGTGGGTCAGATTCACGTAGCTCAGTGCATCATTAGACGGGCGTAGCGCAACGCAGATAAACTACACCGTCGAAACTTAGAGAGGCAAGCAGCCTATTCAGCAAGCAAATGCGCGCTGCGATGCGCCATCGTAACGTAATTTAGATGGCGTAACCCGACGTAATTCAAAGTGGGAAGGAGGTGGGCGTGATCCATTTAAATGAAGCGTGACCCCATGCAAATTAAGGTCCGAACGAACGGCGCATGCGCCGTCACGTGATCGCATGCCCCGCGTCCCACTGCGCATGCGCCCCAATTCGCCTATCGTATTCCCCCACGATAACCCAGCCCATCATTTCCGCCCAGGGCATAAATCCGCCCAGACATGCGCCAGTCAAGTGCAAAAGTACACCTGCTGGTTTTGGTCGTTTGGTGTGGCTACTTTTGCTTTCTTCTTATCCAAAAAGATGTCTGAGGCTGCGTCTAAAGATAGGAGGGATAAAAACTTTAGTATTGAGGAGAAGGCGGTCATTATTGATGCCATGACAAAATATAATAAGTTCCTCCACGGCAAGGAAAGTGGCTCGACCAGCAAGGTCCGTAAGGATCAAATCTTGGCACAGATTGCAGCGGAGGTGAGTGCCCTTGGCTATGCCAACCGGACCCCAGACAAGATAGCCAAGAAGATCAACGACCTGCGGCGTCTTGTGAAGGAGAAGGTGGCCAAGATCAAGAAACACAGAAGGGGCACCGGAGGTGGACCAGCCCTGAAGATAAGACTGACACCTGATGAGGAGGTCATTGCCAGGTGCCTGGAGAAGGAGCAGGTGGAGGGCCTGGAGGGCTTCGAGTCAGTTGATCAGCCCTTGAGGACAGGTGAGTGTGTTTTATCTTTTATCTGGTGTCTAGCATGTGGGGGGGGGAGTGAATATGTGACAAGTGTGTGGGTCCACCAACATGTGAATGTTTTGTGTCATCCACAGATGTGCAGGATGAAGCGGACCCATCCTCGGCCTCCGACCTTTTGGGAAGCCCATCCTCCCTAAGGGAAGTGCCCTCAGGGGCCTCCCCATACATTCGTCCCCAAGCCTCACCTGCACCCAGGAAGGCAACTAGGAAGACGAGGGGTGATCCTGACGCCTTAGAAGCCACTTTGGCTATGGACCTGGCCAGACAGACCCACCATGTGGGTTCTGTGGCATGTGATATGCGCCGGGTGGCAGCCAGCCTGGCCTCCATGCAGCAGACCCAGGCTGCTTTCACTGCCACCATGACCGAAAATGTGCAGGAGGTCAGTGCCAACAGCACTGCGTTGGTGACCTGCGTTAGGGACCTGGATGACACAAATTCAGGCCTTGTGGCAGAGGTCAGGAGCCTGGGAGTGGCCATACAGGCCAATACAGCAGCCATTGAGGCGGTGGGGAATCAGACCACTGCGGTCCTCACCCGCATAGCCCTGGCTTTAGAGGGTATCCAGGCAGCCAGGGAGAGACCGGGGGATGTTCCTCCTCCCAATGACCCACCCCCCCACCCGCGGCTGCCCCCAGGCAACAGAGGGCACGGAGCCTTGGCACTAGGCGTAGTCCACGTCGGGCCAGATGAGTGCCAGTTAGATTATTTTCTTTTTATACTCGATATGATTTTTGGTTATTAACTGATACTCATGATATGAGTGATATTATGTTATTATGATACTCGATTGGAGTTGTATTTATTTTATTATTATTCGTGATATATTTTTTGGAAAATATTTTCTGAGAAAGATACAGCAACATAATTGGAGCCTTGACGTGGCGTTGCTGCTCCCAAGTACCGCACGGTGTACTTCGGTCTAATCCAATTTATTGTGGTTTGGGGGGGGGTGTGTTAGGGACCACAGTGGTGTGCATGCGTGCATTCTCATTGTGACATGTTTCATGTGCGTGTTGCATGTGAAAATAAGCCTAACACAAGGCATCTCCTGACTGCTCTTCCCTCAGCAGACGGGGGACCCTCGGTTGGGGGGGGAATGTCTGGTTCGGGGGTCAGGTCATGACAGAGTTCAACCTGCAGGCCCCTTCTCATGGCGAAATTGTGCAGAATGCAACATGCACCGATAATCTGGCACACAAAGTCTGGGGCATACAACAGTGTACCCCCAGACCTATCTAGGCATCGGAACCGTGACTTCAGGAGGCCAAACGTGCGCTCCACCACTCCCCGGGTACGTATATGAGCCTCGTTGTAGCTTCTTTCTCCTGGTGTTTGTGGGTTCCAGAATTGAGTCATAAGATGGGGTCCCAGGGCATATCCAGAGTCACCTGGAAGGGAAAAGACAGGAGGAGGTTAGTCATGCATGTGCCCCTCGTGATGTCTGCATCATGGGGGGGACAGTCATGCCTGACACCCATGACACTCACCAACCAGCCAGCTGTCCCCATACACGTTCTCTTCAAATTGTCCTGGGATGTCGCTTTGCCGGTAGATAAAGCTGTCATGGGTGGCCCCAGGGTGTTTAGCACAGACGTGCCATATGAGGCCTTGAGCATTGGTTATTACTTGTACATTAATTGAATGCCAATTCTTCCTGTTACGGTACATATGCTCAGCGTCACGGGGGGGCTGGAGTGCCACATGAGAACAATCAATGGCCCCCACAGTGCGTGGAAATCTGGCTATTTTATAGAAATCGGTTCTTGCCTTCGCCTGCTGGACCTCCTGGGTGGGTCTCACAATGTGGTGGGACATCCGTCTCAGGATAGCGGGTACAACCTGGTGCACGCACCTACTCATTGTGGATTGGGACATCCCAGCCAAATTTCCACTGGTTCTTTGAAATGATCCACTGGCTAAAAAATGCAGGGTTGCCATGACCTTGAGCAGTGGCGGCACTGCTTGTGATCGATGTGTTGGGCTGGTGAGGTCATCCTGCAGGGATCGTACTATTTCCATGATGGCTTCAGTGTCAAATCTCAACAAGCGAAACACCTCCGATTCAACCATGCCAAAGAGGTCCATGCGATCTCGGGGTACCCTTTCCTGTGCCCTCCTCCTCCTCCTGCGTGCTTGTAGACGCTGTAGTACTATGACCACGGCTGCCCCTGACATGTTGGCACACAGATGTGTTGTCCTGCAAGTGTTGTTGCTCAGCTCCTCTGTCACGCTGCTGCTGTTGCTGCTCTCCAGCTGACCTGTGCAAGTCCGTTGCAAAGTTACCCCTGCTTTTATGAAGGGTAACTTTAGATCGGGCGAGCAGCTTACGCGCACCGCGCGTAGCCTACGACGGACAATCGTACGCATGTGAATCGGCATTTCTCCCTCATTTGCATAATTTAATAGCAAATCAATGGGAACGAAGAATACGTCTAGCCTAAATATTCGCCTAAGTTTCGCCGGCGGAGGACAGTTGCGTTGGACGGGTGAAGCCTAATTTCACGTGTATGTGCTTCTGTGGGTACGGCGCATCGATACGACGGCGCACATCTACACTTACGCCGCGTATCTCGAGATACACCGTCGTATCTCTTTGTGAATCTGGCCCCATGTGTGTGTAAAGGCAGGTGTCCCAATACTTTTGACAATATAGTGTATCTGTTGGTAATGTGATGTACTGGTGTGTGCACATAAACTTTAGTAAATCAGGCCCCAAACTCAGATGTTTTCTTTGTTGAATGTTATGTCTTTGAAGTATCATATGATTTTTAGCAGTGATGACTGCAGGCTTGTGTAAACACATGAAAATAATTTAACACAGAATGACACTTTTAGAACACACTAAGTTACTTAGGCCCAGATTCTCGTATCTCGGCATTAAACTATGCAGGCAGGGCCGGCCCTATGATGGGACCGGGTGGTACCATGGGTACCAGGCAGTACTTTTAGGGGGGCAGCATACTGATGCCCGCCAGCCCGTTCCGCCAGCTCCGCTACCCAAATAAAATTTATGTCCTTTTTTCCCCACAAATAGAGCTTTCTTTTGGTGATATTTGATCACCTCTGCGGTTTTTATTTTTTGTGCTATAAATATATATATATTTTTTACTTTTTGCTATAATAAAAATCCCCAAAATTTAAAAAAATAAACTATTTTCTTCAGTTAAGGCCAATATGTATTCTTCTACATATTTTTGGTTAAAAAAAAAAAAAACACAATTAGCGTACATTGATTAGTTTGCGCAAAAGAGATTGTGGCCGCCGGCAATTCACAGGTCCCTTTATACTCCTGGATACATGTATAGAGCCATGGCAGGTCCTTCTATACGCCTACATGCATGTATAGAGCCATGACAGGCCCTCTTTATACATCTATAGAGCCATGACAGGCCCTCGTTATACTCCTTTATACATGTATAGAGCCACGACAGGTCCTCTTTATACTCCTATATACATTTATAGAGCCATGGCAGGTCCTCTTTATATTCCTTTACATGTAAAGACTCTTGACAGGTCCTCTATATACATGTATAGAGCCATGACAGGTCCTCTTTATACTTCTTTATACATGTATAGAGCCATGACAGGTTCTCTTTATACATCTATAGAGCCATGACAGGCCCACGTTATACTCCTTTATACATGTATAGAGCCATCTCAAGTACTCTTTATAGTCCTATATACATTTATAGAGCCATGACAGGTCCTCTTTACATGTAAAGAGTAATGACAGGTCCTCTATATACATGTATAGAGCCACAACAGGTCCTCTTTATACTCCTATACATGTATAGAGCAATGACAGGTCCTCTTTATACTCCTTTATACATGTATAGAGCCATGACGGGTCCCCTTTAGTTATCATGATATAAAAAAATGAATGTGGGGGCCTTTTGGTTGGCGTGATTTTTTTTCTTGGGGGGGGGGGGTTTCATTCTTGGTCCCAGGCAGCACAATGTCTTGGGCCGGCACTGTATGCAGGCGTAACGTATCTCGTTTACGTTACGCCGCCGCAAGTTTTGCGGGCAAGTGCTTGATTCACAAAGCACTTGCCAGTAAAGTTGCGGCGGTGTAGCGTAAATCCTCCGGCGCAAGCCCGCCTAATTCAAATGATCTGGGTAGGGGGCGTGGATCATTTAAATTAGGCGCGTTTGCGTGCCGAATGTACTGCGCATGCGCCGTCCCCAAAATTTCCCGACGTGCATTGCGCTAAATGACGTCGCAAGGATGTCATTGGTTTCGAAGTTAACGTAAATGGCGTCCAGCGCCATTCATTGAGGACTTACGCAAACAACGTACATTTTCAAATTTCGACATGGGAACGACGGACATACTTAACATTGACTGCGCCTCATATACCCAGGGGCAACTTTACCCATCGCAAATCTTACGTAAACGTCGTAACTTCACTGCGTCGGTCGGGCGTACGTTCGGGAATTCGCGTATTTTGCTATCGGGAAAACGACGTTGGCGACACCTAGCGGTGAAAAAAAATTGCACTTAAGATCCGACAGCGTAAGAGCCTTACGCCTGTCGGATCTAATGGTTATCTATGCGTAACTGATTCTAAGAATCAGTCGCATAGATACGACGGCCCAGATTAGGACTTGCGACGGCGCACATGGCATTGCGCCATCGTAAGCCCTTTCAGAATCTGGGCCTTATAGCTTATATGTTGCATAACTCGAGAAAGATCACTTCTAGGGATGAGCCGAACACCCCCTGTTTGGTTCGCACCAGAACCTGCGAACAGACCAAATGTTTGTGTGAACTTTAGAACCCCGTTAAAGTCTATGGGACTCGAACGTTTGAAATCTAAAGTGCTAATTTTAAGGGCTTATATGCAAGTTATTGTCCTAAAAAGTGTATGGGGACCTGGGTACTGCCCCAGGGGACATGTATCAAAGCAAAAAAAGTTTTAAAAAATGACTTTTTTTCGGGAGCAGTGATTTTAATAATGCTTAAACTGGAAAAATTCAATTGAAATAATCCTTTAAATTTCGTACCTGGGAGGTGTATGCCTGTAAAGTAGCGCTCGTTTCCTGTGCTTAGAACTGTCCCTGCACAAAATGTAATTTCTGAAGGAAAAAAGACATTCAAAATCACTCGTGGCTATAATGAATTGTCGGCTCCAGGCAATACAGAGAAAAGTCATTCATAAAAAAAAGTGTGGGGGTCCCCCCAAATTCAATTACCAGGCCCTTCAGGTCTGGTATGGATATTAAGGGGAACCCTGCGTCAAATAAAAAAAATGATGTGGGGTTCCCCCCAAATATCTACTCCCTAAGATACGCGGGATCACTGCCTACGACGTGAACGTAACCTATGCCTAGTCATATTCACGTACAACGTAAACGACAAAAGATACAACGGCTTGTGTTCCCTGGTCCATACCTTTGCATGGGTTGCGCCTCCTATATGGGGAATAACTTTACACCGGATGTACGACTTACGCAAACCTCGTATATTATGCGCCGGGCGCAAGTACGTTTGTGAATCGGCGTATCTCCCTCATTTGCATATGTGCATAGAAAATCAATGGGAGCGGCAAATGCGCCCAGCGTAAATATGCGCTCACGATACGCTAGCGTAGGAAAGTTACGCCGGTCGGATGAAGCCTATTTTCAGGCGTATCTCAGTTTATGGGCACGGCGCATACATACGATGGTGCATACTTACACTTACGCGGCGTATCTCGAGATACGTCGGTGTAAGTGCTTTGTGAATCCGGGCCTATATACAATACATTAGAGAAAAAAATAATGGTAGTTACAATTTTTTATGTCACACAATATTACTGCAAAAATTTGTTTACATGTGTGCGTTAGGGATGAGCTTCGAGTTCGAGTCGAACTCATGTTCGACTCGAACATTGCCTGTTCACCTGTTCGGCGAACAACAAACAATTAGGAGTGTTCGCGGCAAATTCGAAAAGTCGCCGAACACCCTGTTAAAGTCTGTGGGAGAAATCTAAAGTGCTAATTTTAAAGGCTAATATGCAATTTATTGTCCTAAAAAGTGAATTTAATAATGCTAAAAGTGAAACAATAAAAGTGAAATATTCCTTTAAATTTCGTACCTAGGGGGAGTGTAAAGTTAGCATGTGAAATATCGCATGTTTCCCGTACATAGAACTGTCCCTGCACAAAGTGTCATTTCTGAAAGGAAAAAAAGTATTTTAAAACCGGACTTGCGGCTATAATGAATTGTCGGCTCTGGCAATTCAGAGAGGATTCATTCATAAAAAAAAAAAAAAATAGCGTGGGGGTCCCCCCAAATTCCATTACCAGGCCCTTCAGGTCTGGAATGGATATTAAGGGGAATCCCGCCGTCAATTTAAAAAAAAAAGATGTGGGGTTCCCCCCAAATATCCATTCCAGACCATTCAGGTCTGGTGTGGATTTTAAGGGGAACTCCACCCCAAATTTAAAAAAAAAATGGTGTGGAGTTCCCCCAAAATTTTACATCAGACCCCTTATCCGAGCATGTTAACCTGACGGCCGGCTGCACTACTCATAGTGCACCTGCTTGCAAGTTCAAGGGTGTTGTTTGTGGAAAGACTGGTCATATTGGGCATGTTTGCCGCAGCTCACGCTCCCCGAACACAACCACAAAAGGTAGATGTAAACAGACATTTCATGTAGATACTGACAAAAATGGCTCCAGTTCTGATGAGGAGACCTGTGTCATAAATCATAACTAAAGTTGATAAAAGTGAATGGGCATCGCCAATTGTGCCAGTCAAGAAAAATAATGGAGACATTAGAATTTGTGGAGATTTCAGGGTTGCCCTGAACAACCAACTTCTTGTGGATCAATACCCATTGCCTCGACTTGAAGATCTATTTAGCTCACTGGCTAGGGGGGCAAAAGTTTACAAAATAGTCTTAAAGCAAGCTTACCTGCAACTGCAAGTACACCCAGATTCACGCCATCTGTCGCATAGCTTAGGTCCTACCTTGGCCTCCTAAATTACTACCACCGTTTCTTGCCGAACCTAGCACACCAGTTAAATGGATATGGACAGCCAAATGTAAAGAAGCTTTTCAGTCTTCTAAAGAACTCATTCTGTCTTCTCGAGTTCTAGTCTACTATTATTTAAAGAAACATGTCACCTTGGCTTGTGATGCCTTCCCCTATGGACAGGGTGCTGTGCTTTCCCATGTTATGCCAGATGGTACAGAGCAACCCATTTCTTTTGCCTCCAGGTCTTTAACTTCAGCAGAACAAAACTACTCCCAGATAAACAAGGTAGCTTTGGCCATTGCATGGGCCACAAAAATAATTCATACGTACATTGATGGTCGGGAGTTCACACTTATCACTGACCAAAAACCTCTATTGTCAATACTGAACCCTCAGAAAGGAATTTCTACAACAACCGCATCTTGCTTACAAAGGTACGCTTTATTCTTGGGATCTTTTATTTATTCTATCAGATACCACTCCCATGATCTAAATGGCAATGCCGATGCATTTTCCAGATTGCCAATTGGAGACCACTCACCAAGAGACATATGCATAGTGGAAATACACAGGCCAAAATCCTGCATATCCACCTTCTTAAATGCCAGACATACAGCCACAGATCCCTTTCTGTCGCTGGGAGACAGACTCCCATTCCATTCCCATCGCCAGCCCAGCAAAATACAAGCAGGCAAGTGGATTTTTTGAGGGCTTGGCTCTAGTGTGTATATATATATATATATATGTTGGGCAAGATTTAGATACATTGGTGTATCTCTCCGAGCGGCGTAAAGTATCTCAGATACGTTACGCCACCGTAATTTAGGGCGCAAGTTCCATATTCAGAAAGAACTTGCGCCCTATGTTACGGCGGCGTAATGTATGTGGATCGTGTGGGCGTGTTTTATTTCAAATTTACTGTGACCCCACGTATTTAATGTATTTTACGAACGGCGCATGCGCCGTTCATGAAAAAATCCCAGTGCGCATGCTCGAAATTCTGCCGCAAATCGTCATTGCTTTCGACGTGAACGTAAATTACGTCCAGCCCTATTTGCGAAAGACTTTATTTTTGTACACTTTAAAAAAATAAAATTATCACTTTTATTCCTATTACAAGGAATGTAAACATCCCTTGTAATAGGAAATGTGTGTGACAGGTCCTCTTTATGGAGAGATGCGGGGTCAATAAGACCCCACATCTCTCCTCCAGGCTGGAAAGCATGAGATCGGTGAAAAAAATGTCACAATCTCATGATCAGTGTTGCTCACTAGCCGCAATCGCGGCTTTGTTTACTTACGGGTACACAGGTGTGACGTCATCACATCGCGCCCGGGCCTCGGACGGTCATAGAGATGACTGGTGACCATCTGGTCACCAGTCATCTCTATGCTTCCTGCCTGCGCTGGACGATTCCTTCTCCGGGCCCCCGATGGCACGGGAGAGCCCGGAGAAGCACTGCATGGCGGTGGGAGGGGACATCCCCCCTCCCGCCTTTACCCAAAATTCTAACAGATTCCATTCAAATTTGAATAGAATAGAAAGAATAGATTAGACTAGGAAGATGGTTATATTCATTCTATTCTTTTCTGTTTTTTTTTCTATACTATTGTTTTATTTTCTATTCTATTCAACTCTATTATTTTCTATTCTATTCAAATTCGAATTGATTCTATTTGATTTTGGAAAATGGTAATATTATTTCTATTCTATTGTTTTTTTTAATTCCATTCTTTACTATTCTGTTCGAATTTCAGAAGATGGTTATAATCTTTCTATTTAATTCAATTTTTTTATACTATTCCTTTCTATTCTATACTGTTTTTATTTTCTATCCTATTTTGTTCTGTTTTAATCAATTCTTTCTGTTCTGTTACATTCTTTTCAATTCTACTATATATTTTTTTTCTTTAATTTTATTTTCTATTCTATTTTATTATTTTTGGAAATTGGAAAACTATTTGAATTAAAAAACAATTAGAATTTGAAAACTTTTTGAATCAAACCAAATTCAAATTTGAATATGAATGAACAAAATAAATTCTGAAAACAAATTAAATGGATTAAACAAATTAAGTAAACTCATTTTTGTAAATAACAAATTGAAATTAAATGAAATAGAACTTGTTTTCCCATTCTGCACAGAAATTCTCTAGGAGGCATTTCAGATTCTGAGTATGACAGATAAGAGTAGCATAAGACTCTCACTGTCAGACTCAAATTCAGAAAATTAAACCATGGACAGCAGCAGTTTAGTAATTGATTCAATGGAGGAATTCTGGGATGGTGTAAAAAAAAAAAAGACAACATTCATATGGTAGTGTTGGTGTCAGCTGTAGAGCCATACAGATGGCTTCAATGCATTGACTAGTTTCTAAGGCTTAAAAAAAGCAGGTTGGTCTGATTCACACAACATAAAAAATTAGGCTTTAAACATTGACATGTACTTACCAAAGAACATCTGAGCTGCTCCTTGGATCGTCATACCCCAACATTTCTGTGCAGACTCCTCACAACTTTAGTCATGGCCTTTCTCACATTAAGGTTCTTGTACGGCCCATGCTTCCCATCATAGTCTGTCCTCCTCAAGATGTCCACCATCTCTGCAAAGGACATATTTGAGGCATTATATATCCTCTGCCATGCCGTCTCCCACTGCACGCCAAAGGAGAAGGGGCAGGGAATATACTAGAAAGAATGTCAGGGGCAGGCGATGTGGTCGGAGTTTCACGCATGCGCAGTGTATATAAAGATAACACGCATTTGTGTCGTACCTACGTTCTGTGTGTGGAGGAAGAGGAACGGAAGTTTATGAACGTCCTAACAGAGGTGAAATTCAAACTTGGGGCATCAGTGGCTATACTGCTTCAAGATTTAGGCCTATATTGGGATAAGATTATGACAGTTTAGGCTGACCTTGTGTTTTTGTCTTGTGCTTTATCTTGCAGAAAAAAAAGCAGCACTTTAACCGGTTAACGCCCGCCGCATGTATATGTACGTCCACAGAATGGCACGTACAGGCATATATGATCGTACATGTACGTCCCTGCCTTTCCGCGGGTCGGGGGTCCGATCGGGACCCCCCGGTACATGCGCCGGTCGAAAACCTGCGGGGAGTGATACGGGACGAGGGCGTGGCTATTCGTTTCTAGCCGCCCCCTCGCGATCGCTCCCCGGAGCTGAAGAACGGGGAGAGCCGTATGTAAACACGGCTTCCCCGTCCTTCACTGTGGTGGCTGCATCGATCGAGTCATCCCTTTTATAGGGAGACACGATCGATGACGTCAGACCTACAGCCACACCCCCCTACAGTTGTAAACACACACTAGGTGAACCCTAACTCCTTCAGCGCCCCCTGTGGTTAACTCCCAAACTGCAACTGTCATTTTCACAATAAACAATGCAATTTAAATGCATTTTTTGCTGTGAAAATGACAATGGTCCCAAAAATGTGTCAAAATTGTCCGAAGAGTCCGCCATAAAATCGCAGTCGCGAAAAAAATCGCTGATCACCGCCATTAGTAGTAAAAAAAAAAATAATAATAAAACTATCCCCTATTTTGTAAACACTATAAATTTTGCGCAAACCAATCGATAAACGCTTATTGTGATTTTTTACCAAAAATAGGTAGAAGAATACGTATCGGCCTAAACTGAGAAAAAAAAATTATATATGTTTTTGGGGAATATTTATTATAGCAAAAAGTAAAAAATATTGCATTTTTTTCAAAATTGTTGCTCTATTTTTGTTTATAGCGCAAAAAAAACGCAGAGGTGATCAAATACCACCAAAAGAAAGCTCTATTTGTGGGGAAAAAAGGACGTCAATTTTGTTTGGGAGCCACGTCGCACGACCACGCAATTGTCTGTTAAAGCAGCGCAGTGACGAATCGCAAAACCTGGCCTGGGCATTTAGCTGCCTAAAGGTCCGGGGCTTAAGTGGTTAAGGACCCAGAATTCCTGTGCATTTTTATGGGAGATGAGGAATTTATGGAAACTGAAGCACAAACTCTATCATAATTGATTAGTAAGGAGAGCAACGATGGAGAAAGTGCTAGAATTTGTGCAGACAACGATCCCCAAGGCAGACATGGAGATGTTGGTGAATAAAATTGGTAACTTGAGGAATATGTATAAGAAGGAGCACCAAAAAATCCTGAAATCCCGGAAATCAGGAGTAGCAGCATCAAAAGTGTATGTACCCAGGCTGTGGGACTTCAACAGACTGTGCTTTATGGATGACCAGCTGGAAGCCAGTGAATCACTTTCTAGCCTTCCCTCCACCCTTCCCTCCACCCCAGCAGAGGGTGACATGGAGCAACCTGGCCATGACATCCTAGAAGAAGCAGATCTGAACATCTGGAGCCAGTTATAGTATTTTTATACATGGTATTTTTATACATTGTCCTATAATTATTGTTGGGAACTAGATGTTATTATTGATAACAAATTAATGATTATTCAAAAAGTGATTTACCTATCAATAGACAGCAGTGGCAAAAAATTATTGGGGACAAGAATGAAAACTGCTGGGGTTAGAATGATAGTCTTTTCTATTTATTAACATTCAATTTACAACAGTCATGAGCTGAAAATGATGTGCGATTGATGAACCAAAAACTAAAACTATGTCCCTTTTTTATACACAGGAAGACCTCAGCCAGGCTGAGGGTCAGGAAAGTGGCAGGCAGAAGGAGGCTGGGGTGAGTGTCAGCCAGGAGGTGGCCTGGACCAGTGGCAGGCAGGAGGTGGCCGGGCCCAGTGGCAGCACCCAATCACAGGTGCCTCCCCACTGCCTCCCCAAAAAAAGGCCCAGGAAGGTGAGTCACTTGGAGGAGGCAGCACCGGGCCTCATTAGGGAGGAAACGGAGGTCCTCATAGGCCCCTACGACACTGAAGAGGCCTATGGCTGCTATGTAGCCACTAGATTAAAAAAAGTGGAGGAGGGCCAACGCATCCTGTGTAAGGGGATTATTTCTTAGGTCCTTCAGAAGGCAATGAGGGGCCAGCTGACTGAGACCAGCCATGTATGTGAGGTCGCCCATCCTTATGCTCCTCCTCCTCCTGGCACAAGTCTACCACCAGAGCCACAGCCTGCAAAGAAGCGTGTAGTGAATGCTGCAGGGAAGCATGGAGGGAACGCTGCAGGGAAGTCAAGAAAGCGATTGCCTGGCTTCAGTCTGGTCTGCCAGAAGACGCAGTCTGTTGTAGTACCACAGACTGGGGACACATATGTCATATACTGCTGTTCCTGATTTCTGTGATTTCTGGATCAGAATGTGCTCCCAATTATGAACTCCTCAAGTTACCAATTTTATTTTCCATACACTTGATGTCTGCTTTGGGGTCCAAAGGCTTCACAAATTCTACCAGTTTCTCCACCGTTGCCTTCCTCTTTATTTTTCCCAGAATAAATTGATATTTTATTTACTTAAAATACTTGCCTATGTGTTTTTCTTCAAATAGGACAGTTTATCTGTGAGTAGGCAGGTACATTTCACAAATACAATGTCAAATTAACAAGGGACACCAACCAACCTCCTTGAGGGAAAAAAATACAAGGTAATAATGATATTGTGGTAACTTGACCCAAAGAAAAAAAAATGGAGATCACGAGAAAATCTTAAAAACAAAAAAAAATGCAAAAAAAGGAGATCTTGATTAAAATCAAATAAAAAATAAATAAAAAATAAAACCATTATTATGGAGATCTAGCTCTAAAATCAAATATGAATATCCATGAGATCACAAGAAACAATAAAGAAATACGTTTGTCATAACTCTGTGTAAATATCAGCAGCAAAACAACGTCATTATTCTAGCACATGGGTGCTCAACCTGTGGCTCTCCAGCTGTTGCAGAACTTCAAGTCCCATCATGCCTCTGCCTTTGGGAGTCATGCTTGTAACAGTCAGTAGCTTGCAATGCCTCATGGGAATTGTAGTTCTGAAACAGCTGGAGAGCCACAGGTTGAGCACCCATGTTCTAGCATTAAAAAGAAGAAAAGAATGCGCTGCATTAAACAATGCGATAATTTGCAACTTGACGAATGTGCTATCTCCACATTGCCCTGGGTCCAGAGAGAGAGAGAGAGAGAGAGACTGATCTCATATTGCCCCCAGGATCATGGAGCAAGACTGCTCCATTTCCCCAAGAGAGATTGCTTCATTGCCCCCCAGAGAGAGAGAGAGAGAAACTGCTTTATTGCCCCCAGAGAGAGAGACTGTTCCTTAGCCTCCAGACTAAGAGACATTACTCCATTGCTTCCAGACTGGGAGAGATAGCTCTATTTCTCCAAGACTGAGAGAGACTCCTCCATTGCACCCAAACTGAGGGGGACTGATCCATTGCCCACAGACTGAGAGAAACCGTTCCATTGCCCCCACAGAAAATGATGCTGCTCCACTGCTCCCAGAGAGAGAGAGAGAGAGAGAGAGACTGAACTATTGCCCCAAAGAGAGAGAGACTGATCAATTGCCCTTAGACTGAAAGAGACTACTCCATTTCCCGCATATGGAGAGAGACTACTTCATGGCCCCCAGACTTAGAAAGACTGCTCCATTGCCCCCAGACTTAGAGAGAATTCTCCATTGCCCCCAGGCTAAGAGAGATTGCTTCATTGCCCCCAAACTGAGAGAGCTGCTCCATTGTCACCAGAGAGAATCCTTTTATTTGTCCCAGACCCAGAGACTACTCCACAAACATTTCCCCCGCAGTGCTACATTTACTGTCACCATAAGAGAGATGGCAGGATGGATCATGGATGGATCATAGACAGGTCACTAGATTCAGTGGCGGCTGGTGCTCCAAATTTTTGGGGGGCGCAAAAAAAAAAAACAATTGCAGCCTCACTGTGCCCATCATACACAGCTACTGTGCCCATCAATTGCAGTCATTGTGCCCATCAAAGGCAGCCACTGTGCCCATCATACACAGCTACTGTGCCCATCAATTGCATCCACTGTGCCATGCCATCAATTGTCGCCACTGTGCCATGCCATCAAACGCAGCCACTGTGCCAATCAACTGTCACCACTGTGCCATGCCATTACACGCAGCCACTGTGCTATCAATTGTCACCACTGTGCCCATCAATTGTCACCACTGTGCCCATCAATTGTTGTCACCACTGTGCCATGCCAAATGCAGCCACTGTGCCATGCCATCAAACGTTACCACTGTGCCCATCAATTGTTGTCACCATTGTGCCCATCAATTGTTGTCACCACTGTGCCCATGAATTGTTGTCACCACTGTGCCCATGAATTGTTGTCACCATTGTGCCCATGAATTGTTGTCAGTCACCACTGTGCCCATGAATTGTTGTCACCATTGTGCCCATGAATTGTTGTCACCACTGTGCCCATCAATTGTTGTCACCACCGTGCCCATCAATTGTACTCGCCACTGTGCCTATCAATTGTACTCGCCACTGTGCCCATCAATTGTACTCGCCACTGTGCCCTGTTAAATTCTGCCACTGTGTCGTGTAAAATGCCCCCTCCCCATTTCAGCCCGGCACTTACCTTTTTGGGGTCAGCCATCCTGCTTTCACCGTCCCTCGATGTCTTCTCCCGCCCTCGATGACGCTTCAGCCAATCAGGTTATCAGAACCGGTGAACCTGATTGGCTGAGACGCCTGTCAGTCTTATACAAGGAGCGCATCCCTAGTGTGTTCCTTGTATAGCTTTCGGGAACCGAGGGCTGTACTCGGAAAAGCATATCAGAGCCGTTGGACATGAGTGCCGACCATCTGAATAGAACAGCGGCAGTGGCGATAATAACATAGATTCATGCAATGCGGCGACGACGCGGACACGCCCCGCGTATTGTTTACGAGCGGACTTCTGTACGATGGTTAGTACAACCATCGTACAGAAGCCCTCTGGCAGACATGTACGGTGAAAACAGTGCGACGGACCGCTTTCATCGTACATGTTTGCTCGTGTGTACCGGGCCTAAGAGTGAGAGCAGATAATAGACAATAACAGCTTGCTATACTGCTGACATGATACTTGCGGTTCTGTTGTAAGGAGGAGGATAAGTTGAAGAAATACAATCAGATGATTATCCAGGAGTCACTGAAGCTGGTGAGAGCTGAAGGTCCAGGCTATGGTGCGGATGCAGAGGTGCAGGGATGTTACCAGGGCTGCCAGTGAATACAGGGATGTGAGTCCAGGCTTATGCAGCGATGGTGAGAGGTGATCTTCAGGAAAGACAGGGTGCAAGAGTCAGAGGGTCAAAGGTGCAGGCTCTCGGGTCCCAGGTGGCGGCAGGTGTCCAACAAGAATAACGGAACACCCTGCCGCCGAACCTGGGAGTTTAAATAGCCCGCCAGTGAAGAGGAGAAGCCAGGGCACGCCGGGACGCGCTTCCGCATTCCAGCGTGGAACGCAGTCGTCCGCGCACCGGAAGTGACGCGGACGGTTAACAGAATGGAGCGCAGCTGTATAGGGAAGTTAGAGCTGCGCTCGTTCTGCTTGGTATAACGACAGTGGCGTTACACAGAGCCTCTGTTTCAGTGTTCCGCCTATCACGGATGCCTTCTCATCCTTGGTCTCGGACGAGAGGACATCCATGATAGGTGGAACACTGAACAGAGGCTCTGCTGGGAAAATTAGTGTTCCGCCTATCACGGAACAGCATGGAGGAGGAGGCGCGGCTTTTGAATAATGGACGCCCGCAGCCTGACAAACAGTACAAACAGGAGAAGGTAGGGAGATCGTGACAGTGAGGTCAGAAATGGCACAGTGGGGCATGTGTAATGACACAGTGGGGCATATGTAATGGCACAGCGGGGCTTGTGTAATGGCACAGTGAGGCATGTGTAATGGCACAGTGAGGCATGTGTATTGGCACAGTGAGGCATGTGTAATGGCACAGTAAGGCATGTGTAATGGCACAGTGGGGCATGTGTAATGGCACAGTGAGGCATGTGTAATGGTACAGTGAGGCATGTGTAATTACCCAGTGGGGCTTGTGTAATAGCACAGTGGGGCATGTGGAATGGCACAGTGGGGCATGTGTAATGGCACATTGGGGCACGTGTAATGGCACAGTGAGGCATGTGTAATGGCACAGTGAGGCATGTGTAATGGTACAGTGAGGCATGTGTAATAGTACAAGTGAGGCATGTGTAATGGCACAGTGAGGCATGTGTAATGGCACAGTGAGGCATGTGTAATGGCACAGTGAGGCATGTAATGTAATGGGCACAGTGAGATTTGAGAAAAGCTGAAAAAAGCCTGTTTCTGTCAGCGGTTTTTCCTGTCAACGGTTGTTCTGGCTACCCCTCAGCTTCCAGACAGACTAGTAGGAAGGGGGTCGTCTTATACGGTGAGTATATCCCAAAACCAAAATTTTAGCTGGAAAAATAGGGGGTCGTCTTATACGCCCAGTCGTCTTATACGCCGGCAAATATGGTATATACAAATGGCTGCCAACACAGCCGTTTTCTCATATGGGAGGCAGAGGTTCAGTATCCATATGCCAGCCTTAATAAAATTAAAGAAATGTTCATAGCGTGATACCGTTGGAGAGTAGTATTTATTAAAAATATAAAATGAACACACATTTAGATGATCATCTTAGGCATATTGTATAAAAGGCAGGTATATGAGCGATGTGTGTAGGTGGGTTTACCCGAAGCATTTCAACTAAACAGTCGTCATCTGAGGTGTGGACCTCCCACAACTACATAATTTTTTAAGCTAATAATGACCCCAAATGTGATGACCGTGACACCGGAAGTGAACGCATAACGTCAATTCTGGTCTAGAAACCGGAAGTGACAAGGTCGCGGCATGTCCTAGGAATACTGTGTCCGAATATCATGTATACAAAAATAAAAACTCCCTTAATTTTATTACGCATGGCATGTGGGATACAGAACCTCTGTCTCCCATATGAGAAAACGGTATATATTTTTGTGTCTATATTGGTGTCTGAGATCGCTGTGGTTAAGTTATCGGTTGGAATCGGGACCAGCTGTACCCATCGAGTTGACTGATCCATAAGCCTTTTGCGACTTGGGTGGTATATGCCTCCCCCTTTCACTGGTGGTGGTGCTTCTGACACTTCAATTTCCATCTAGAGGGTCACACCTTTGTTGGAGTCTTCAGTTTAAGTCTGCTGAATACATCCTTATTCTTGGACTTCACTTGGTGTCATTTGGCACAGTGTTAATTATTTTGTGGTATCATAGATTGGTTATGCAATTATTGATATATTCACAAACCACTTGACCACCGGGCCTATTCTGGCACTTCTCTCCTTCATGTAAAAATCTAAATTTTTTTGCTAGAAAATTAATCAGAACCCCCAAACATTATATATATATATATATATATTTTTTTTTAGCAGACATCCTAGGGAATAAAATGGCAGTCATTGTAATACTTTTTGTCACACCGTATTTGCGCAGCGGTCTTACAAGTGCACTTTTTTTGGAAAAAAATCACTTTTTTGAATTAAAAAATAAGACAACAATAAATTTTGCCCAATTGTTTTATATATTGTGAAAGATAATGTTACGCTGAGTAAAATGATACCCAACATGTCACGCTTAAAAATTGTGCCCGCTCATGGCATGGCGTCAAACTTTTACCCTTAAAAATCTCGATAGGCGATGTTTAAAAAATTCTACAGGTTGCATTTTTTGAGCTACAGAGGAGGTCTAGGACTAGAATTATTGCTCTCGCTCTAATGATAGCGGCGATACCTCACTTGTGTGGTTTGAACACAGTTTTCATATGCGGGCGCTACTCACGTATGCGTTCGCTTCTGTGTGCGAGCTCGTCGGGACAGGGCGCTTTAAAAAAAAATGTTTTGGTTTTCTTATTTATTTTTATTTCGTTTATAATTTTTACACTGAAATAAAAAATGCTCTTGATGAGCTCTGCAGGCCCGGACTGAATCTTGAGCCATCCGCCACTACAAACCAAATTTTGGGGCACCAAAATACTCCCACTAGCCTCCTAGACTATCCTAATCGCCCGGCTACCAAAGTCGTGAAGCAGACGGTGCGGCATCGGCCACGTCCCGGCCCCCGGCCTGCACCCTCCACTACAGCCCGGCCGCCATCTTGGGCCTACGAAGTCTCCGGATCCTCCCGGATAATCGAATAGGATCCCCACATCAGGATCCCCCAGGTCAGTGCCCAGCCATCATCCACGGATCCCCTCTAGCCATCTGCACGGTGGTCACCCCCCAGTCGGCACCTACACCCTCTTTGCTCCGCTCCCCGGCCGCCATATTGAGGCCTACCTGGCTGGTGGAGCCCGCCGCTCGCGTGGACTGCGTCCCCGGGCCCCCGGACTCTCCCGGATCGGAACCTGCCATCCACCTTCGGCCCAGTCAGGGGGGTTCGCCGGTCTCCGTACCTCCCGCCGGCCCAGCCTACTGCTGCCCACTCGCCATCTTGAGGCCAACGATCCATCCGGATTCCTGCCCAACGATCCGCGGCTTCCCATCAGGCCCTCCGGTGTCCTCTCGTAGAAGCCCCCACTGTCCGGAGGCGAGAATAGAGGGGAGCGGTGTGCACACCTCTGCCTGAAGAGCTCCAACCACAGGGGTGTACGGCGGCCATCTTGCTCCACCCTAGGCCTAGCTGCAGCCTCCTCAACCTCCCAGACCTGGCTAGATTCACTTTTGTCCCTGAGAAGCAGGCCTCAAGTGAGGGGTTTGTCCCTGGGGACAGTTTGGAGCAGCAGTCCACCTGACTGCGGGAACATCACGGGCATAGGTGCAAGAATTCATTCTAGCCCCCCACAACAGCACCAGAGCAGAGATAACACAGTCCCTGGTAAAACTAATCACTACTGGTGTTTGCAGAGTCTCAATACATTTTCCACACCCTGCTATTGATGCCAATGCTTCTGTCTTCAGACCCCCTCCTGCTCAGTGAGGTCACCCCCGCTCCCCCACAGTGCCACCTGCTGTCACATAAAAGAGATAACAGCAAAATTCTCATCTTAAAATAGAAATGTCAGCATGATCTAGAAGACACACTCTCAACTTGGGGGGGTCACTTGCGAGATGTAGCATACCACAGTGACTCTATGTAAAAGTTTCACCGGTCAAGTAGAAATGTAGCTGATTCATAGTGTCTAATCACTGCAGAACCTTCATCATCCATCTATAACGCCTAAAAACCACCTTCTCACCCACAACATTCCTCTGTGCATGCCTGGAAACTACAGGACCGTGGTCGCCGATCAAAATATTCCCCTTCCAACATCCTGCTCCGCTCCAAATCGAAAGGCAAGATGTCCCAGAATGGCTCCCAACCCTCCCCACAGGCCTCTCCGGCATTCCCACATGCTTCTCGGGGTGCGGCTCAGTATAAAGAAGTAAGTGAACCCTCTTCACAGCTCACTAAATCTGATCTAGACGCCAGTCTCACCATTATGTATGAAAAACTAGCAAACAAGTTCCACTCAGAACTGAAAACATCCACTAGCACATTGCAACAGGAAATAGCATCTTTGGGCGGGCGCACAGACTTGCTAGAAACCAAACACGATGAGTTGTCATTAGCACACAATGATCTAAGGAAGGATTTTGAATTGCTGGCGGACAACTTCTCCTATCTCCAGGCTCACGTCGAAGACCTAGACAACAGAAATCGAAGGAACAATTTGAGGGTGCGCGGAGTTCCGGAGTCGGTGACAGACTTGATGCCGGCTGTCTCAAAGCTGTTCCATTCTCTTCTTCCAGAAACCCCACCACAGTCCTTCACTTGCGACAGAATCCACAGGGCTCTTCGACCTAAACCTCCTATAGACAAACCCCCTCGCGACATTATCCTTTGCATGAAGGACTTTCTCACCAAGGAGAATATACTAAGAGCTGCAAGGAACTCGCGCAATATCGAGTTTGAAGGCACGAGGATTCAATTATACCCTGACATCTCACAAGCCACCCTAGAAAGAAGGCGCAAGATGAGGGAAGTGACATCTATCCTTCAATCGGCCCGCATCAGATATAGATGGGGTTTTCCATTTAGACTAACCGTACCTCATAATGGAACTGTCTACTCTGTTGTCAATGTCACAGAGGGCAAGGAGCTCTTAATTAAATTGGGTTTGCTGGAACCTGAGGCTTGCCCGAGACCACCCTCTACTCCACACCCATCTCCCATTTGGGCCACTCCCTCCTCAAGACACGATCATAGAAGGATGAGATCATCTCTACGATTCGTAAATCCGTGATAGTCACTAATTACTGATGGGTTCTCCATTTTCTCTTATCTATACTTTTACTGACCCACGAGGGTTTCCTCGACACCACCTCAGGCCCCTTCATTTAGAGTGACTTTGTTTTTTTTTCTCCCCTCCCCCACTCGGGATTCAAGCTGTGGCTCTATTCAACGTATCACCCCAGACCAATCGCACCCAACTGACTGCTACGTATTGAAATATCAGTGCGATCAAAGGAAAAGGATTCACATTTTAGCTGAAACTGTTGCTGGTGGCCATGGGTTTAACTAGTTCTTGGAAGTCACCTGATCCACATTCACTCTATCTGGGGATTCCTGCTGAGATCCCTCTCCCCCACACCTCCAGTGTATTTAAATGTTTGTAGGTGGGGCGAGAATTGTGGTGGATTTTTTTTTTGTTATTTTTTTTTTTATTGTTTGTTTTTTTTTTTTTTGTTTTCTTTTTTTTTTTTTTTTTCTCTCCCCATCTGCACCCATGAAATTGCTCTCGCTACAAAAGAAAAACACGTAGAGTGGTTTGGTGTTCCCGCCCTCGCTTGTATGACCCCCCTCTCACTTTCGGAGTCTTAGTATGATTCTTATGGCACGCTTTTTTGTGCATTTGATCATACTCTCTGCAGCCCTTTTTAGCAGGACTCCGGAGGTGAGTTTTGGACTCTCAGGTCCAATGGTTACTATTTTCTGTCAAACCGTTCTCTTCTGTTTGACCCCATTTTCTGGTTCACTTATTTTTCACAGTTTTATAACATGTTTAGTTGCTTTAAACTTTTTGAAACAAAGTTTGCACGGTTCATTTTATGATGCTTTTATACACTTAAGTCTCGCATTGAAAACAAAATGTTTAGTTATAGATTTGGCAAGAATTTCTTTCTCAAGGTCAACGCCACACTGTCATATATTTCTATGTACTTTGTATATACATGCAATACAATTGTGGGACGGGACTCTTGGAGTACAGCCAATTAGTCACAGTCTTGGGTTTCCACACGTTATGACTCAGAGTACCAATGGCTATCACTATATATCACCTTTCAGTACTTTTCTATACACTATAAATGGAATTGAAGGTAATCTCCCATAATGCCAATGGTATAAACTCTCCCCAAAAGAGAAAAAAAGCCTTCCGCCATTATAAAAGACTGGGAGCTGACATAATATTAGTGCAGGAGACCCACTTTGCGGTATCCAAGCATCCCAAATTTTTTGATAAAGCATATAGTCAATTTTATTACACAACATTCGAGTCTAAGAAAAGAGGAACTGCCATTTTTATCAAAAACTCAGTAATGTTTGAAACCCAAAGTGTCTTCAGAGATCCAGAGAGTCGCTTTCTGATTATAAAAGGCTCTATAGGAGGACGTCTGGTCACCATAGCCTCAGTATATGCTCCTAATGAAGCGCATGCATCATTTTTTTCAAATTTTTTTGACATTTTGGATAAATACTCCTCCCCCCATTTAATTGTGGGCGGAGACTTCAATTTGGCCGCTCACTCATCCCTAGATAGAAGCAAAGTAGCACCCACATCCAAAGCCTTCCCTAAAACATTAAATCGCACACTACTAAATCATCAACTCATTGACACGTGGAGGGCACACAACGTTGGCATCAAAAATTACACCTTTTATTCACATCCTCACGACTGCTCCGCTAGGCTAGATTAAATCTTTTGCACCCCGATTCTAGTCGCTAATTCATCAAAAGCTGACATCCATCCCTGCCCTTGGTCAGATCACCAGATCGTATCTTTCTCCACATCAAAAATAGGTCTTGCTGACACACCCCACAGATGGCGCATCAACGATGCACTACTAACAGACCATCTGAATATCCAACAGCTAACTTCCAACATGGAAGATTACTTTACACTTAACTCTTCCCCAGACATTCTTCCCACGTCTCTTTGGATGGCCCACAAGGCGGTCATGAGGGGCCATTTAATCAAGTTGGCTTCTACTAAAAACAGGATCAAGCTGACCGATATAAAAACATTAACTAGGGATCTGGACAAATTATATCATAAACATAATCAATCCCCCTCCAGTGACACACTCAAGCAAATCCAAGAAAAACGTACAGCCCTAGATACTTTATTAACCTCAGACGCAGAAAAAGCCCTTAGATGGTCAAAAGCAAGATTCTTATTACATAGTAATTCTACTTCCACTATGTTTGCCAGAAAACTGAACCAATCCACGAAACCTCCACACACATATAAGCTTAGAAACTCTGCGGGCCACTTAATATCCCATCCAAAAGGAGTCATGGAGGTTTTTCTGAAATTTTATAAGAAACTTCTATCATCTCCCCAATCCACGCCGAAGCAATCCTCGACGCAATGGCTGGATGAAATCCAGCTTCCCACTCTATCATCCCAACAGTGTGAGGCATTAAATGCACCCTGCACAGAAATAGAGGTAATCAAAATTATAGGTTCTCTAAAGACCTCCACAGCCCCAGGCCCCGACGGTTTTTCTTCATCATACTACAAAAAGTTTGCATCAGTGTTAATTCCACATCTTGTGAAACTATTTAACCATGTCCTACAAGGCAACCAATTCCCCTCCGAAATGCTCCTAGCGAATATGTCTCTCCTACCCAAACCAAACAAAGACCACTCATCCCCACAGAACTTTCGCCCGATTTCAGTCATAGACAATGACCTAAAAATTTTTGGTAAAATATTAGCAGATAGATTAGCCTTAGTTATCTCACCCCTTATTCACCCAGACCAAACAGGTTTTATTCCAGACAGGCAGATTACAGATAATATAAGATTAGCAACAAACATCATCCAAGACTCCAACCTTCATGCAAGATTAACACTACTACTTAGTTTAGATATTCACAAAGCTTTTGATAGCGTCAGCTGGTCCTACTTAGACTCGCTACTCCCTAGATACAGCATAGGAGATGAATTTCTACACGGATTTAAAGCCTTATATCATGATCCACATACTCGTATTAAGCTCCCCGGCCATAACTCTGAATTTTTCCCATTAAGCAGAGGCACAAGACAGGGCTGCCCCTTATCCCCTCTCCTGTTTGCTCTTGCTATTGAGCCCCTTGCCTGCGCTATCCGCAGTAATACCAACATCAAAGGGTACACAAAAGGTCTAAAAGATTTTAAATTAAGTCTCTATGCAGACGACGTCCTCCTGTTCCTTACAGACCCTTTACTTTCTCTACCCAACCTAATCCAGACTTTGGATACATTTCATGACCTTTCAGGGTTAGGCATAAATCTATCTAAATGTTCTGCCCTCCCGATTAACTGCCCCCCCGATCTGACTGCCATGTTAAGGGAGAAATTTTCCTTTCAATGGTGTTCAGACTCCTTCCGATATTTAGGCATCCACATCACCCCATGCTACAAATCCCTTTACCACAAAAACTACCCCAGATTGCTTCAAAACATTAGAGATTTACTCAAATCATGGTCAACATTCCATGTGTCCTTTATGGGTAGGATAGTTGCTACCAAAATGGTTATACTTCCAAAACTACTATTCTTCTTTAGAGCACTCCCTATCCTGGTCCCTAAAAGCACCCTAGATTCTATCCAAAGAGATATAAACAAATTCATATGGCAAAATAAAAAATCTAGATTTGGATGTGCACTGATGTATAGACCTCAATCGAAGGGAGGGTTGAGTATGCCCAACTTATGGCTATACTACCTTTCAGCCAGATATACACAACTCGCACAATGGTATGCACCTTCCAGTCATATCCCTTGGCTAGAATTTGAGGAACAATCTGTCCTACCGTTCCACCTCCAAGGCCTCCTATGGTCCAAATCTATTAAAACTCAAAGAATGGGTCATCTTAATAAAGTAGTACATCAAGACCTACTATTATGGCACAGACAAAAACATAAATTTAACATCGCTTCAGGGATCCCTCCCCTAGCTTCCTTCCTAGGGGACCCTCTATTTACCCCTCCAGACCTACATTCCAACCAATATTCTGTCTGGCAAGTCCTCAATCTATCTAACTTAAAAGCTTTCACTAAAAATAATACTTTTCGCACATTTTCGGATTTACAGACAGAATATAAACTTGGTGATACCAATCTCTCAGACTACAATAATATCAAACTATTCTATCAAAAAAACTATTCCCTCTCCCTCCAAACCCCCTTTACGATTTTTGAACGAATTTGTCTTACCTCACCCAGAGACAGAGGCCTGATATCGAGAATGTATAGAACCCTAAATGAATATAATTTACCAGACAAAACACGCCAAATGCTGCAATGGGAATCAGATCTAGATGAATCCTTCTCCACTGAACAATGGGACGGCATGACAGATAACCTACGGAAGTGTACCAGGACGGCCTCCATTAGGGAATCTGCTATTAAGCTCCAATATAGGTGGTACCTCACCCCAGACAGAATTAATTCATTCTATCCTACAACATCTCCCCTCTGTTTTAGAGGCTGCCTGGTACAGGGTTCCCTTATTCACACCTTCTGGGAATGTGCACACCTCAAAGACACATGGCAACAGGCCAGTATTAAAATAGAACAGATAACAGGTAGAAGAATAGAACTGACACCTAAAATGTGTCTCCTATTCTATCCGATCCCAGACATTCCTATAGCCCACACCAGGCTTATACACACCTTACTCACGTCAATACACTGGGCGATAGCGCTCAATTGGCGCTCCCCCGTTGTACCATGGTCCCTAATCATGGATCGTATGATGTCCATTAAACTAGGAGAACGCATTCATCACACCTTATATGATACTATGAACATATATGATCAGAAATGGAAGCCTTGGGACCTTTCTCTGATAACTCACTGAATTAAGCCAATTTTTTTTTATTATTTTTATTCCTATTCCGTTTTATTCTCCCATTTTGCCATCAAACTAAGTCATTTAATTCTTACAATGTTGCAATGTGCTACCAAACTGCCTTATATACAAACCAACACCTATATCTCTGCCGCTCGAATACCTGATATGCATATTCTTCACAGATGTTGTTCACTGCTCCAGTATGTATTTTTGTACTTCTTGCCAATTCGAATCTAATCTGTACTGAGACTTATTTTTTTCAATAAACCGTTTGTAAACAAAAAAAGAAATAAAAAAAAATGATCACTTTTATTCCTATTACAAGGAATGTAAACATCTCTTGTAATAGAAAAAAGCATGACAGGTCCTCTTAAATATGAAATCTGGGGTCAAAAAGACCTCAGATCTCATATTTAGACTTAAATGCAAAAAAATGAAAAAAAAAAAAAAAAATGTTTCTTTAAGAGGCTGGGCGGGACTGACGTTTTGACGTCACTCCCGCCCAGCAGAGCTATGGGAAGGGGTGGGGAGGATTTTTCCCTCACTCGCATTCCCCACACAGCTGCCGAACGCACCCGATCTCCTCTGCCGCTACCGACGGCTCCGGTAAGCGACGGAGGGGAGGGCGCGGGAGAGCGGCGGGAGGGGGGGCCCTCTCCCGCCACCGATAACGGCGATCTCACGGCGAATCCACCACAGAGACTGCCGTTATAATTAACAGAACCGCCCACTGAAGAGATAGACATCTCGGTTGTGGCAGCAGCTGCTGCCGTTACCGAGATATCCCTCTTCAAAAACAGGACGTTATTTTACATTAGGCGGTGGGCAAGTGGTTAAATAACGCTACACTTTTTTCTTAACGGTAATATATGCACCTTACTGTTGACCGCCCTGTCCAACAAGGCCAAGACATTGCCTTCCACATGTCAGTAGAGAGCCGGTATGGCCTTCAGAGAAAAAAATGGCATTTGGGAACCTGCCACTGAAGTACCGCACATTCCAAAAATTCTCGAAAGGGGGCAGAGTCTACCAGCTGAAAAGGCAGCAGTTGGAGTGCTAGCAATTTAGCCAAACTAGCATTCAGCCACTGAACATGTGGATGGCTGGGACCGAATTTCTTTTGACGGTTTAGCAACTGGGGCAGGGAAATTTGCCTGCTACAATCAGATTTAGGTGTACCGCTAGCAGATTGTCCACAAGTGCTTGGGACCTTCATTCCTCTCAGTGCAGGTCTCTGAGAGGACTGAAGGTGTAGTGGTGTTGGAGATCCCAGCTGATGAGGAGCAGGGAGAGGTTTGCCTTGTTCTTTGGTGTAGGTCTTTTAAGAACTGTTGCCAACGGACTGCATGGGAGGTCTGGTCAAGCATGTAGTGCTCAAGCGGCTGCTGTTTTGGCTACGCTTGATACGCTTCAGACATATGTCGCAGACAGCAACAGTGCGATTTTCTGCACGCATCTCAAAAAAGGCCCATACCAAAGAACTTTTGAAAAAACATGCAGCGCCCTGAACATGCAGAGCTCTGCGGTGTGATGCAGTCGGTTGGATGCCCTTATGCTGGCCCCTGGAGGGCATCCTGCCTCATTGGAGATGTGCCTTCTCCTCCTCCTTCTCCTCCTCCTCTCTACCATCAGGCACCCATGTAGAGTCAGTGACCTCATCATCCCCTCCCTCCTCGCCACTGGAGCAAACCTGGCAGTATGCTGCAGCAGGGGGAACATGACTGCCAGTTTCTTGTCCTTCTTGGTCACCCCCTCTCTCTGGGCTCACGTTACTGCCTTCATCCTTAACCTGGGTACCATCATCAGAGCCTTCAAAATGCTGTGCATCCTCCTGCAGCATGTACCCTACACTGTGGTTGAAGAGTTCCTCAGGGCATGATGGTGGGGCTAGGGAAGGAGTGACTGATGACATTGAGCCGATGGAAGAGGCCACTTTGGCAGCTGTATTGGCAGGCAAACTACTTTGAGCCTGGGTGACAGAGGATGAGAAGGATGTGGATGACTTGGTCATCCACTCTACCAACTCTTCTGCATGTTGTGGCTCAACACGGCCAGCTGCCGAAAAAAAGGCCAAGCGTGCCACATGACCATGTGCTGAGGATGCACTGTGTCCAATACCAGCACTGTTGGCTGTAGACACAGAGCCTGCTTGCCCTATTTTAGTGGCCTGTGAGTGTCTGCTTCTCCTTGGTGGCCTTCCAGACATACTGTACAATTTGATTAGCAAAACAATGCCTGAAGTTTACTAAAAACAGTACACCAGGAATGGCCTGCAATCAGGTATAGGCTTGGCTGGACTAGAATGCAGTGGATATATGTAGGAGACTGTATATATATATATATATATATATATATATATATATATATATATATATATATATATTATGCACTGCAGCTCACTAAGTCGACTGCCTGAAAGTGTCTTTAAACACACACTCCAGGAATGGCCTACAGTCAGGTATATATATATACACTGGACCCCACCAACCTGAACAACTTAAGGCCCATCTCATTGCTCCCATTTACCTCTAAACTTCTAGAACGCCTAGTCTACAACCGTCTTGGCTCCTACCTCAGTGAAAATAACCTTTTTGACCCCTAAGGCCTCGTACACACGACAAGACATGTCCGATGAAATTGGTCCGCGGACCGTTTTCATCGGACATGTCTGCTGGGAGATTTTGGTCTGATGTGTGTACACACCATCAGACCAAATTCCCCGCGGACAGAAAACGCAGTGACGTGGCGGCGACGATGACGCGGCGACGTGCGCGAACCAGGAAGTTCAATGCTTCCACGCATGCGTCGAATCACTTCGACGCATGCGCGGGATTTCGGCCCAGCGGACATGTCCGATGAGTCGTACTAACCATCGGACATGTCCAACGGACAGGCTTCCAGCGGACAAGTTTCTTAGCATGCTAAGAAACTTTTGTCCGCTGGAAACCTTTCAGCTAGGCCGGAAAACTGTCCGGTAGGCCCTACACACGGTCGGACATGTCCGCGGAAACTGGTCCGACGGACCAGTTTCAGCGGACATGTTTGGTCGTGTGTACAAGGCCTTACAGTCTGGCTTTCGCTCGCAGCACTCCACGGAAACTGCCTTACTAAAAATCACTAACGATTTACTAACTGCTAAATGCAACAGCCAGTACTCCATACTCCTTCTACTCGACCTCTCTGCGGCCTTTGATACCGTTGACCACCCGCTCCTTCTCAATAAACTCCATTCCCTTGGCCTCCAAGATTCTGCTCTATCCTGGTTCTCTGCCTATCACAGCGTTCCTTCAGTGTTACCTACAACTCTGTCTCCTCCTCTCCATTGCCCCTTTCTGTGGGGGTCCCTCAAGGCTCTGTTCTTGGACCACTTCTCTTCTCTATCTACGCCTCCTCCCTTGGTCACTTGATAACCGCCCACGGCTTTCAATACCACCTATACGCCGATGACACCCAAATCTATCTGTCTACTCCTCACCTCACTCCTTCAGTCTCCTCTCGCATTACTAACTTACTAACTGACATCTCAGCATGGATGTCGCACCACTTCCTTAAACTAAATCTCTCTAAAACTGAGTTACTAATATTCCCCCCTGCCCGTGCCCCCCTCCATGACTTTTCCATCAAAATCAACAATGCAACCATCAGTCGCTCCCCTCAGGCCAGGGTACTCAGTGTAATCCTAGACTCTGACTTGTAATTTCAGCCTCAAGTCCAATCGTTGTCAAAAGTTTGTAGAATTCACCTTCGTAACATCTCTAAAATTCGCCCCTTTCTAACAAATGAAACCACCAAACTCCTCATTCACTCCCTTGTTATCTCTCGCCTTGATTATTGCAACTTCCTTCTTATTGGCCTGCCTCTCTATAGGCTATCCCCTCTTCAGTCTATTATGAATGCTGCTGCCAGACTTATCCACCTTACCAACCGCTCAGTATCTGCCAAACCTCTCCTCCAATCCCTACACTGGCTTTCTATAACCCAGCGAATTAAATTCAAAATACTAACCACAACCTACAAAGCCATCCACAACTCTGCCCCAAGCTACATCACCAATCTTGTCTCTAAACATATCCCAAACCGTCCTCTCCGCTCTTCTCAAGACCTCCTACTGTCAAGCTCTCTTGTCTCTTCCTCCCATGCTCATCTCCAGGATTTCTCCAGAGCCTCTCCCAACCTCTGGAACTCACTACCTCAACCTGTCTGGCTATACCCTACTCTTGCTACCTTCAGGCGATCCCTGAAAACTCACCTCTTCAGGGAAGCCTATCACGTCTCCAACAAATCTTTTACCACTTCCATCAGCTCATTCCCCACAGTTACAACCTTTTGTACCACCTGCCCCACCCTATTAGATTGTAAGCTCTTCTGAGCAGGGCCCTCTTAATCCTATTGTATTTTATTGTATTGTAACTGTTTTGTCTCTCTTTTATATTGTAAAGTGCTGCGTAAACTGTTGGCGCTATATAAATCCTGTATAATAATAATAATAATAATAATAATAATAATAATAATAATAATAATAATAATAATATTATTATATATGTACTAAATACACTGCAGCTAACTGTATCGGCTGCCTGCCAGAAGTATATTAGAAACAGTACACCAGGAACGGTCTGCAGTGAGATCGCCCTGCCTTTGGCCAATTATGGCTCTCTTCGCTGACGGCGCTGTGATTGGTCAAAGCATGCGGGTCATAGTGCATGCTTGGCCAATCATCAGCCAGCAATGCACTGCATTATGGGCCGTGACGCGCTGCTCATAATTGGCACGAACGGCCCATAATGTTCGATCTTCATTGAACGATCGAACAGCCGATGTTCGATTCAAACTCATGTTCGACTTGAACAGCTCATCCCTATACAGGAACTGAAGACTTACAGGAAGCCTGGATTTGACATTCCCACCACCCCGCTATCATTCTCCAAAATCTTCAAAATTGTAGATCAATCTCCTCACTAGCCACTAAGCAGGTAGTTTTATTTTTAATAAAAATAGTCACCCATTCTATATCCCCTGACAATCATTTTCCACAAATACTACATGCGAGCTTTCTGGAAGTTGATCTACATCCCCCACACTGATATAAAAGAAGTACAGTGTTCACCATTTATCACTATGCAGAGCTGACAGAGCTCAGCAACAGAAGACATGCATCTCTTTTCTATTAAGAAAATCACTGCGTTTAAAATCACCCATCTGACCTCTCCCTAAAGAAGCAATATCATCACATCCAAACTGGGAGCCCGCCAGTACCACAGCTGTGATCGCTCAGATGACTAATTGCAAACCTCAAAGAGAATCTGGTTTTTACTCTATTTCTATATTTGCCTGCATAATAAAATGCCGATGATCGAGGAGGTGCAAGTATACCTTTTGAATCACCAATGGGATCATTAAGAAGGAAGAGGAAGAGATGAAAACAACGCATGGTTTATTCGGCAAATGGAGGCATATAACGAGATGATATCCCAAGGGGGCTTTATCCATTTTAATAATACATTAAGGAGTCTAAGTAAATAGTCTGTTTGTAGAAGCCAAACAGAGCTTGAGTAATTAGTTACCAAGTAGTGAGGCAACTCCCTGCGCTATGAATTTAACAAATTTATAAAAGCACTTAAAGTAAAAGCTGTTAGCAAAATTAAAAGAGAGACATTATTCAGCAAAGAGCTGTGTTGGCCACATTCACTTATTGGAAATGAGAGCTTAACTTGAATCCATTCACTGAAGTTAGTGTTCTAATTGATGCCTTTGTTAAAGAAACTGGAAAAATGCAGCATATTTCCAACAATATCTCATGCCCCAAACCAAAAAAATCCCTACAACATACTGTATATATACTATATATATCTATCTATCTATCCGTATAGATAGATAGATAGATAGATAGATAGATAGATAGATAGATAGATAGATAGATAGATAGATAGATAGATAGATAGATAGATAGATAGATAGATAGATAGATAGACTGAGCAAAATTATAAAACGCAACACTTTTGTGTTTGCCCCCATTTATCACGAGCTACAACTTTTCTCTATGTACACAAAAGGCATATTTCTCTCAAATATTGTTCACAAATCTGTCTAAATCTGTGTTAGTGGGAGCACTTCTTCTTTGCCTAGATAATCCATCGAACTTACAGGTGTGGCATATCAAGATGCTGATTAGACAGCATGATTATTACAGGTGTGCCTTAGGCTGGCCACAATAAAAGGCCACTCTGAAATGTGCAGTTTTACTGTATTGGGGGAGGGGGTCCGAAAACCAGTCAGTATCTGGTGTGACCACCATTTTCCTCACGCAGTGCATCACATCTCCTTCACATACAGTTGATCAGATTGTTGCCTGTGGAATGTTGGTGCATTCCTCTTCAATGGCTGTGCGAAGTTGCTGGATATTGGCAGGAACTGAAAAACGATTTTGTATACGCCGATCCAGAGGATCCCAAACATGCTCAATGGGTAACATGTCTAGTGAGTATGCTGGCCATGCAAGAACTGGGATGTTTTAACCACTTAAGACCCGGACCAATATGCAGGTTAAGGACCTTGCCCCTTTTTGCGATTCGGCACTGCGTCGCTTTAACTGACAATTGCTTGGTCGTGCGACGTGGCTCCCAAACAAAATTGGCGTCCTTTTTTCCCCACAAATAGAGCTTTCTTTTGGTGGTATTTGATCACCTTTTATTTTTTGCGCTATAAACAAAAATAGGTCAACAATTTTTGAAAAAATGCAATATATAAAAAACATTTTTTTTCCTCAGTTTAGGCCGATACGTATTCTTCTACCTATTTTTGGTAAAAAAAAATCGCAATAAGCGTTTAACGATTGGTTTGCGCAAAATTTATAGCATTTACAAAATAGGGGATAGTTTATGGCATTTTTTTTTAAAGTATTTATTATATTTCAAAGGAGATAAGAGAATACAAAAACAGCGCCAATTGGGCATACCCTGGCGATAATTTGTGTACAGTCAAGGTAATTGAGAATATGTTGCTTCTACTAGGTTACATTAGAATTTGAGGATTGAGTAGTGGACAGCCAATATAAAACAGATATGCAAAACAGAAATGCAAATAGGCATAATATTATATCATCATATAAAACAACTAGAGTAGCGACAACAGGAAATTTCCCAATGGGTTATAGGCAAGTATTCACAGACAAGTATAACTCACTTGAGTACAAGAGCAAATCTTTTTCAGATAATTGAAATGGAAAGGAAAAAAAAAGGTACAGGTTATGATCCAGAGGGAGTGGGGTAGCTAATACAGGGGAGCACTCCTAGAGTCGGAGATCCAGAGATTCCAGGCTTTGGCCAATTGGTTTGTTGATAAGTTGGCTTTGGCAAAGGAAAATTCCATTAAAAAATGACGGTTAAGCAGTTGGATGGTATCCTTCAATAGTGGAGGGTGAGTTGATTTCCATTTTTTCGCAATCGCCAGTCTTGCTGCAATTAGGATGTGTGTCACCAGAAGCTGTACGTTTTTAGGCCACGTGTAGATAGAAAGACCCAGGAGCAAACTCCCACCAAATGTGTGAAAGCGAACCAATATTCTCACAGCCCCTTCAACTGGGAGATGTATTTGGGTACATTTTTGCAAGCCTTTCAGGGTTGAAGTACCACTTGTGAAACAACTTCTGTTGGGATTCCCAATGGGTGATGCAATGAGACAGGCGAAGGGGTGCTATGAGAGCTTTCTGCCAATGTGCTGCCAGGGGAGATTGTTCCAACAAAGAAGACCAATACTGAATAGAGGAGGAAAGTAGATCAGAAGGGGGATTAATGAGGAGTTTGTATATTAGGGAAATCCCTTTGGTTTTGGTTCCATCAAGATTGTAAAAATGTATCAAAAATGTATCAGGGGGAGCATCAGTGAGTCCGAGTTTGACCAGTGGATTTTTGAAAGAGTGGATCTAATCCGCAAGTAGAGGAAAAATGTCCGGTTGGATAGGCCATATTGCTTTACCAGATATTCGAAGGGATGTAGATCTGATGTAGAGAAAAGCATACCAATGTTGGTGATGCCAGCTATAATCCAATCCGATAGAGGCAGATCTGGGGTAATAAGATGCAAGGCTTCTATGGGAATTTTTGAGAGGGTATCCACTGCTACAGTATTCCTCCATTAAGTTGTGACAATGCAGTCCAGACCCTAGTGGAGACTGTGATGGTATCCAGTGAGGAGCGCTTAGGGTTGAGATTAAGCCAAGTTGCGGCTAGGAGATGCTTCGGATTTGTGAGGAGTACGGTGGCTTCTATTTGTTTCCAACTTGTATGTTGCTTGTCCGACCACCAGGTTTTCAGTTATTCTAAGATGGTTGCTCGGTGATAAGCTTGGATGTCTGGTGCGCCAAGGCCGCCGTGCTGAACTGGGGATAACAGTATGGTCCTTTTCACTCTGGGGCGTTTTTGTTGCCAGATAAAGTTGATGATAATTCCCTGGAGCTTTTTAATCTGATTCTGTACTAGCGGGAGGGGTAACGTACGAAAAAAAGGGGACACGGCAGTGATCGGGTCCGTGGGTCCCGCGGTCACGGAGCTTCGGACCAGGTAACGCGCGTGCGAACCACGGCTGGGCTCTTAAAGGCGACGTGCCTGTGCCCAGCCATGCCATTCTGCCGACGTATAAGGGCGTTAGGCGGTCCTTAAGTGGTTAAGCTTCCAGGAATTGTGTACAGATCCTTGGATGAATGGCACAACAAAGGGCCTCAGGATCTCGTCATGGTATCTCTGTGCCTTCAAAATGGCATCAATAGAGGGGGTGTGGCTAGCCGACGGAGCGGATGGCAGCTCACTGAATCAACTCCTCCTCAGCCCCGGCCGTTATGGGACTATACAGCATCATAAAGCCTAATTTTTCACCACCAACAAGGGTACTCAGAGCAGACACCTTCCCTGATGCCATCTCGTAAGAGGAAGGAGCGTGCTAAACTGGAGAAGATGATGGACTTTTTTGTGCTGCCGCACCGTCTCCACAGCCAAGATGGCGCTAGCGGTCATACAGCAGACACACATGGCTCTTACCAGCAGCATGGGAAGGCTCACAAAGCCAACCAAAGCCACAACAACCACAACAACAAACAGGGGCATGAACAGTATCCTCCTCCTCCATCAGCTACCTCCAGCCCAGCAAAGAGTAAGCAAAGGACATCTGCAGTGACAACAGATACATAGGAGGTAAACTGTTATCCCTAGATGACACCAGGGAGCTGCAAGACTCCATTACAGACTTCCCTACATTAAACCAGCCAGTCATGGACACAACACTTAAATACATGCTGGTGTCTCTACGCTCTACTCTGCATGCTGACATACTGGCCATTACACAACAATTTAAAACAGAGGTGTCTGCAGTAACTAACAGAGTGTCACATATAGAATCCAAACTGGGAGAATTTGCAGCTACATTCACTGAAATGGTTAATGCCCATAATGACAGGGATGATGAAATATTGCGAATCAACACCAAATTGGCAAACTTGAAAGACAAGTCAAGACAAAATAATATTAAAATCCGAGGGAACCCTGAATCTGTCAAACCCCCGGAACTGAAAAATTATTTCATCAACCTCCTAAAAGCATCATTTCCTGAAGCACCACTAGAGGACCTAGTCATTGATCGCATACACTGACTACCAAGGCCTAAAAACATCCCCTCACATCTACCTAGGGACAATATAGTCCGGGTTCACTTCTACCACATAAAAGATCAATTTATGATGATTGCAAGGCCCCAGGGATGATATGCTTTCCAAAACTGCAAGATTTGTCCTTTTTGTGCAGATCTCTCAGCATTTACTATTCAACAACGCCGGCAATTGGCCACAATCACCAAACCGCTGAACAATCACCTCATCTCCTATCGATGGCTTTACCCCGCCAAATCGCTAGTCACCAAAGATGGCAACACATACTGTATATGATAGCTGGTGTCAAGAAAAGCCTCCGACTTATGAGAGATTGGCAAATCCTAGACCCGAACAACATTGAAGAGGAAGCGCCACACTCACCTCCATCAACCCGGGCTAACTCTGATGCTGAAACAGGCTGATTGATTATTTCTCTACGTCTCATCATTATTTCCCTAGTGGCGCAGGAGAATTCAACACAGTTATTTTCTCTTTTTTCCCCAAGTTCTAGCGGTAAACCTTCCGCACAGATTCTACACAGAATCGCTTGTTTTTATTACTTTGACTGTTTCTTCTTGTTTTTTTCTGTTATTGTTCACCCTAAAAGGACTTTCACCGGACAAACCTCCATATTGGTACTTAGGGGCGCACATGGCAGCCTTCTCCATCTCTCTACATCTACTTACCTACAAAACAAAGGCGACAGAGTCATCACCAGGTAACAAAAGACCACACCGGTCCGCATACAATACGAAGCACGGTACATACTTTTCATATCTCTAAGATTGCATTTAACATTTCCTCTTACAATGTGAAAGGCTTAAACAGCCCCCACAAAAGACAAATGGCCTGGAAGGAAGCGACCAGGCTCAATAGTTACATTATCTGTTTCCAAGAGACTCACTTTATCTCTCACAACCCCCTAACATTTTACCACCACAATTTTCCACATGTGTACATGGCGAATGGTCCCAAAAAGAAAGGAGTCGCCGCAATTGCCGTCAGAGACTCCATTCCATTCACTCAAGTCGAAACCCACCTAGATTCTTCTGGTAGGTACATCATTCTGCTATGCAAGATCTTTAAAATAAAATACACGTTGGTAAATCTGTACCTCCCAAACACAAATCAACTATGTTTTTTAAAGAAGATATGGAAAAAGGTGGTGTCCCTAAAACAAGGACATGTGATCTTATGTGGGGACTTCAATGCAATCCCTGATAAAGACTTGGACCTTTCCAACCCCACACGTTCTCAATTAAGAAGGGCAACTTTGGCTCAGTTTATTGCATCCATAGGATTATTTGATGTGTGGAGATGCCAGAACTCCACAGAAAGAGACGTTACCTTTTATTCTAATGTGCATCATACGTATTCACAAATAGACTTATTCCTAGTAGACAAATTCATGCTGCAAAAGATTGTCAAGTCTGATATTTATGTAATAACTTGGTCCAATCATGCGCCTACTTCCATCAGTGTGGGGGATCGCGGTACTGAAACAAGGGCAAACAGGTGGCGCAATGATATATTTACTCTCTCGCAACCTCAGAACTCAAAACAAATTAGAGAAGCTCCGAAAGAGTTTTTCGAACTTAATGCCTCGTCGGTCAATGATCCGCCGCCGAACTCCCTATAGAAGTCTATGGGAGAAATCAAAAGTGTTCATATTAAAGGCTAATATGCAAGTTTTGTCCTAAAAAGTGTTTGAGTCCTGCCCCAGGAAACATGTATCAACACTTTTTTAATTTTTTTAAATGGCCGTTTTTTCAGGAGCAGTGAATTTAATAATGCTTAAAGTGAAACAATAAAAGTTAAATATTCCTTTAAATTTCGTACCTAGGGGGGGTGTAAAGTCAGCATGTGAAATAGCGCATTTTCCCGCACTTAGAACTGTCCCTGCACAAAATGACATTCAGAAGGAAAAAAGGCATTTAAAATTCACACGCGGCAATAATGAATTGTCGGCTCTGGCAATTCTAAAGGGATTCATTCATAAAGGAAAAAAAAATGTGTGGCGGTTCCCCCAAATTAAATTACCAGGCCCTTCAGGTCTGGAATGGATATTAAGGGGAACCCCGCCGTAAAAAAAAAATAAAAAAAAAATGACGTGTGTTCCCCCAAATATCCAAACCACGCCCTTCAGGTCTGGTGTGGATTTTAAGGGGAACTCCACCCCAAATAAAAAAAAAATGGCGTGGAGTCCCCCTAAAAATCCACACCAGACCATTATCCGAGCACGTTAACCTGGCCGGCCGCAGAAAAGAGGGGGGGACAGAGTGCGCCCCCCCTCTCCTGAACCGCACCAGGCCACATGCCCTCAACATGGGGAGGATGTCCCCATGTTGATGGGGACAGGGGCCTCATCCCCACAACCCTTGCCCGGTGGTTGTGGGGGTCTGCGGGCTGGGGGCTTATCAGAATCTGGAAGACCCCTTTAACAAAGGGGACCCCCAGATCCCGCCCCCCCTATGTGAAATTGTAATGGGGTACATTGTACCTCTACCATTTCACCAAAAGAAAAGTGTCAAAAGTGTTAAAAATGACAGTAGCCGGTTTTTGACAAATCTTTTAATAAAATCTTCTTTCCGTGGTTCTTCTTCTTCTTTCATTCGGGTTTCTTCCTCTGCTTCTTTCTTGGGTCTTCTCGTCCACATCTTGCCCGACGTCTTCTCCTATCTTCTTCTCCGTCCGTCGGCCTTCTCGTCCACATCTTGCCCGGTGTCTTCTCCTATCTTCTTCTCCGTCCGTCAGCCTTCTCGTCCACATCTTTTTCTTCCCTGGACGCAGCACTTGAAATTGAATTTGCTGCCGTGTTCCGCTCCTGGGACCTGCCCCCCTCTGACGCCACAAGTAAACTCATTAGATAATCATGTGGGGTCACAGAGCGTCACACGGCGGGGGAATTCAATTTCAAGCGCGGCGTCCAGAGAAGAAGAAGCCTCCGCACTATGCGGACGAGCTTCCAATTGAAGTTCCCGCCGTGTGACGCTCATGTGACCCCGCCCCCCTCTGACGCACATATACCACACGTGGACTTTCATATGAGTTTACCTGTGGCGTCAGAGGGGGTCGGTGTCTCAGAAGCGGAACACGGCGGGGTCTTCAATTTCAAGCGCAGCGTCCAGAAGAACAAGAAGATGTGGACGAGAAGGCCAACGGACGGAGAAGAAGATGGAAGAAGACGTCGGGCAAGATGTGGACGAGAAGACCCAAGAAAGAAGCAGAGGAAGAAACCCGAATGAAAGAAGAAGAAGAACCGCGGAAAGAAGATTTTATTAAAAGATTTGTCAAAAACCGGCTACTGTCATTTTTAACACTTTTGACACTTTTTTTGGTGAAATGGTAGGGGTACAATGTACCCCATTACCATTTCACATAGGGGGGGCGGGATCTGGGGGTCCCCTTTGTTAAAGGGGTCTTCCAGATTCTGATAAGCCCCCCGCCCGCAGACCCCCACAACCACCAGGCAAGGGTTGTGGGGATGAGGCCCTTGTCCCCATCAACATGGAGACATCCTCCCCATGTTGAGGGCATGTGGCCTGGTGCGGTTCAGGAGAGGGGGGGCCGCACTCTGTCCCCCCCTCTTTTCTGCGGCCGGCCAGGTTAACGTGCTCGGATAAGGGTCTGGTGTGGATTTTTAGGGGGACTCCACACCATTTTTTTTTAATTTGGGGTGGAGTTCCCCTTAAAATCCACACCAGACCTGAAGGGCCTGGTATGGATATTTGGGGGGACCCCACGCCATGTTTTTTTTAAGGCGGGGTTCCCCTTAATATCCATTCTAGACCTGAAGGGCCTGGTAATTTAGTTTGGGGGAACCCCCACACATTTTTCTTTTTTTTAATGAGCAATGACTGTATTCTTTATAGCCATGAGTACTTTTAAATTACTTTTTTTCACTTCAGAAATGACATCTTGTACAGGGACAGTTCTAAGCACGGGAAACATGCGTGTACCCCCCCTCCCCCCTGTATGAAATTTAAAGGAATATTTCACTTTTATTGTTTCACTTTAACCACTTCCATACCGTGCCTATTCTGGCACTTCTCTCCTTCATGTAAAAATTATATTTTGTTCCTGGGAAATTACTCAGGACCCCCAAACATTATATATTTTTTTAGCAGACACCCTAGGGAATAAAGTGACGGTCATTTTTTATTTGATTTCCATTGGTATTTGCGCAATAATTTTTATAACGCCTTTTTTTTTAGCCCAAAAAAAACGGTTTCATGAATTAAAAAATAACAAACCAGTAAAGTTAGCCCAATTTTTATGGATAATGTGAAAGATGATGTTACACCGAGTAAATAGATACCTAACTTTAACGCTTTAATATTGCACACACTCATGGAATGGCGCCAAACTTCGGGACATAAAAATATCTATAGGCGATGCTTGATTTTTTTTTTACAGGTTACCAGTTCAGAGTTACAGAGGAGGTCTAGGGCTAGAATTAGTTCTCTCGCTCTAACGCACGCGTCAATACCTCACATGTGTGGTTTGAATGGTGTTTACATATGTGGTAGGGACTTACATGCATATTCACTTCTGAGTGCGAGCTACTAGGGACAGGGGCGTTTAATTTTTTTTTTTTTTTTTTTACCTAATATTTTTCTTTTTGCACTTTTTTGTCACTTTTTTTATTTTGGATCACTTTTATTCCTATTACAAGGAGTGTAAACATCCCTTGTAATAGGACTAGTGTGTGACAGGTCCTCTTTATGGAGAGAGACGGGGTCAATAAGGCTGGAAAGCATGGTATTGAAAAAAAAAAAAAAGATCTCATGCTTTCAGCTGCAATCATGTTCGTTCAGCACAGTGGTGTAGTGTATAGCACTTTGACCTAGCAGCAAAAGAGTCGCTGGTTCGAATCCCGCCCGTGACACCATCTGCCTGAAGTTTGCTCTCCCTGTGCCTGCGTGGGTTTCCTCCCACATAATCAAAACATGCTGTAAAGCGGATCCGGTCTAAATAAGCCCTAATATGCAGTAGTATATTTAGGTTTGTGCTGCCCTAGGCCTCACTACATTTCTGCACCTCCTAATAGAAAAATTACCCACCCCTTCCTGTCAAGGCCACACCCTGTTTTTGTATGACCCGCCCATGAATTTTCAGGGGACACACACACTAGTTCTGGGGGGGAGGGGGGGCACTGGATTCCCTTAATTTGCATAGTTTTTCTCTCACTTCCTGTTTGGCTATGGAGCAGGAAGTGAAGGCAAATCTCCCCAATTGGACACAGATAATACAAAATAAACTGACAGGGCCTATAACCCTCCCTCACTCTATCCAAAATTAAAGAAAATAAAAAGTGTTGATTATAGTTCTAGTTTAAGCACAAATTTCAGAGAGTTTTATTGAGAGGCCTAAGAAAATATAACCATGCCAATAGGCCAGGATACAGCGTTGCTAATATGTATGAGTGTGTGTGTTAGGGCCCCCCACAAACACCACCCAATGTTAAATAAACAATTTTCTTAATTTGCAAATAAGTATTATCTGCTCATTTTTGGGGGATGCCTGCACCCCTAATAGGGTGAAGACACCTCACAAATGTTGTCACTTTCTATTTCAAATTCTTTCACTTCCTGTCACATAGCCAAACAGGAAGTGAGGGTAAAACCTTACTAATGTCTTTTGTTGGGGACACAGATCAATCTAAATAGTTTCCCATTATGGAAATTGCATTTTGCTGTGTACACCCCAAATTATTAGGGATCTTGGACTTTGGGGGTCCATTTACTAAAGGCAAATCCACTTTGCATTACAAGTGGACAAGCAAGGAAGAAAACAAAAAAACTTTGCTTCTACAGGATTGGATGTTAAAACCATCAGTGCTTCCTCTCTGATTTTCAGCGACTACGCTTGTATTGCAGAGTGGCTTTGCCTTTACTAGACCCCAAGCTAACTAATCATTTGGGGTGTACACAGCAGTGCAATTTGCTTAATGGGGACACTAGTTAGACTGACCCCAAGAAAAGACATTGGTAGGGTTTTAACCTCACTTCCTGTTCAGCTGTGTGACAGGAAGTGAAGCCAATTTTAAGAAAAGGGACACAAAGCTCAACCCAAAAAAAACACAAGCAGGGGCTCTAACACTCACTTGGCTTCCCTCAAACACCCACAATTAGAATAGGATTGCCTTGCGCTAGATTTAAGCACAGTGCTGTAAATAAGCACTTCAAGCCTGTCCGCCAATACACCCCCCCCCCAACAGGCCATGTTTGCAGGTTTTCCTTCATCTTGCACATGTGCTTTAAAAGACAGTCTGGACAGCAATTCTTGATAAGAGAAATCCACAAAACACGTCCTGTCGGGGGTACTTGAGGGCTGAGGACCACTGCAGTAAAAAGAAAATACTTACCACTTTGTCTTTAATTTCCTGGAGATTAAACATGGCAGCAAACATTTCATGATTACACACCAGGAAAGAAGCTTAGACAAAAATCACACCTAATTTGTTAGGCCAAACCTATTTCAGCTGCAGCTGTCAAAATATGTAGCATGAAAAAGTAACAAAAAACAAACTTAAAAATTTGAAAGTAATTTTTATTGGTCAACAAAACAAGGAAAGCAAAAAAGACAAACGAACACACACACACACACACACACACACACACACAAACAAAAATAAATTAAAAAAATCAAAATAAACATAGGTTAACCGTCCCAACATATTTTTCAAAATAAGGCATCAGAGACAAATACATCAAAGTAAACATCATTTTAAAATAAACAAAAAACATTGGCAAAATAAACATGCTCCAAACCACATTTCTGTTTAGCAACAACATGCCTGCCCCTCTCAGGGCAGCTGAGGACTGCTCGATCCACGCTTTTTATAACATGTGTGCTAATGAAGCAATTGAAATCACATGAACAAATTTCAGTCTCTAGTTTGGGTGAACTTGTAAGTGATTACACCTGGTAAGGATGTCCTTAAATTACTAACCCACCCACGCTCTATGAGCATGCTCAGAGACATCCAAGTGATTTTTACCCTCAAAAAGATAGTAAAACATTTCTAACTGCCTGAGCATGCTCAGTTCAGCTCACATGCAGGAACAAAGCTGCAATGGCTGCTGAAAGCATGAGAGCTGTGTTTTTTTCCCCTGAACTCATGCTTTCCAGGCTGAAGGGGAGGTCTTAGTGAATTATTATGTAAAAAAAATAAATAATAATAATTAAAATGCCCATGTCCCTAGTAGCTCTCAGTCAGAAGCGAACATGCACATTTTTTTTTTACTTTAAAATCCCCATAGGCAAAGTTTTTTTTTTTCTTCAGGTTACCAGTTTAGTTACAGAGGAGGTCTAGTGCTAAAAGTATTGTTCTCGCTCTAACGCACGCGTCAATACCTCACATGTGTGGTTTGAACGATGTTTACATATGTGGGCGGGACTTGCGTAAGTCCCGCCCACATATGTAAACACCGTTCAAACCACACATGTGAGGTATTGACGCGTGCGTTAGAGTGAGAGAAATACTTTTAGCACTAGACCTTCTCTGTAACTATAAACTGGTAACCTGAAAAAAAAAAACGTCGCCTATGGGGATTTTAAAGTACTGAAGTTTGGCCCCATTCCATGAGTGTTTGCAATAGTAAAGCGTGACATGTAAGGTATCTATTTACTCGGTGTAACATCATCTTTCACATTATCGCCAAAAATTGGGCTAACTTTAGTGTTTTGTTATTTTTTAACCACTTGAGCCCCAGACCATATTACTGGTCAATGACTGGGCCAGTTTTTGCGATTCGGCACTGCGTCGTTTTAACTGACAATTGCGCGGTCATGCGACGTGGTTCCCAAACAAAATAGGCGTCCTTTTTTTCCCCCACAAATATAATTTTTTTGGAGGTATTTAATCACCTCTGCGTTTTTTCTTTTTTTTTGGTAGAAACAAAAATAGAGCGACATTTTTAAAAAAAAACTAAAATAATTTTTACTGTTTGCTATAATAAATATCCCCAAAATTAACTAAAAATAATATTTTGTTCCCTCAGTTTAGGCCGATACGTATTGTTCGACATATTTTTGGTTCCAAAAAATCGCAATGAGCGTTTGATTGGTTTGCGCAAAAGTTATAGCGTCTATAAAATAGGGGATAGTTTTATGGCTTTTTTATTAATATATATTTTTTTACTAGTAATGGCGGCGATGAGTGATTTTTATTGGTACTGCGACATTATGGCGGACACATTTTTGGGACCATTGGCATTTTTCTAATGACAAATGTTCTAAAAATGCATTGCTTACTATAAAAGTGTCACTGGCAAGGAAAGGGGTTAACAATAGGGGCGAGGGAGGGGTTAATTATGTTCCCTGAGTGTGTTCTAACTGTAAGGGGGTGGGAATGACATGGGGAAATGACAGATCGCTGTTCATACATTGTATGAACAGACGATCAGGCATTTCCCCCCCCTGACAGGACCAGGATAAAGGGGAACTCCGCGCAAAATTTCAAACAAGAAACCGGCGCGGGTCCCCCTCCAGGGGTACATTAGGCTCTTCGGCTTGGTGCGGAACGTGAGGGGTTAAACCCATGCCGAAAAACAGCGTGGGGTCCCCCCAGATCCAGCCCTTATCCCAAGCACGCAGTCTGGCCCGGACAGGAATGGGGGTGGGGAGGAGCGTGCGCCCCCCCTCCTGAGCCGTACCAGACCGCATGCCCTCGACATGGGGGAGTGTGTGCTTTGGGGGAGGGGGGCACTGCCCCCCCACCCCAAAGCACTCTTGTCCCCATGTCGATAGGGACAAGAGCCTCTTCCCGACAACCCTGGCCGTTGGTTGTTGGGGTATGCGGGCGAGGGGCTTATCAGAATCTGAGAGCCCCCTTTAATAAGGTGGCCCCCAGATTCCGGCCCCAACCCTATGTGAATGAGTATGGGGTACATCGTACCCCTAACCATTCACCTGGGGGGGAAATGTAAAGTAAAAAAACACACCACACAGAATAAAATATTTTATTAATCAGCTCCGGGGGTCTTCCGCCGGGGCCCCCTTCACCATGAAGCTCCTTGCTTATGGGGGAGGGCCGCGGGCTTCGTCGCTTTCTCCCGGGGGAGGGCGCCACCCACCCGCGGTCTTCGTCGCTGTCTTCCGCCGCGCCCCCTAACACCATGAAGCTCCTCGGACCAAGCCGAAGAGCTTAATGTACCCCTGGAGGGGGACCCGCACCGGTTTCAAGTTTGAAATTTGGCGCGGAGTTCCCCTTCATGGTCAGCACAGGCTGAAAACCGCTCGGAGATTCCCGTTCGCCACGTCACGCAGCGCAATTACGGGTACGCCGCTTGGTATTTACCAAGATTTTCTCGGCGTACTGACAAGGCGCATGTGAAACCCCGAAATTTCCCTGTGCGCATGCCCAGTATGCAAATGAACCTCCCGAGGTTCAGGCGTACTTTGCAAGCGTGCGGGGATCGGTTCCCTAAAATCACTTTCTTTTTTTTTGTTGTAAACATTTTTATTGGATATTCAGCAAAGAGATAAGTACAAAATAAATCCAGACTGGATGCAACCAGTATCATTTATACAAGGGTACATAAACAAGTTCATTCAAAAATCAGATATATGCGAAATGGAGGTACTGCATGAGGGCCATGAGACCAAAGACAATGCAGAGATATTTTCAGAGGGGTAAGAGCAGTACCTAGGTGTGCCACTGGGGTTACATTAGTATCGACTTCCAGCAGGAGAACAAAAATGGCTAACAGAGAAGTGAAACCTTAAAACCGGACTCCCCCTCCTACCACCCACCCCTAGGGGGAGCTGTCGGTGAACAGTGGGAGGCCCCTAAACGGGCAACAATATCTGCATCCGCATATGGTTCTATCCTATCTTGAGGCAGAAAGAGAAAAGAGAAAGAAAAGAATAAAAGGAGGAGGGGAGGAAGGGTGAGAGGAGGGGCCCCTGAGGGGATGGGAATGCAACCGAAAGCAATGCGACCACCTTAGCGGTTAATTATCAAATTAGTGGGGTATACTAATAGGGGCTGCAGGATTCGCAGGGTCCCAGGACTCTCTGTAGTGAATCCAGCAGGCCCAAGTTTCCATAAATTTTGCATGAGTGTCGTGAGCACGATGTATGAGCTGTTCCATCTCTTCAATTTTCGTCACCCTAAGGTGCCACTCCAACACTGTGGGGGGGGTAACAGATTTCCACCTCAGAGGAATGCACTGGGTGGCTGCATTAATGAGGTGGAGCGCCAGTGATTTACGGTAACAGGATTTTGGCAAGGTCGTGTGGTGCAGTAAATATTGTGCCGGGGTGAATTCTAGATGATATGAAGTAATCCTAGTGATGAGACCATGCACCTCTTTCCAGAAATCACTTTCACTTTCAATTCGGCCCGCCAAACACATTCAAACACATGTCACTACACTTCCCCTGCATCACCCCCTCCCTCCCCATAATAAACTCCCGCCCGAATCCCCGCAATTTACATTTTAATATGCCGTGCGCCAGGTCTATAGTAGTGCTCAATGAGCCCTCTCCTGGGCGCACTGAGCACTTTAATAACTAAGGAAATACACTGCACTAGCAGCGTATTTCTTTAGTAAATGTCAAAACGGCTGCTACTCCTGCTTTTGCTCCATGAGTCATGGAGCAAAGGCTTGGTAAATCTGCCCCAATGTGTATATAAGAGGCCTACTTATGCAACTGAGTTCTAAACTTAGGAAGCAGCGGACAAAATGGCTCAATGACCTCCTGACTAAAATTCAAGACCTTGAACTCTTCAACAAACAAAATACTACACAAAAACTTAGAGACTCACTTTTTCTCACTAGGCAGGAACCTCAAGCACATCTGATTTCTCAGCAGGAGAACTGTTTTTGCACTTCGAAAGCCAATACCTACCGATGTGGCAACAAAGCGGGGAAATCAGTTGAAAGACAAGGTAGCCAAACAAAAAATCCAGCACATGACAAATCCCAAAACAGGAAAAAAGTGTCCAACCCTAAAGAAATAGCAGACGCCTTTAGCGACTATTATGAAGCATTATATAATCTCAAGGATGACTCCCACCAACCATCAGACGACACACTGTCTCAATCTGAGCTCTCCTCGCTTAATCTACCATTCACAGTACCCAAAATAGAGAAAACGATCAGAAGTATGCCACATAATAAGTCACCAGGTTCCGACGGATATTCATATGAATATTACCAGTTGTTTAAAAATGAGTTGTCACCATACTTAAAACAGGTCTTTGATGCCGCAATGTCCAAAGCTTCCTTTCCACCAGAAATGCTGACAGCTACTATAATTAACCTGCCTAAACCAGGTAAGGAACCCTCTGCACCACAAAATTTCAGACCCATTTCTCTATTGAATGTTGACGTCAAATTGTATGCCAAATTAATTGCTAATAGACTATCGATCTTACTACCGAAACTTGTCAACCAGGATCAGGTGGGGTTTGTGCCTGGTTGCCAAGCAAATGATGCAACTAGGAAAATTATAAATCTCATACATTTAGCTGAAAAAAACTTGAAGGCCTTCTCTGCTTCTCACTTTGGACACAGAGAAGGCCTTCGACAGAGTGCACTGGGGATATCTGACTAGGGTCCTGGAGAGGTTTGGTCTGATAGGCCCGATTCAAAAGGCAATACTAGCACTATACTCTTCTCCCTCTGCATATGTGTATACGGAAGGCATGTTCTCCAGGAACTTCTGAATAACTAATGGGACCAGACAGGGATGCCCCCTGTCCCCATTGATTTTTGCTTTGGTCATGGAGCCCTTGGCGGAAAAGATTAGAACTCACCCCTTGATTCAAGGTATTTCCTCCCAGGGCAAACATCACAAAATCTCACTATTCGTGGATGATGTCATTTTGACACTATCTGACCCATATGCTTCCCTCACAGCAGTCCACGACACTCTTCTCTTATTTAGCAAAGTAGCTTACTATAAGGTCAATGATTCAAAACCGAGTATCCTAGGCATAGCGATAGATAGAACCACTAAATTAGCCCTCCAATGGGATCTACCATACCCGTGGTCCCCAAACTCTATAATATATCTGGGAATACAGTTAACATCTCCTATCGCCAACCTCTACAAGACCAATTATGTCCCACTATTTGCTTAATTCCAACGAAAAATGTCCAGGATCCAGAAACAACACATCTCTTGGACCGGTAGCCTAGCGGCTTACAAAATGTTACTTTTACCAAAAATTACTTATTACTTTAGGGCACTTCCAATTCCCCTTCCTTCATAATTTTTTACCACTATGCAGAAACAATTATCCAAATCTGTGTGGACATGTAGCAGAGCGAGATTTCCCCCAATACTACAGAGGAAGCACAAAGCAGTGGGTGGATTGGGTATTCCAGTCTTGAAAGATTATTATATGGCGGCAATTTTGGAACAGCTTAATGGTGCCAACTAGAACATGCATGGCTGACTCCCAATTCATCACTATCTCTTCTCATTGCGCACAACCTGCCACATACAAATATCCCAATAGATCACCCCACTATACAAGCATCAATGAACACATGGACATATCTAAGAGAGGTAGCACACCCAACATTACTTTCTACTAATATTCCCATCCCACGAACACACCCAAGCTCATCACAGCTGACAAGGCTTAGCTGGATAATCAGTCAGTGTCAGTTCAGTGAGGGAGTAGGACGCTTCCCGACGAGTCTGCTCTCTCCAGGGACCAGACAGATAGCCAGCTAGACACCGCAGACAGGCAGGCTCCTACAATCTTTGCTGCATGAATCAACTTGCAGCCCATAGGACCGGCTCCTTCCTTCCCTTCGTGGGCCCCTCTCTTCAGGTAAGACCCTGTCTTTCAGGGCCATCTTTCCACCCCCAGGAATCGCTAGTGACCGTCCTTTTCAGGACAGCCACTCCAGCGATCCAAATTGCGGCTGTTTACCTTCTCTTAGAGCCGCATGCACCCCAATCAGTCACCCATAATCACCCCGGCCACCCGCCGCGCATAGCAGCGCTTTTTTCTGGCGATCTGCGGCTCTTTCCCGCATCCGCGCCAGACCAGGCCTTATTCGCGGCCGCCGCAATTAGGAAAGACCGTGGCTTCAGCCGCGGCCTAGCGGTGCGCTGCAAAAAGGAGCACTGACAGCCTGGAAATTTTCCTGGAATTGTCAGGGATCATCCCCCTATCCCTGGAGGATCCCATCCTCCCCTGGATTAACAACCAGCTCATACCCACCAAGCCAAACAGCCCCCAAACCTGAGGCCTGTGGCCCGGTCGGCGGCCATCTTGGTACTCCTCAGCTACAGTGACACCCTTCTTCCCCCCCTTCCCCCCATTCCAAACAGTACTTGATCCAGGGTTTCGTCCGATCGCCTTTCAGGGATCAGGAAGGAATTTTTTTCCCTGCGGCAGCAAATTGGCTTAGCACTGCCAGGGTTTTTTTTGCCTTCCTCTGGACCAAGGCCAAGCGAGAGGATTCAGCGAATCTTCCCTCTATTGCAATTAATCCCCCCCCCCCCGGTGACTGGCAACAATGGTTAAACTGCGATACTCTGCAGAAACGATTTGGGGTCTGAGACAATTCGCAACAGTATTACCAGCCGTCACCAAAAAGGCCTTAAAAATAGACCAACTTTTGAGATTCGATCAACGATCGACCATCAAAAATTTCAACCATTTAACCCAGCTCAAGCACATATCATGTGCTTTGATCAACACAAGATCGGCAGTAAAACACCGATCAGAAATCCACGATTTCTTACTACAAAACGATCTAGACTGCCTCTTTATCACAGAAAGCTGGCTTTCAGACGACTGCAACACCATTCTCGGAGAATTGGTGCCAGAAAACTATCGCATTATAACGGAAAACAGAATAGGGCAAAGAGGAGGAGGCCTGGCGGTGATCCATAAGTTTCATATTGCAATCACTAAGCCGGTCCTTCAAAATCCTCTTCCATTTATGGAAACCCTGAGGCCTCGTACACACGACAGAGTTTCTCGGCAGAATTCAGCGAGAAACTCGGTCAGAGCCGGATTCTGCCGAGAAACTCTGTCGTGTGTACACTTTCAGCCCGATGGAGCCGCCGAGGAACTCGTCGAGAAAATAGAGAACATGTTCTCTATTTTCTCGTTGTTCTATGGGAGAACTCGGCCCGCCGAGCTCCTCGGCGGCTTCAGGGCTGAACTCGCCGAGGAACTTGACGTGTTTGGCACGTCGAGTTCCTCGGCCGTGTGTACGAGGCCTTACTCTTCAACTTCAAACTAACCCCCAGGAGACTGTTCACATTCTCCTCTGCTATAGGCCACCTGGGCCAAAATCGCAGCTTCTACCATCATTAACGGAGTTCATATCCACTTATACCCTTAACAGCAAACATCTTTTGCTGCTCGGGGACTTCAATCTGTGGGCCAACTCCTCACAGGATCCCATTGCGGACGCCTGCATCGACCACCTGGAAGGGTTAGGACTACAGCAACTTATATGCGGACCCACGCATGCTTCAGGTCACACACTCGACCTAATTTTCAGACAAAATCTGAAAATAAACATTTTGGGAAATGAACCTTTGCCATGGACAGACCACCATGCAATTAGTTTCATAATTTCCAAAATTCCACCAGTGATAAAAGCACCCAAGCCAGTGACAATACACTGGGCTAGATCTCAGAAGAAGCTCCATTCGGAACTCTTCAAATCTACCTTGGGAAACCGAATCGAAACTATTCATCCTCAGTTAACAGCCTCATATACACTGGATGCCATAAATGCCGCTCTGCTACAATCAGCCGACTTAGTAGCACCGAAACGCAAAGTCCGCATCCGGAAAACAAAAATTCCGGCTGGTTCAACAACCAGCTGTCCCTACTGAAGCAAGAGCGCAGAAGGGCGGAAGCCGCCTGGAAAAGAAGCCCTTCAGAAGATCACCTCATCATCTACAAGGCAATAACAACACAATATCATAAAGAAATCTTCAAAGCAAAGAAACATCATTTTTCTATGACGATTAACAGCGCCATGAACCGCCCCCGAGAATTATTCAAGATGGTCACCCAGACCATGAATCCGGGATGTCTTGAAGTCCCCAATTCAGACACCCAAGAGTTCTGTAATGAACTATCGGATTTCTTCATCGACAAAATCGAAAGAATCCGGGTAAGTATTCTGCAAAATAATACCCCCCTTAGCCCCCTCTTGAAACAACTACAAAACACCAACAGAAACCTTCTACAATCAACTAAGTTCACTCTGGAACCCATCTCCATCGATACCACCAAAAATATCATTGGTGCGTTGCGGAACAGCACAGCACCCAATGACATCATTCCCACCAAGCTGCTGAAGGAATGCGCCGACATTCTGGCGCCTCCCATCACACAGCTTATAAATCAGTCATTTAAGGAAGGCATAGTGCCATCCCTGCTGAAAGAGGGCACAATCCAGCCCATCCTGAAAAAACCTAACTTGGATCCCAAGGACCCAACTCACCGCCGCCCCATAACAGGCCTAAATGTTCTCTCCAAGATAATGGAGAAAGTAGTGGTACAACAGCTGCAACAGCATCTGGATACCCACAATCTACTCGATCCATTTCAATCAGGTTTCCGTCCCGGACACGGGACAGAAACGGCCTTACTCAAAATATGGGACGATGCCCTCGAGGCCGCAGACGAGGGAGAATCCTGTCTCCTGGTTCTGCTGGACCTAAGCGCAGCCTTTGACACAGTAGACCACAAAATGTTACTGATGCGACTGGCCGAGGTAGCCAGAATCGCAGAAGGTGATTTACCATGGTTTTCCTCCTTTCTTGAAAACCGATCACAAACAGTGAAACTGGGATCTTTCACGTCGGAAAAACGCACGGTGCCATGTGGAGTCCCCCAAGGATCCCCCCTGTCGCCGGTGCTTTTCAACATCTATCTTCGCCCTCACTTTGATATTATCAGTAGCCAAGAACTACTCTATCACTCTTATGCAGACGATACGCAACTGTATTTTCGCATCTGCAACAAAAAGGATTTAGAGAAATGTCTCTCTTCAATAGAAAACTGGATGACTAAGAGTTATCTTAAACTCAACAGTTCCAAAACAGAACTTCTTATGTTTCACGCCAGCCGAAAGAGTCAACTGGCAACAACCTGGACACCGCCGCCCATTCTGGGCCAAATCATCACCCCTAGCTCCAAAGTCAAAAGTCTAGGAGTCATTTTTGACACCTTCATGACAATGGACGCACAAATAGGGTCAGTAGTCAGCGGATCGCACCATTTGTTGCGCCTACTACGCAGACTTATTCCATTTATCCCCAAAGAAGACGTAGCAGTCGTGGTGGGAACAATCGTGAATTCCAGACTGGACTATGCTAACGCCTTTTACCTCGGGCTCCCAAAGTACCAAATCGCTCGTCTGCAAGTCGTACAGAATACGGCCGCCAGACTGGTGACTGGGAAAAGGACATGGGAATCAATCTCACCTTCGCTGAGAACCCTTCACTGGCTGCCAGTAAAAGACAGAATTGTATTTAAAGCACTCTGCCTGACACATAAGTGCATCCATGGGAAGGCGCCGCAATATCTTTGCGACAAGATAGAACCTCACAATTCTAATCGCGTTCTGCGATCCACTGACCAAAATCTGGTCAAGGTGCCAAAAACCAAATACAAGTCCAAAGGAGAAAGAAGGTTTGCTTTTCAAGGTCCGAGACTATGGAACGCTTTACTAACCAGCATTCGGTTGGAGGAAAACCACCTGACTTTCAGAAGACAGATCAAAACTCTGCTCTTTTGATGTCATGAGACACGAAACATCAAGCGCCCAGAAGCGATTCAGTTCGCATGTGCCGGGCTATATAAGTTTTTTCATTCATTCATTCACTAGGCATCTGTCATTTGAGAGATCTTATGGAAAGTGACAAACTGATGTCATTTTTGAACATTCAAACTAAGGCCCAGATTCAGAAAAGACTTACGACGGCGCAGCGCCATGTACGCCGTCGTAAGTCCTAATCCGAGCCGTCGTATCTATGCGCCTGATTCATAGAATCAGTTACGCATAGATATCCATTAGATATCCGACAGGCGTAAGTCTCTTATGCCGTCGGATCTTAACTGCATTTTTTTTGACCGCTAGGTGGCGCTTCCGTCGAATTTCGCATCGAGTATATAAAATTAGCTAGATACGCGAATTATCAAACGTACGCGCGGCCGATGCAGTACAGATACACTGTTTACGTTAGGCTTTTCCTGGCGTAAAGTTGCCCCTGCTATATGAGGCGCAGCCAATGTCGTCGGTGAATGGGGCTGGACGTCATTTACGTTCACGTTGAAACCAATGACGTCCTTGCGGCGTACTTTGGAGCAATGCACACTGTGAAATTCCACGGACGGCGCATGCGCCATTCCGCAAAAACGTCAATCACGTCGGGTCACATTAGTTTTACATAAAACACGCCCCCCTGATCCAAATTTGAATTAGGCAGGCTTACGCTGGCCGATTTACGCTGCGCCGCCGCAACTTACGGAGCAAGTGCTTTGAGAATACAGCACTTGCCCGTCTAAGTTGCGGAGGCGTAACGTAAAGCGGATACGTTACGCCCGCACAAAATTACGCCGCTGGACGAGAATCTGGGTCTAAGTTTCATATACCTTCCTCAGAGTTCTTGACGCATATCCAGATCTCCTCACTTTATCAGCAACTGAACACAAAGTACACCCCAATCCCCACAAAGATCTGGTTACACCTAAACTCATCTAACCCAAAAGCAAAAGGAATATCCCTGGTATACGACATACTCAACTCCAAGTATGTTTTTGTCAAATTCAACCCACTAATCAAATGGGAAAAAGAGCTAGGTAAGGTTTACTCAGACAAACAATGGCTTTCCGCTATTAAAAACAACCACCAGTTTTCAACATGCTTGAATTATGCAGAGTTAGCACAAAAATTTCTGGCAAGATGGCACTTTACCCCATACATAGTCGCTACATTTTCTGATGCTAACTCAAATCTCTGCTGAAGGGGATGCGGACAGGTGGGGACGCTATCCCATATGGTGTGGGCATGTCCTCACCTCCACAGTTTCTGGTCAGAGGCTTTTAAGCTAATTGCGAAGATCAAAGGGGTCATTGTACGCCCATCTATTGAAAAAGCTATACTGATTGTTGATATGTCGGAGTACCCTCTAATGATGAGCAAATGGAAAACGAATGAGACCCCCACCTTGAGAGAACTTACCACGAAAGTAAATATTGTGGCGGAATATGAAAAGATACAGGCTTATAGAGATGGCTCTAATGCTAAATATGTTTCCAACTGGTATATGTGGAACTCTTTAAATTGTCTCCGGTGATTGTCCTATATTCTGTTACACTTTCTTTCTCCTCCCTTCTTCCTCTTTCCTTCCTCTTCCCCTTATATTGTGAAATGCAAAATCAATATTAAGGTGTTTTCTTTTATTGTTTCAGAATTTACGTATTCAAGTTGTTCATATATTTAAGGTCATTAATGTTACTTATATGTTCTAATACACAATTAACACTTTTTTTGTTCAAAGCCTGAGAATAGAGTGACTTATTGTAAGTTCACAGATGCTTTGTTTCACTCTGACCACAATCTGTAAGTGCCTTATTGTACGGCAATTTGAATATGACTTTCATTCTATTTTCTGTACTTTGTTGTGTTTCAATAAAAACTATTTGAATTAAAAATGGCATCAATAAAATGCACCCATGTTCATTGTCCATAGCATACGCCTGCCCATACCATAACCCCAACCACCACCATGGGCCACTCGATCCACAATGTTGACATCAGCAAACTGCTTACCCACATGATGCCATACACGCTGTCTGCCATGTACAGTGAAAACTGGGATTCATCCAGGAAGAGAACACCTCTCCAAAGTTCTAGACACAATCGAATGTGAGCATTTTCCCACTCAAGTCAGTTACGACGACGAACTGCAGTCAGGTCGAGACCCTGATGAGGATGACTAGCATGCAGATGAGCTTCCTTGAAACGGTTTCTGACAGTTTTTGCAGAAATTCTTTGGTTATGCAAACTATTTGTTGCAGCAACTGTTCAGGTGGCTCGTCTCAGAGGATCTTGGAGGTGAAGATGCTGGCTGTGGAGGTCCTGGGCTGGTGTGGTTACACATGGTCTGCGGTTTTGAGGCCGGTTGGATGTACTGCCAAATTCTCTGAAATGCCTTGGGAGACAATTTATGGTAGAGAAATGGACATTCAATTCAAGAGCAACAGCTCTGGTGGGCATTCCTGCAGTCAGCATGCCAATTGCACTCTGCCTCAAAACTTGCAACATCTGTGGCATTGTGCTGTCTTATAAAACTGCACATTTTAGAATGGCCTTTTATTATGGCCAGCCTAAGGCACACCTGTGCAATAATCATGCTGTCTAATCAGTATCTTGATATGCCACATCTGTGAGGTGGATGGATTACCTTGGCAAAGGAAAAGTGCTCACTAACACAGATGAAGGCCGGGTTCACATTGATGCAACTTTGAAATCATACTACTTCACTTAAAGTAGCACAATTTCAAAGTAGCAATGTCGGCGTGATTTCATGTGCTACTTGATAAAATATAATGAAAGCCTCTGGGTGAAGTATGTACATATAAAAATGTGAGGTACCATCATCCTACGAATATAGATCATTTATGGGTCTAAGGTCCCCGAACCAAAGAGCCAAGGGGGGGAGAGAATATGGGCCAATCATGACTATCACGGTACTGGTACATCAGTGAAAAATGAGGGTACATATTTAAAAGAAAAAATAAACTTTATTCAAAACATGGACAGACAGTTACATAATTAAAATCATAATAACCAAGGACAACACCATACTGAAGGTCCCCAGGTAAGGAGAAAACACAGTGGGTTGAAGGTTATGACAGTCTCAACTAGTTTCGCGGGATATTCCGCTTCCTCAGGAGAAAATCTAGACAGGTCCCGCCAGGTGGAGAAACAGCGGGCGTAGCCCAACAAGGTCCCGTGCGGTAGCCAAGGGAGACACATAGAGGGAGTGTCCTGCTAGTCTTGATAACAAGAAAGGTGGTAATGTGTAGGGGGGGTCCCGGGAACAGGAGCCCAAAGGTGGCGCCTATTGAGGTATGTATAGGTGCAACAGCATGTGGAAGTGGTAAAAATATAGTGGATAGGAGGGGCCACTCAAGGTCCCATGGTAGCATCAGGGTAATGATGCTAACATTTGATGCTGTAGACTGGGTAAGGTCGCAGCAGTCCCGGGACCCAGCGTTGGGTCCCGGGACTGCTGCGACCTTACCCAGTCTACAGCATCAAATGTTAGCATCATTACCCTGATGCTACCATGGGACCTCGAGTGGCCCCTCCTATCCACTATATTTTTACCACTTCCACATGCTGTTGCACCTATACATACCTCAATAGGCGCCACCTTTGGGCTCCTGTTCCCGGGACCCCCCCTACACATTACCACCTTTCTTGTTATCAAGACTAGCAGGACACTCCCTCTATGTGTCTCCCTTGGCTACCGCACGGGACCTTGTTGGGCTACGCCCGCTGTTTCTCCACCTGGCGGGACCTGTCTAGATTTTCTCCTGAGGAAGCGGAATATCCCGCGAAACTAGTTGAGACTGTCATAACCTTCAACCCACTGTGTTTTCTCCTTACCTGGGGACCTTCAGTATGGTGTTGTCCTTGGTTATTATGATTTTAATTATGTAACTGTCTGTCCATGTTTTGAATAAAGTTTATTTTTTCTTTTAAATATGTACCCTCATTTTTCACTGATGTACCAGTACCGTGATAGTCCTGATTGGCCCATATTCTCTCCCCCCCTTGGCTCTTTGGTTCGGGGACCTTAGACCCATAAATGATCTATGCTACTTGATAAACATCTGTGTGGCTTCATGCACAGATGTCTATTAAAGTCGCAACTGAAATTGGCAAAAGTAGTGCAGGAACTACTTTTGCAAATTGGTGGGACACCGCAAAATCGGTGTCACACCAATTGGAACAGTGCCATTGATCTGATCTCTCAAATCTCGTGACAAATCGCTCCAATATAGACCTAGGCTTAGACAGATTTGTGAACAATATTTGAGAGACATACCCCCTTTGTGTACATATAAAACATTGTAGATCTTTAAGTTCAGCTCCTGATAAATAGAGGCAAATACAAAAGTTTTGCGTTTATAATTTTGCTCAGTGTACAGTATATAAAACAATGACTCCCAAGCTGCTTAAGGAGCTCCGCCGCTTTTCCTACTGGTAATCTGCCTTGAAGCTACATCTAGACACTCATTGACCTTTCAACAGATACAATAAGATAGAATTCAAGGCCTTTAAACTTTTTTTTAATTGACGTGTATGTCTTGGCAAAGAGGGTTAGGAGTACAAGATATAAAAGCAGCAAATATATTTTAAACTTTCCTATGTTAGTAAAAAAAAAAAAACCTGGAGGTTTATTTTCTTGAATAGCAGCCTGTAACGCCATGCTAACAACTTCACATTAAATATTACTGTTGCTGGTTCTTTCCCTTACAACTGACATTCGTCTTTCTGAGTATCCTCTCACTTCCTCTGCAGCCTTTCGCTCCATGCTGGTTATGGAGCTGCGCCACCTAGTGGCACTTCCTGGTCCCCTCTTGTGCGGCCTATTTAAACCCCAGCACTGACAGTATGATGTTCCTCTATTGCTGACAGAACGCCACTGTCAGATGGGCTTCCAGGCTCACCTGCTTTCAGCTCCCAGCTTCCTGAACTGGACCATCAGAACTCCTTGCACGGCGCCACCGTTCACATTAACCAGGTCCAGGCTCCCAGGACGCTCATCCATGCCCAGCTATCTCTAACCGCAAGTACTCTGCTATAGAAACCAATTACTAAGCACTGCTCTCTATGCTTGTCGCTTTGCCTTCATGCCTATGTTCACTGCTAATGCTATCAAGTGCTATGGAGTGTTCCTAAAGTCTCAACTACAGCTATCATGTTAAAGTTCATTGCTATAGATACCAAATACTATGCACTGCTCTCCATGCTTGTTGCTTTGCTCCCATGCCTGAGTTTATTGCCATTCCTATCAAGTACTATGGAGTTTCCCTAAAGCCTGAACTACAGCTCTCATGTTATGCTTACTGCTATAGATACCAATCATATACACCACTCTTCATGCTTGACGCTTTGCTTCAATGCCTGAGTTTATTGCTAACCTTATCAAGTACTTTGGAGTTCCCTAATCCTAAACTACAGCTCTCATGTTATGCTCACTGCTATAGATACAAATTACTAAGCACCGTTCACCATGCCTGATGCTCGCATCCATGCCTGTGTTTACTACTAGTATATTCAAGTTATGAGGATTGCACCTCAAGGTTACTCAGTACGCAGATACACTTAACCCCTTTACAGATGTACTCACCATTATGCTCTGCCAATGATGTCAGTAACTATCAGTATTAACCAATGAACTATGTTGTGTAGACTACTCTGTCCATAAGGAACCCAGTCCTGTCTGTACAATACCAGAACTACTGAGCACACTCTCTCTGGTCAGTCTGACCCCTAGTGTGCAATCCCAGTACTGCGGCTACTCCTATCCCTATACCTGATCTATACCATTAATACCAAGATTTACTTTATTGTTGCTTATGCTGGAATAAGCGCCATATACTTCACTGAGGCTGTGATGATAGAACCCAAACTCTTAACTGAGTTAAGAGTGAAACCTGGGTTTGAACCTGAGAAGTCTCCGCAGTTGCGATCCATAGACCTGAATCTAATTTGGCGTATCGTTACACAGCCTCGCAGAATTATTCAAGTTGATGATGGCTCTAATGTTTCAGTGGAAACCTGCCAAAAAATAATTAATGATAACCTTATATTGTTTAATAAAAACCTCTTAATGACAATGGATCTTTTTAAGGGGGTTGTAAAGGATTGTTTTTTATTTTCTAAATAGGTTCCTTTAAGCTATTGCATTGTTGGTTCACTAACCTTTTCCTTTGATTTCCCTTTTAAATGTTTTTCTTCTTTATCTGAATTTCTTACTTCCTGTTCCTCCTCAGTAAGCTGTTTTGGCTGACTAACCCCCAGTCAGAACGGCTCGGGTGATGGGGGCAACCTTACTGAGGAGAAACAGGAAGTGAGAAATTCAGACAAAGAAAAAAAACATTTAGAAGGGAAATCGAAGGAAAAGGTAAGTGAACTTAAAAGGAACATATTTAAAAAATAAAAAACATCTTTACAACCCCTTTAAGTACCTCTGTTATTGGTCCTAGATACTGCAGTAGCCACTGCACAATAGGAAATGGTCCTCAGGCCCCATGTAAGCAGTCACAGATACTTTAAAGAGCAGTGAGGTCTACTTGCGATGTACTGTAGATCTGGTGGCAACTTACCTTAACCTCTCCTGAATAAAATTCAACATAGAAGACTCCTATGCTTCTACAGTCAGTCATCTTTCTTTTTCTTTTGGCCCTAACAAAGGCCATTTTGTGTTCCTTGGGCCTTGTTTTAGGTCCCAGGCAAAGACCAGGCCCAAGCAACAGACCTCCTCACATGTATATTCCCCAGGAATCCTGCTAAACACACATCTTTACCATGCAGAGTCTGAGAGGGAAGAACCTCTAAACTGAAATTCTCTTCAGGCAAAGTCTGGGAGGCAAACACCCTTCTTGGAAACTCTCTCCAAATATTTACCCTCTTGCCCAGCCCACATCATAAACCTATATGTGATTGGCCTGGGCAGAATAAGCATGTGTAATCCAATATGTTGCATCTTCTTGCTCTGCTTGAGAATACTCTCCAAAAGCAAGCAGAAGCAAACAATGTCACTGGGCTTACGACAAATCTAACAAACCCAGATAACAAACAATAGCTCAAGATGGCTAAGGTAGCCCATAGATTGGTCAGTATTTTACCAATTGGTTGAATAATAGAGAAAAAAAAGACTTGATTCCCCCATCTACACACTCGATGTATGGGGGAACTCTACTCACTGAGCTGATGTATTCTGCCAATGGGGAGACTTCCCCATCAGAATACACTGATCAGAGCTGTCAGCTATAACCTGCACTACTGATTGAATGGGGAAAATCCGACAATTGTACAGATGTTGAATGGTAAATTGACTTCTGTACAACCTCACTGGTCATACATGGATCAATATTTGGTTGGTCCTTGCTGAACCGGCCAAATTTCAATGCATGTGTAGCAAGGTCCCAGACCTCCTTCTAATGAGAAGGTCTAATGAGAACCTCCAGGGCCAGAGATAGCTGACTTCCTTCATTAGATAGTGGGTTGTAAAGCATGATGGGTGCAATATGATTAAAGTGATTGGGAGCCAGACACTTCATGAATGCAAGATTTTATTTCTCCTAACAAACTTTTTTTGGGGAAAGAGGGTTAGGGTCAGGACATCCTTAAGTAGTTGCAAGTTCATTTGGCAGACTCCAAGACTTCAATAAGAGGACAGCCATGCAGGGAAAGTCATCCAGCAAGATGCCACATATGTGGGAATGCTGTCTCCTATGGCAACAGCCTTTAACAGTTCCTAACACAAATCTCAACAGTTCTTTTCACTTCCACTACAATCACTCTGTGACGGGAGGGCCTGTGGAACCCAGAATCCCTTGGAAAGTATGGGATACCCTTGTTTCAGCTCCCCGTGCACCTCGTATGTCTAAGTCCTGGCACAGGGTGACTGAGAAAATATATCTTGGATTATTTAAAATGGGACAGTATTTTTTATCCACAATATCTCCAAGGATATATATATATATATATATATATATATATATATATATATATATATATATATATATATATATATATATATATATATATATATATATATATATATATATATATATATATATATATATATCTTGTTTTTTTTTTTATTCTGAACTCAATGTGTTAATTAAAAGAGCTGATCACATTGGCCTCTGTACAATGTAGGAGACGGGCCGACTCCTGCTGGAGCTCCTCTATTGTGTGAAGATGTCCTGTGTGTATACTTATGATAATGTATAATCTACTGTGTGAAGCTCGGTGACAACAAGTCTGACCTGTAGTGAAATCCTGATGGGCAAGGAGTCACATTATCTGCCCTAAGGGATTAGTTAATTATCTCATGTTAATTTATGTTTATGATCACAAGTGTATTGTTAAAGTAATATCAGCAAGAGGGGTGAACTCCCTCCTCTTCTACTGTATATAAGGAGGTTGCGAGAGATGCAGATACAGCACAGAGGACCAGTATCAGAGCAGGTCCTGCTGGGATGGTTTGCGTCTATCCGCTGCGAACTCTAAAAGGAAGTGCTAGCCCATGAGCAGCGACACCAGGGAAAAGTTTTCCCCTCCATCCAGGAAAGGTACTGGTCGCAGTATGGATTGCGGGTGCTGTTTTTGGGAGAAAAACTGCACAAGGAACAGACAGCTAAATTAAGCAGGCTGGCCTGGGCAGAGATGCACATAGATGAGAGCTACAGAGCCCTTCGGTGGCATGTATCCCAAGCATGCCCTTGGATAGCAGATGACAGCCCAACAGAAGGCTTTGGCTACGGCGGCCTGGGACTGTTGTATGTGAAGCTGACAGGGGACCCTAACTTTGAAAGTGATTTGGAGTGGCGGTTGGACGAAATCATGGATTACAGAGAAAGGCTACTGAACGTCTCGGCAGTGCACTGGAAGATAAAGATTTTCTGGCCGTTCAGGAACGGGAGCTGGAGATCGCCTACAGACGGCTGCTAGACTCTGATCCATTTGACAACTCTGAAATCATGGCTGAAGAGTCGGCAATGTGGCAGAGTAACAGTGTGCTTTGCCAACCTGCCCCGCAGCTATGGACGCAAAGGTATTATGGCGGATGCAGCAAGTGCTGACTGACCTCGATGATCCTGTTTCTGCATGGGATGATCTTGAACAAAGGAATGTGCCTGTCCAGCAGTATGCCAGAGAATCAGCAGTGGAAAATGTGGAGATTGCCATCCCCAAAGCTGAAGTGCTGACAGCAGAGCTCTGCTAACCTGTGCCCAGCACTGATAGCATCTTCTGGGTTCCATGGACAGGAGATGTGTACCTCTATCCCCAGACATCAGTTGCAGAGACAGGGGATTTGATAGACTTTTCTGCTGAGGAAGAACAACCTGATGAGCCTCCAGCAGAAGAGCTGGTATCATGGCCAGACTTCACTGTGCTCTGCCCAGCACCAACAGCAGTATTTGTGGAGTATGAAGGAACTTCCCCAGCTGAAGCTCTGGTCCAAGACCTCTGCCCACACCTGTGGCAGTTTTCGGAGGCTCAGGGTAAGAAGGTGGTGATCACTTCCCAGCAGCAGATACAGGGGAAGAAGGGAGAGGAGGTGTTCATTGTCCCTCCCCAACAGTTGGCCAGGGTGGAGAATGTGGTTTTTTCTCCCCAGAAAATATCCGTGCACCTGGGAGACAGTACCATAGACATGTCTTCCCAGCAGCCAGATGAGGGAACGAAAAAGGAAGCAGGCAGCTCACCTCCCCAATGGCAGCTGCACAGTTTGGGGGAGGAATCCAGCCTCCTGCCTCAACGGTTAGCCGAAGCGGTGGAAGTGCTGGCAACACCAAACTACCAAACTCTGCCCAGCAGCGGCAACAACTGCGGAGTTCCAGGGAGCTGGGGCAGTCGGCTCATCTCTCCAGCCAAAGATTACAGAATGTATGGACTTAATGGACTGTTCAGAGAATTTTAGATTATGCATCACCTGCTCAAGTACTGGCAGCAGGACAGAGTACTGCAGACCCCTGCTCTACACCGTGGCAGTTTTGGAGGCCTGAGGTGAGAATGTGATGGTTCCTCTTTCCCAGTGGATTTTAGAGATGCAGGGAGGAGAAGCAGCCATTTCCCCTCCCCAAGGGTTTGTGCACCTGGGAGACAATACCAGTGAAAGGGAGTTCCAACAGCAGATGGCGCCCCAAAATGATGAAACCAACCCAGCTGAAGTGCTGGCAACCAGGCAGAGATCTACCAACCTCAGCAACTACAGAGTTCCAAGGACCCGGGGAATGGGCCTCCCTCCCCAACAGTTAGCCGGAGCAGTTGGTGTGGGGTTTCCAGCAGAAGGGCTGGCAACAAGGCAGAGTCCTGCTGGCCTCTACCCTCAACTAACAAAGGACACATTTCCTGTAAAGGTGGATGGGGCTTCAGTCTCCACCTGTATACCCCAGGGATGGGCCCAGCCACCCTGTTTTCTCTCCAGCGGCTAAAGGGACTCCAAGGGGATGGACCAGTCCACACTTCCCCTTATGAGCGGGTATGTTCTATGAGCGAGGCAGAGGTTGGACTAACTTTGGAGTCAACCAGTCTGGGGTATCCTCCTGTGTTAGTCTTCTGCCAAAAGGGGAGAGATGTGACGGGAGGTCCCGTGGAACCCAGAATCACTTGGAAAGTATGGGATACCCTTGTTTCAGCTCCCCGTGCACCTTGTATGTCTAAGTCACCCTGTGCCATCCTGGCACAGGGTGACTGAGAAAATATATCTTGGATTACTTAAAATGGGACAGTATATTTATCCACAATATCTCCCAGGATATATATATATAAAGACTATTCTTGGTTTGTTTGATTCTGAACTCAACATGTTAATTGAAAGAGCTGATCACAGCTGATCACTGGCCTCTGTGCAATGTAGGAGACGGGCCGACTCCTGCTGGAGCTCCTCTATTGTGTGAAGATGTCCTGTGTGTATACTTATGATAATGTATAATCTACTGTGTGAAGCTCGGTGACAACAAGTCTGACCTGTAGTGAAATCCTGACGGGCATGGAGTCACATCGTCTGCCCTAAGGGATTAGTTAATTAGCTCATGTTAATTTATGTTTATGGTCACAAGTGTATTGTTAGAGTAATATCAGCAAGAGGGGTGAACTCCCTCCTCTTCTACTGTATGTAAGACTTGTATTCTGGTTCTAATAAAGAGTCCATGTTCAGCAGACAAATAAGTATAGTCTTGTGTGCTTGTGAACAGTTGGAATATCTGATATCTATATCCAGAGTGGGAGGAAGTGGTATATGATGAAAGCACTCAAGCAGAGTGTGGGACGTTTCGTTACACACTCCTTGTAGTTCTTCAGCCCACTGATCTCCCGATCTCTCGCTAGACCGGCTGATTCACTGCCACTGAATTCCTTAAGCTTTTCCAATCTGCACAGGAATATCTTCCTCAAGCATCCCCCCACCTCTCTGCTGGGTCCCTAGCTTGGCACTCAAGATACCTCTCAAGCATCACTGGCCTTCTAGGTCCATGGCTTTACACACAAGGCTGCTCTGCAAGTATCACCTCCGCTGGCTGGGTCCCTGGCTTGATACCCAATGAAGTTTCCCAATTCTTTAACTGTCCCCAGTTGGTGAGAATGCTTCTATGGTACTTGCTTCAGTTACTCACTGTTGTCCCTGGTAATAAAGTGGTTGGTCCCTTAGTGGCAACAGCTTCCCTTCTACCTCCGACCATGACAGGTTCTCTGACCGGAAGAATCTGCACTTTTGGTTGGACTGCAAGCCCTAGTCCCAACCCTGCACTGCTCTCCTGCATTTGGATAAGCCCTCAGACAGCTTAGCTGCCAGATGTGGCCGGGATAGGCCCAATCTCTGGCCTAGCAGCCTGGCAATACAACACACGTCCACCCAGACAGCCATCCAGGTGGCACAGAACATAGATCATCTGACTCCACCCAAATATATAGGCTTTTCCAGCAGGCCAAGAGATTCAAGAAAACACCTGCCCATTATCTGAGATACCCCATATACCCATAACCTGACCTTGTGTTGCCCTTCTCATTTCTAGTACCACGAAGTACCCGGCCACCTAGTGGTAGAAGAGAAAAGTGCAGATCTCTAACAATGAAGTAATTATTCCTGGCAAGTAAATTTGTGAGGAGCAACCCTGCACTCCAGGGTGCTACACATGTATTGGCGTTTTAAAGCCTACCTAAATTTAGACTAAGGACACTCCAGCTTAATGCAAGGTCCTTGCATATGTAACTATGGCATATATGTGTACCTAGAAGTATCCAGCAACTGAGAATATTTATCTGAAGTGTTGTGTAATTACAAACAAACAATGTAACCACATTTACTGTGGTGGGGCAGCACTGGGCAGGCTTAGTCGTGTAAATTTACTTGATTATGTCTTTTAGGTGGTTTTGTCCTTTCCATTCATGAACATGGTACTTACTGTTTTGAACTGTTAGTGGCCCACAGAAATCACATTGTACCTGGCTACCTGAATAGGTGAAATGTAACCCATTCATAACAGCTAAAAGTATTGCTTATACAGTGATCATCACCATACAAGCAATAAAAGTGTAAAAAAATTCTCTGATCCCCCCCCCCTAAACATGGTAATTTTTTTTTTTACATACTGTCACCAGTAGGGATGAGCTTCGTGTTCGAGTCGAACCCATGTTCGACTTAAACATCGCATGTTCGACTGTTCGTCGAATTACGAATGTTACAGGCCGTTCGCGCCAAATTTGAGTGGCGTATCACGGCCCATAATTCACTGCGGCATCGCAGTGCATTGCTGGCTGATGATTGGCCAAGCATGCACTATGACCCGCATGCTTGGCCAATCACAGCGCGCAAAAAACGGAGAGCCATAATTGGCCAAAGCCAGGGTGGTTTTGGCCAATTATGGCTTAGGGGGTTTGGTACATGCCCCACACTATAAAAGGCCGCCTGCAGGTCGGCCTTGTGTAGTGTGTTGCGGCGGTGGTTAGAGAGAGGGAGAGAGAGAGGGAGAGAGAGAGAGTCATTGTTTCTAGGTAGATAGAACAGGCAGGCTAGTCAGTTAAAGTTAGTGTGTAGAGGATATAAATGCATCCCAGTTGTTGTATATATATTTATACACTGTATAGTTTAGCTAGATCAGCTCTTCCTAATTTACTGGCAGGCAGGTGATTGTGCTAGCTGCAGTATTCTCATGTGGTGTACTGCCTGTGTCCTCTGCAGTGTGCACCTAAAGCTACGTGGTGTGTGTACTGCCCGTGTCCTCTACAGTGTGCACCTAAAGCTACTTGGTGTGTACTGCCCGTGTCCTCTGCAGTGTGCACCTAAAGCTACGTAGTGTGTACTGCCTGTGTCCTCTGCAGTGTGCACCTAAAGCTACGTGGTGTGTACTTCCCGTGTCCTCTGCAGTTTGCACCTAAAGCTACATGGTGTGTACTGCCCGTGTCCTCTGCAGTTTGCACCTAAAGCTACTTGGTGTGTACTGCCCGTGTCCTCTGCAGTTTGCACCTAAAGCTACATAGTGTGTACTACCTGTGTCCTCTGCAGTGTGCACCTAAAGCTACATGGTGTGTGTACTGCCTTTGTCCTCTGCAGTTTGCACCTAAAGCTACTTGGTGTGTACTGCCTGTGTCCTCTGCAGATTGCACCCAAAGCTACGTAGTGTGTACTGCCTGTGTCCTCTGCAGTGTGCACGTAAAGCTACGTAGTGTGTACTGCCTGTGTCCTCTGCAGTGTGCACGTAAAGCTACGTAGTGTGTACTGCCTGTGTCCTCTGCAGTGTGCACCTAAAGCTACTTGGTGTGTACTGCCCGTGTCCTCTGCAGTTTGCACCTAAAGCTCCTTGGTGTGTACTGCCCGTGTCCTCTGCAGTTTGCACCTAAAGCTACTTGGTGCGTACTGCCCGTGTCCTCTGCAGTTTGCACCTAAAGCTACGTAGTGTACTGCCTGTGTCCTCTGCAGTGTGCACCTAAACCTACGTGGTGTGTACTGCCTTTGTCCTCTGCAGTTTGCACCTAAAGCTACTTGGTGTGTACCGCTTGTGTCCTCTGCAGTTTGCACCTAAAGCTACTTGGTGTGTACTGCCCGTGTTTTCTGCAGTTTGCACCTAAAGCTCCTTGGTGTGTACTGCCCGTGTCCTCTGCAGTGTTCACCTAAAGCTACGTAGTGTGTACTGTCTGTGTCCTCTGCAGTGTGCACCTAAAGCTACGTGGTGTGTACTGCCCGTGTCCTCTGCAGTTTGCACCTAAAGCTACTTGGTGCGTACTGCCCGTGTCCTCTGCAGTTTGCACCTAAAGCTACGTAGTGTGTACTGCCTGTGTCCTCTGCAGTGTGCACCTAAACCTACGTGGTGTGTACTGCCTTTGTCCTCTGCAGTTTGCACCTAAAGCTACTTGGTGTGTACCGCTTGTGTCCTCTGCAGTTTGCACCTAAAGCTACTTGGTGTGTACTGCCCGTGTTTTCTGCAGTTTGCACCTAAAGCTACGTAGTGTCTGTACTGCCTTTGTCCTCTGCAGTTTGCACCTAAAGCTACATGGTGTGTACTGCCCGTGTCCTCTGCAGTTTGCACCTAAAGCTACTTGGTGTGTACTGCCCGTGTCCTCTACAGTTTGCACCTAAAGCTACGTAGTGTGTACTGCCTGTGTCCTCTGCAGTGTGCACCTAAAGCTACGTGGTGTGTGTACTGCCTTTGTCCTCTGCAGGCCAATAGTATGTCTGGAAGGACAACAAGGAGAGGCAGAGAGTCACGAGCCGATAAAGAGGGCAAGCAGGCTCTGCGTCTAGAGACAACAGTGCTGGTCGTGGACACGGTGCATCCTCATCAGCACGTGGTCGTGGGACACGCTCGTGTTTCTTTCAGCAGTTGGCCGTGTTGAGCCGCAACATGCCGAAAACTTGGTAGAGTGGATGACCAAGCCGTCCTCATCCTCCTCATCCTCTCTCACCCACGCTCAGGGTACTTTGTCTGGTAAAGCAGCTGCCAAGGCGTCCTCTTCCCTCTGCTCAATGGCATCAGTCACTCCTTCCCTAGCCCCACCATGTCGTCCTGAGGATTCCCCCGAACTGTTTGACCACAGTGTTGAGTACATGCTGCATGAGGATGTGCAGCGTTTTGAAGACTCCGATGATGGTACACAGCTAGAGGAAGGCAGTAACGTGAGCCCAGAGAGAGGGGGTGCCCAAGAAGGACAGCAATCTGGTAGTCATGTTCCCCCAGCAGCAGCATACTGCCAGGTTTTCTACAGTGATGAGGAGGGAGGGGATGATGAGGTCACTGACTCTACGTGGGTGCCTGATAGGAGGAGGAGGAGGAGGCACAGGCACATCTCCAACAAGGCAGGATGCCCTCCAGGGGCCAGCTTTAGGGTAGGACACCGACTGCATCACATCGCAGAGCTAAGCATGTGCAGGGCGCTGCTGTGTCTCAGCGTTATTCCAAAAGTTCTTTGGTGTGGGCCTTTTTTCAGACAAGAGCATCAGATTGCACCACTGCTATTTGCAACATATGTCTCAAGCGTATCTCGCGTGGCCAAAACATCACCCGCTTGGGCATACACATGCTTGACCAGACATATGTCGACCTGCCATGCAGTTCGTTGGCAAGCATACCTCAAAGACCCACACCAAAGAACAAAGCGGACCTTCCCTTGCCCCTCATCAGCTGGAATCTCCAACCCCACTATACCCTCAGTCCTCTCTGAAGCCTGCACTGATAGGACTGAAGGTGTAGAATTAGGTGTGTCACAGCCTAGTACATGCGGGCAATCTACTATCGGTACACCAATGGCAGATTGTACCAGGCAAATTTCCCTGCCCCAGCTGCTGCAGCACCAAAATAAGTTCTCTCCCAGCCATCCACATGCCCAGCGGTTGAATGCTAGCTTAGCTAAATTGCTAGCACTTCAACTGCTGCCTTTTCAGTTGGTAGATTCTGCCCCCTTCCGTGAGTTTGTGGAATGTGAGGTACCTCAGTGGCAAGTTCCCAAACACCACTTTTTCTCACGGAAGGCAATTCTGGCTCTCTACCGGCATGTGGAAGGCAATGTCCATGCCTCTCTGGACAGGGCGGTCAGTGGTAAGGTGCATATTACCGCTGACTCATGGTCCAGCAGGCATGGACAGGGACGTTACTTATCTTTCACGGCCCCACTGCTGGCAGCTGTGAAGGACTCAGGACAAGGTACAGTAGTGTTGGTGGTTGTTCCGCCACCATGCCTCCAAAAAGCTACTACTGGTTGTGACACACCTTTCTCCTCCACCCCCTCCTCTTCTTCTTCCTCTGTGGCCTCTTCCTGTGCTGATGTGTCCTCGGAACCAGCGGTTCTCCGTAGGCATTCAAGGAGCTACGCAGGTACGCAGGCAAAAATATGCCATGCGGTGCTTGAGCTGGTGTGCTTGGGGGACAGGAGCCACACTGGGGCAGAGGTTCTATCAGCTCTGCAGGGGCAGGTTTAGAGGTGGTTGACGCTACGCCAGCTTAAGCCAGGAAAGGTGGTTTGCGACAATGGCATGGCACCAACCTCCTCTCCACCCTGCGACAGGGACAACTGACCCATGTGCCCTGTTTTGCTCATGTCCTTAATTTAGTGGTGCAGTGGTTCTTGGGCAGGTACCCAGGCTTACAGGATGTCCTGAAGCAGGCCAGGAAAGTCTGTGTGCATTTCCGAAGGTCATATAATGCCAGTGCTCGGCTGGCAGACCTCCAAAGGGAATACAACCTGCCCAAGAACCGCCTAATCTGTGACATGCCCACCAGGTGGAACTCTACGTTGGCCATGCTGCAGCGGCTGCACACGCAGCAGAGGGCCATCAATGAGTATCTGTGCCAATATGGCAGCAGAACTGAGTCAGGGGAGCTTGTTTTTTTTCCCTACTTCAGTGGGCCATGATCAGGGATGCATGCACTGTCCTGTCATCATTTGAGGAGGCCACGAGGATGGTGAGCAGTGACAGTGCATGCATCAGTGAGACTGTCCCTCTTATTCATATGTTGGAGCACACGTTGCATGGAATAATGGACAGGGCCCTTAAGGCAGAACAGAGGGAGGAAGAGGAGGACTTCCTTACCTCTCAAGGCCCCCTTTATCCAGACAGTGTTCCTGCTTGCCCGCCTATCACACAGGAAGAGGAAGAGGAGGAGGGGGAGGATTGTGTCAGCATGGAGGTGGAGCCTAGCACTCAGCATCAGCAGCAGTCTTTAAGGGATCAATTACAGTCCCAAGAAACCCATGGAATTGTACGTGGCTGGGATGAGGTGGCTGTGGATCATGTCGTCCTCAGTGACCCAGAGGACTCCGCACCGAATGCCTCAGCAAACCTACATTGTATGGCCTCCCTGATCCTACAAAGCCTGCGGAAGGATCCTCGTATTTGTGCCATCAAGGAGAGGGATCATTACTGGCTGGCAACTCTCCTTGATCCACGTTACAAGAATAAGGTTGCGGACCTTATCTTGCCGGCGCAGAGGGAGCAGAAGATGAAACATCTTCGTGAGGCCTTGCAGAAAGGTCTGTGCAACGCGTTCCCAGAGACTGGGAGGTTACAAAATCCTGGTCCTGGACAACGTGTTGCTGAGGCTTCGGTCAGCCACAGAAGGAGCGGTGGAGAAGGTGGCCGTCTGACCGATGCGTTCAGACAATTTTTTAGTCCGCAGCCCCAAGGTATGACCGGTTCCAGCAACCTTCGCCAGCGTCTGTTTTACATGGTGCGGGAATACCTAGGGACAAGATCAGACTTGGACACCTTTCCCACCGAAAATCCTCTGGCTTACTGGGTCTTGAGGATGGATCCCTGGCCAGAGCTTGCACAATACGCAATTGAGCTTGTCCTTTATCCAGCGTTCTTTCAGAACGCACATTCAGTGCTGTTGGAGGCTTTGTAACCGATCACAGGGTACGCCTCTCCACCGACTCGGTCGATCGACTGACCTTCATAAAAATGAATCAGGCTTGGATCACCACCAGCTACCAAGCACCTGATGCTGATGTAACTGAACATTTTCTTTAAAATGTCAGATCCCTTCAAGACTGCCTATGCTGATTCTGAGTGACTATCCTGTTATGCTGAGTTACTATCCTTTTCCTCCTCAATGATCATGCTGATAGCTTGTAAGAACATTTTTTATTCTGGGCACTACCACCAGTGGCTAAGGCCCAATTTTTCTGCCCCTGTTTAAAAGGGGCCTGTAATTACAATTTTTGATGCAATACTTTGCAGCAGGCTCATTTCTGCGCTCCAACTAGAGTATCTGTGAGGGGTTGCAGTGTTGTGGCACCAGCACCAGTGCCTAAGGCCCAATTGTTCTGCCCCTGTTTGACAGGGGCGTGTAATTACAATTTCTGATGCAATACTTTGCAGTGGGCTCATTCCTGCGCTCCGACTAGAGTATCTGTGAGGGGTTGCAGTGTTGTGGCACCAGTGACTAAGGCCCAATTTTCCTGCCCCTGTTTAACAGGGGCGTGTAATTACAATTTTTGATGCAATACTTTGCAGCTGGCTCATTCCTGCACTCCAACTAGAGTATCTGTGAGGTGGTGCAGTGTTGTGGCACCAGCACCACCAACAAAGGCCCAATTTTTCTGCCCCTGTTCAACAGTGGCATGTAATTACAATTATTGATCTAATATTTCACAGCAGGGCCCATTCCTGCACCCACCAAGAGTAACTGTGAGGACTTACAGTGTTGTGGCACCAGCGCCAGCACCAAAGGCCCATTTTTTCCACCACTGTTCAACAATGGCATGTAATTAGAGTTCTTTATATAATAGTTCACACAGCAGGGGGTTCCAGCGCCCGCCGCCCACCAAGACAAACTGTGAGGGCTTACAGTGTTGTGGCAACACCAACACCTAGGGCCCAAATTTCTGCAGAGTATATACGGCAGGCCCCTACTTTCAAACATCCAACTTACAAACTACTCCTACTTGCGAACAGAAGGAGACAACAGGAAGTGAGAGGAAATCTACCCCTAGGAAGGGAAATTCTCTTCTGTAAGGCCCCTTTCACATTGAGGAGTTTTTCAGGCGGTAAAGCGCTAAAAATAGCGCTGCTATCCCGCCTGAAAAACTCCTGCCCAGCTACCTCAATGTGAAAGCCGAAGGGCTTTCACACTGAGGCGATGCGCTGGCGGGAGACAAAAAAATCTCCTGTCAGCAGCATCTTTGGAGCGGTGAGAGGAGCAGCATGTATACCGCTCCTTCACCGCTCCTTCACCGCTCCTTCCCATAGAAAACAATGGGAACCGCGGCAATACCGCCCGCAATGCGCCTCTATAGAGGCGCATTGCGGGCGATATTAACTCTTTATCGGCCGCTAGCGGGGGTTAATACCGCACCGCTAGCGGCTGATACCCGCGGCAATTCCGGCGGTATAGCGCCACTATTTTTAGCGGCGTTATACCGCCACCGCAGCTCCCGCCCCAGTCTGAAAGGGGCCTAAGAGGTGTCTCCTGTCCACTGATGCTTTATCACCAATCCTTGTTTCACTAAAAAAACAACATTTTCAAAAAATCATTTGTCATTGGGACAGAAAGTGAATTGCAATCTTCTAAACAGATGAACACAGACAGCAAAACCAATGTTACAGGGGTGATAACCCTTCTCTGTTTTCAGAAAAGCTTAAAAATAGATTTTATGGATGGAGTTACACTTTAAAAAAAGTACCAGTTCACAATTACAAACAGATCCTACTTAACCACTTAAGCCCCGGACCAAAATGCTGCCTAAAGACCCAAGGGGTTTTTACAGTTCGGGACTGCGTCGCTTTAACAGACAATTGCGCGGTCGTGCGACGTGGCTCCCAAACAAAATTGGCATCTTTTTTTCCCCACAAATAGAGCTTTCTTTTGGTGGTATTTGATCACCTCTGCGGTTTTTATTTTTTGCGCTATAAACAAAAATAGAGTGACAATTTTGAAAAAAATGCAATATTTTTTACTTTTTGCTATAAAAAAATCCCCCAAAAACATATATAACATTTTTTTTTCCTCAGTTTAGGCCGATAAGTATTCTTCTACCTATTTTTGGTAAAAAAAATCGCAATAATCGTTTATCGGTTGGTTTGCGCAAAATTTATAGTGTTTACAAAATAGGGGATAGTTTTTTTGCATTTTTATTTATTTTTATTTTTTTACTACTAATGGCGGCGATCAGCGATTTTTTTCGTGACTGCGACATTATGGCGGACACTTCGGACAATTTTGACACATTTTTGGGACAATTGTCATTTTCACAGCAAAAAATGCATTTAAATTGCATTCTTTATTGTGAAAATGACAGTTGCAGTTTGGGAGTTAAACACAGGGGGCGCTGTAACATTTAGGGATCACTGTGTATGTATTTACTAGTGTAGGGGGGTGTGGCTGTAGGAATGACGTCATCGATCGTGTCTTCCCTATAAAGGGAATGACGCGATCGATGCGCCGACACAGTGAAGCACGGGGAAGCCGTGTTTACACACGGCTCTCCCCGTTCTTCAGCTCCGGGGAGCGATCGCGACGGAGCGGCTATAAACGAATAGCCGCGCCGTCGTCCCGGATCGCTCCTGAAGCCACGGGGACCGCCGCATGTACGGGGGGGGGGTCCCGATCGGACCCCCGACCCACGTCAAGCAGAGGACGTATATATACGTGGATGTGCCTGCCTGTGCCATTCTGCTGACGTATATGTACATGAGGCGGTCCTTAAGTGGTTAACAACAAACCTACAGTCCCTGTCTTGTTTGCACCGCCTGTATACTGCTGTTCAAAGTATATATGGCCAAAGGGGCTTGTAATGACCTGGGGGGAGGGGGGGGGGACCCATGTTATTTTTCTCAATGATTTTCATCCATATTGCAGGGACCAGACATTACATTAAAGCCGCAAGCAGTTTTAAATTACTTTTTTCTTATAGTAATCTCATTTTGTGCAGGGACAGTTCTAAACACGTGCCACTTCACAGGCATACTATAGACACCCAGCAGGTACGATATTTAAAGGAATTTTTCTTTTTCACTTTAAGCATCATTAAAATAACTGCTCCAGAAAAAACAACCATTTTTAAAACTTTTTTTCCATTGATACATGTTCCCTGGGGCAAGACCCGGGTTCTCAAACCCGTTTTCCGACAATAACTTGCATATTAGGCTTTAAAATTTGCACTTTTGAATTCGAACGTTCGAGTCCCATTGATGCCAATGGGGTTCTAAATGTTCGCGCGAACGTTTGGTCCGTTCTTTCTTAATTTTTCCCAAAAAACTGACAAATTCCTACTCCTACTAAAAAATGTTTCAAAGATATATATACCATAGTTTAATGACTCTATAACATTCACATAACCTAAATCAGCATACATTTTTTACACGTCCCTGTTGTGACGAAACGTCGGGAGGAGACGCCCTGACGTCACCGCGTTATTCGTGTAAGGACCCGGATATCCCAGCCGTACGCTCCTACACAGGCCGGCCGGCTTTTTAAAGATTTTATGTAAGTACGCAATCTGTTCATCTACCAATAAACCTATATGCAGTATTACGCTATGTGCTCTCCTTGACTTTCTTCTTATGGTTTGGAGCGGTGTGTCTGCTGTTGCTGAGTGGAGACAATCATCATTGAGGCTTCATCACTATTTGAAGGATTGATTCTGGCCCTGCAGTGGAGCTTGGATTTCTGCATATATGCTGGTTTTATTCTGATCTCTGGTAAGAGTCAGGCCTCGTACACACGACAGAGATTCTCGGCAGAATTCGCTGAGAAACTCGGTCAAAACCCGGATTCTGCCGAGAATCTCTGTCGTCTGTACAGTTTTGGCTCGATGGAGCCGCCGAGGAACTCGACGAGAAAATAGAGAACATGTTCTCTATTTTCTCGTTGTCCTCGTTCTTCTATGGGAGAAGCCGGCCCGCCGAGCTCCTCGGCGGCTTCATCCCAAAACTCGACGAGGAACTCGACGTGCCAAGCACGTCGAGTTCCTCTGTCGTGTGTACGGGGCCTCAGTGTTACCCATGGGTAACTGTCTGCACTGATTATTGTGTTGTGGATACAACTGGCACCTAGGATCCACTGTCATTTTCATCACCATACTCTGGGACTCTTTTTAAGCCTTCTGGCTTCACTTTTTCTTTTTTATTGCACTATGGTTCATCAAGATGTACTATCACTGTAGAATATTCTTGCTGTAACAATATTTTTGTTGTCATTATATTAGTCTCACACACTAATTACTATCATCACATTTGACACCTATTGGTGTCTTTCTTCCACATTGGTTTACTAGCGCGACTCCCCTTTTTTTCCATATCTGTTTGATGTTGTATGACATCCTTGAGACGCAGCTATTATTGTTTTTAGTTATTTGGGTATGCGCAATATATATTCTTTTTTGTGATACATTTTTTAGACTATTTTTATCAGAGACATGTAGAAAAATAAACCTGGCCTAAATTTATGAAGATATTTTATTGGATATATTTTAAAACAGAGTTTTTTTTTTTAAATATGTTGTTTTTTCATTTGTATACTAAAAAACAAAAACCCATTGGCGGTCAAATACCACCAAAAGAAAGATCTTTTTGTGTGAAAAAAATATATTATATAAATGTAATTTACATACAGTGTTGCATGGCCACGCAATTTCCAGGTAAAATAGCACAGTTCTTAATAGCAAAAAAATGCTCTGGTCATGAGGGGGGTAAAAAATTCCAGAGCTCATTTGGTTAAAGCATACATCCATAGCATGTACTGTAAGCAAGTTGCCTGAAAACTCTGTAAAGGCAGAGGCAGGGGAACCTACTGTATATCCACTGTAAATATTGTGTAGCTGAAAACATCTGTACTTTATTCTTTATAAAAAATATATATATACAGTACATAACCATTCTAACACATATACTGAATTGAAATAATATAAAAGTGAACCCTTCTGCACGATGGCCTCAACCAAAAATAGCAAGACAAAGTACATGTCTTAGTAAATAAAATATATATACCACTTAGCTGCTATAATAAAAGAAACACCTAAAATGAGTGCACTGCTGGAGACAAGTCTTTGGAAGATTCATGCAGTGTTTTGTGATTTTGGGCATTATTTCAAATTATTCATTTGAACCCACTGCATTATTTTTATTAATATGTATGGACATATGATTATCACTCTTTACACTTTGTATATTAATATTGGGGGGATTAGTTTCACATTTTTGTTTGTTTTCTTACTCACTATATTATATTTAAATGCATGCACATATTATATTCAACAATAGCGCTTTAACCACTTCCCAGCCGGCCAATTGCAGAATGACGGGCAGGCAGAGCCGATCCACCCTATGCGCTCACTACGCAAGCTGCGTAGGGCCCAGCAAATTACTCTAGGCCCTGCCTCCCCCTCGTGTCATAGCGCGTCAATTAATGTCACAGGCGCGGCGACGTCATTCGTGTGCACGCTTCTCTCCGGTCGCACATTGCTGATGTCAGTGAAGTAACAGATTCTATTTCCATGGTAAAAACCAATGTGTGTATTGTGGGAAGACGGAACAAAGGCTTTTACAGAAGGAATTGCAATCAAGCTTAGTGGTGTATACTTTGTGGAGATTAGATAAGACTGATAGGACACCTTAACAGCTTTACTGAGTAGGAGAAGCAACATTAGGACGCTTGGCAGTAACTCTGCATGAAGGTCGGATGAAGATTGTATCCTCTTGATTAGGGATGAGCCCAACCCCCCCCCCCCCCCCCATTCGGTTCGCACCAGAACCTGCGAACAGACCAAAAGTTTGTGTGAACTTTAGAACCCCATTAAAGTCTATGGGACTCGAACGCTTGAAATCTAAAGTGCTAATTTTAAAGGCTAATATGCAAGTTATTGTCGTAAAAAGTGTTTGGTGACCCGGGTCCTGCCCCTGGGGACAGGTATTAATGCAAAAAAAGTTTTAAAAAATGCATTTTTTTCGGGAGCAGTGATTTTAAATGACTTTTTATCAGAAACAAGTGCTGCTTTACAGGCATACTTTACACACCCCCTAGGTATAACATTTAAAGGAATATTTCACTTTTATTGTTTCACTTTAAGCATTATTAAATTCACTGCCCCCCCCAAAAATGGAATTATTTTTTTAAAACTTTTTTTTGCATTGATACATTTCCCCTGGGGCAGGACCCAAGTCTCCAAACACTTTTATGACAATAACTTGCATATAAGCCTTTAGAATTAGCACTTTAGATTTCTCCCATAGACTTTTCCAGGGTGTTCTGTGGCTTTTCGAACTTGCCGCGGACACCCCAAATTGTTCGCTGTTCGGCGTTTAGGCAATGTTCGAGTCGAACATGAGTTTGACTCGAACTCGAAGCTCATCCCTACTCTTGATGCCAATTACTTCAGTCTATGAGGTGAGAGTTTCGAGAGACTGGTCTCTCTGGATATCAAGAAAGTAAATGCTTGTGGAGCCATAGAAAGACAGATTCTTTACTACTTTTCAAGAAAACGTATTTGCTATTTTATTTGTGGAACTATTAGAAACTTTATCACTCCATAATTATTTTTTTATATTTTTATTAGTTTCACTCAGTTTTGATCAAGTTTTTATTGAACATTTCATTGATCCCTTTGATCATTAGTGTGTCTACACACATTTATATGCACTTGGTTTGTGTCCAATTATAGTGTTTGATACAGTCACTATTTAGCACTTTATCTTTGCTGCATATTAGGCATTTTCTGTGTTTATTGCGCAAGATCACTTTTTATTATATTTAATTTTTTGTGTACTGTAAACAGGTTTTGCTGCAATTTTTTTTCAGGTCAGGTAGAGGGCCCCTTAGCAGAATTTTGGTTAGGGCCACAGGGAGGTCAGGATCGGCACTGTGGCCAGGAAGTGGTTCAGTTATCGTGACTGGGCGTTATATGATGTCCAGCAAGATAAGGTAGTGCCTGCCCGCATAGGTGCGCAGCGCTGCAATCGTGGTGTGGTATGTCAATCTGACACACCGCATCTCCGATCATGGTAAAGAGCCTCTGATGCTCTTTACCACGTAATCAGCTGTGACCGATCACAGCATGAACCAGGACGTGCCGGTAATCGGCTTTCCTCGGTACACACCTACAGGGAGAGACATAGTGTATCTGTCGGCGTAAGGGCACGCAATTCAAATGGATGAGATGGGGCGTGTTTTATGGCAATACGTCTTGACCCGACGTAAAGAAAGTTTTTTTTCTGAATGCCGCATGCGCCGTCCGTGGGGGTATCCCAGTGCGCATGCTCGAAATGAACCCGCAACCAGCCAATGCTTATGACGTGAACGTCATTCTACGCAAAGCCCTATTCGCAAACGACTTACGCAAACAACGTAAAATTTTCATAATTCTACACGGGAACGACGGCCATACTTAACATTGAGTACGCCTCATATAGCAGGGGTAACTATACGCCGAAAAAAGCCTTACGGAAACTACGTAAAAAAATGCGCCGGCCGGACGTACGTTCGTGGATCGCCGTATCTAGCTAATTTGCATACTCGACACGGAAATCGACGGAAACGCCACCTAGCGGCCAGCGTAAATATGCATCTTAGATCTGACGGCATACTAGGACGTACGCCAGTCGGATCTAGCCCAGCTTCAGGCGTATCTTGTTTTGTGGATACAAAACAAAGATACGCTGGAGCAAACTAGCAGTTACGCGGCGTATCAATAGATACGCCAGCGTAACTGCTTCGTGGATCTGGCCCTATATGTGTTTTTTTTAGCAGACACCCTAGGGAATAAAATGGCGGACATTGCAACTTTTTATCTTGCACCGTATTTGCGCAATAATTTTTCAAACGCCTTTTTTTGTAAAAAAAAATGGTTTCATGAATTAAAAAATAACAAAACAGTAAAGTTAGCCCAATTTGTTTGTAAAATATGAAAGATGATGTTACGCTGAGTAAATAGATACCTAACATGTCATGCTTTAAAATTACGCACACTCATGGAATGGCGCCAAACTTTGTTACTTAAAAATCTCCATAGGCGACGCTTTAAAAATTTTACAGTTTAGAGTTACAGAGGAGGTCTAGTGATAGAATTGTTGCACATGCTCTAACGCACGCAGCCACACCTCACATGTGTGGTTTGAACGACGTTTACATACGTGGGCGGGACTTACGTGTGCGTTCGCTTCTAGGCGCGATCTACCGGGGACAGGGGCGTTTAATTTTTTTTTTTTACTTTTTTTTTTTTTGATCGCTTTTATTCCTATTACAAGGAATGTAAACATCCCTTGTAATAGGAATAGTGTGCGACAGGTCCTCTTTAATGAGAGATGCGGGTCAATAAGACCCCACATCTCTCCTCCAGGCTGGAAAGAATGAGATTGTGAAAAAAAATTCACGGATCTCATTCTTACTAGCCGCAATTGCGGTTTGTTTACTTATGGGTACCCGGGCGTGACGTCATCACATCGCGCCTGGGCCTCCGACGGTCAAAGAGATGACTGGTGACCATCTGGTCACCAGTCATCTCTATGCCTCCCATCTGGCGCACGGCGATCATCTCTCCGGGCCCCCGATGGCAGGGGAGAGCTCAGAGAAGCACCGGATGGCGGAGGGAGGGGGTGGCATCATTCAGATATCACTGCACAAAGTACAGGACATCATATGATGTCCACGCGGGATAAGAGATCCCTTTTTGAACGTCATATGACGGCGTGCGGTTTTGAAGGGGTTAAAGTGTTTCTAAAGGCTGAAGATGTTTTTCCTTCATGCATTCTATGCATGCCCAGGACATTCTATGCATGCCCCCCTCAGCCCCCCCAATACTTACCCAAGCCCAATTTCAATCCAGCAATGTGCACAAGAGCAGCTGCTCTTCCAGGTCTCTCATTCCTCATTGGCTGAGATGCAAGAGCCATTGGCTCCTGCAGCTGTTAATCACAGCCAGTGAGGAGGTAGTGGGGGCGGGACTGAGCCACACTATGTGTCTTATTGAGGCTTGCTATGAGAGCAATCGGCATGGGACATTGCACAGAGCAGGTATATATATATATATATATATATATATATATATATATATATATATATATATATATATATATATATATATATATATATATATATATATATATATATATATATATATATATATATATATAAACATTTTTTTATTTTTAAAAGAAAAATAATTACCTTTACAAACATTTTAAGGAGACTTACAAGTGCTATTTTGTGCCTGCAGTGACAAACTCCTTGTAGACATCCCCTCCTATAACCGGTTGGTTCTAAATGCTCCACCGCCATCCAGCACAGAGAAGAAAAAAAGCAACCAGCTGAATTTAAAGTCTTTAAAAGGAACAGCACGACATCCACTAAAAACTTTGAATCTGCAAAGTTGCTTTTTTCTAACTTGTGCTGAATGGTAGTGAAGAATTCAGGGTCTACCAGCTATCACTTCCTTCCCACTGTACTTCCTAGATTTGTTGCTATCTCACAAGCTGGTCAATTTGCCTACTTACACTACACCATCTCCCCCATTACCTACAGTTCTAGTGGTCTCCCTCAGACATCACTTCCATGTCAGGGAGTCCCTGTGAGACATCTGGTGTGCAGATATGTGTATGCGCAAGATATTTCCCACAGAAAGGTGACTAGGCATGCGTATGCTTGCAAAAAATGAAGACTTGCATGCACAGGATTCCTGTTGGCACCAGATGGGCTTTTTTAAAGGATGCTCATGTTCTGTGCTGACTGATCTTAATTTAGTGGCAGGATTTAAATTTTGTGGCGTACTCCAAACTGCACAGAAACTGAGTCGTTTCAATGGCTAAAGCTTTATCTAAAACCCCTCAACATTTAATTAGATCACAACAGCTAATTGAAACTTGCAAATCTCTCAATATAGACACTCGAGAATATACATTTTGGTCCAGAATCCCAAAGGAGATACAACGGCGTATCTGCTGATACGCCCCCGTATCTCTGCTTCTATCTATGCGACTGATTCATAGAATCAGTTACGCATAGATAGCCAGAAGATCCGACAGGTGTAATTGTTTTACACTGTCGGATCTTAGGATGCAGTACCGCGGCCGCCGCTGGGGGGAGTTTGCGTCGTAAACCAGCGTCGGGTATGCAAATTAGGAGTTGCGGCGATTCACGACGGATTTTCGCGTTCGCTACGTCGCCGCTAGTCTAGTTTCCCGTCGCAAAGTTAGTCGTCGTTTTCGGTGCCCTAACTTTAGTCAGCAAGCGTATTGCTGTCTAAAGTATGGCCGTCGTTCCCGCGTCGAAATTTAAAAATCAACGTCGTTTGCGTAAGCCGTCCGGGAATACGGAATTACGCTATGCGCGTCGCCGTTCGAAAAAATGACGTCATGGCGCGCAATGCACGAAGGGAGTTCGGAAACGGAGCATGCGCGGTAGGTCCGGCGCGGGAGCGCGCCTAATTTAAATGGCACACGCCCATTTAAATTGGCCCGCCTTGCGCCGGAGGCCGCCGGCATAGGTTTTCATCGCAAGTGCTTGGTGAATCAGGCACTTGCGATGAAAAATTGCGGCGGTGTAACATATCTACGATACGTTACGCCGCCGCTCTTCTATGTGAATCTGGCCCTTTATTCCCATGACAGCTATTCCTGTTTAGACTACATTTATAGCTCTCCAATCGTACTTGCAAATTCATCCACTGCTGACATCCATGTACTGTGCCTTTTTGTTTAGGATTCCTGGCCAGCAGTAAGTGAGTGGACTCAAAGTAAGGCTTTCCTGTGACTGTCAATCTGTGCAGGGAAGCCGATTGCTGGATTAGGATTCTTGGTCAGCAGTGTCTGCATCCGCAGTCAAAATAAAAACAGTTGATGCAGTTTCAAGGTTCTCATTTTTAACGGTAGCCCTGATGAATGGGGAGTTCCTTTGACCCCCGAAACACGTTGGCTGTTTTTTAATACAATATCAATAAATTGATTTGGTCTCTTATATCTTTTGACCAGGTGCTCCTTCCACATATGCGCATCTTTTTCTAGAAACCTGCTGGAGTACCCACTGCAGGGTAGTCTTGTCTGTTTTGAGCACCATAACCTGAGGCTGTGAGTACTTCAAATGTTTTTTGCCCTTTAACTACCTTGTTTAAATGCATATCAAACCTCCCAGCACCTCTCTGATGCCATTTTATTTCACTGATGTGTGGAGGAGGGACAGGCTCCAAGCCCACACCTGGTTCCAGCATAGGGGAGAGCTTGGAGAATGGGAATCGTGCATTTTTCATTGATGGTGGCTGAAAATAAGCAATCATCCTTTAAATTAAAAACTCTTTTCAAAGTGGTAAGAAAGAAAAAGGATAATTTCCAGGAATAATTCATGGCAAAGACTTTTAGCAAATTCTAAATTTCCTCTTCTTTTTAAGATAGGTCACTCTGAAAGGGAAGGCCTGCCTGTTGTAAATGTTGCAGTTCATTGTAAAAAAAAAATCATTGCACCCATAAGAAGAGTAGCAACCGCTTTCAGCACTGTCACTCTTTTAACAAGAATTGCACGGTCATACAACACTTTACCCAAATGAAATTTAAAAAAAAATAGAGCTTTATTCTGGTGGTATTTGATCAACTCTGCGGTTTTTATATTTTGTTAAAAAAAAAAAATACAGAATAATAAAAAAATACAAAACCGTTTTATATTTTGTTATAACATTTTGCAAACAGGTAATTTTTCTCCTTCATTGATGTACGCTGATGAGGCTGCACTGATGGGCACCGATAGGGCAGCACTGATGGGCACCAATAGGCGACACTGAGGCCTTGTACACACGGTCGAACCAAACCGATGAGAATGGTCCGACGGACCGTTTTCATCGGTTCACCGCTGAAGTGGCCTGATGGTCTGATGTGCGTACACACCATTGTTCCAAAAACCGATCGGGTCAGAACGCGGTGACGTCAAACACACGACGTGCTGAATAAAATGAAGTTCAATGCTTCCAAGCATGCGTCGACTTGATTCTGAGCATGCACGGGTTTTGAACTGATGCTTTCTGTACTGAACATCGGTTCGATTTTGAAGCATGTTTTAACATTTTGGACCAAAGGAAAACGGACCGATGGGCTATACACACGGTCGGTTTGGACCGATGAAACTGAACCTCGGTTCATTCTCATCGTTTTTGTCCGGCCGTGTGTACGAGGCCTGAGAGGTGGCACTGAAGGGCACTGAGAAGTGGCACTAATAGGTGGCACTGATAGGTGGCAGTGATGGGCCCTAATTGGCACTGGTAGGTGACACTGATAGGCAGCACTGCTAGGTGGCATTGATTGGCACCACTGGTGGGCATTAATAGGTGGCACTCATGGGCATTGATAGGTGGCACTGTTATGCACTGGTGGGCACTGACTCATGGCACTGTGGGTACTGGCAGGTGGCACTGGTGGGCACAGATAAGGTGCCTGTGTCTCTTCCTCTTCGGTACCTATGTCCCTTGCACAGAATCCGGTGATCAGCTTTTTTTTCTCCTCGTGCTGTCAACGTGAGGGAAAAAATGATTACCGAGCTTCTGTTTACATCACGTGATCAACTGTCATTGTCTGACAGCTGATCACGTGGTAAAGCGTCGGGATCGGCCTCCCAGCAAAGTAGGTCCACGCCGTAGCGCGGATCAGGAGTTAATGTCAATGGTCCCAAAAAAAGTGTCAAAAGTGTCCGATCTGTCCAATGTTGCAGTCCCACTAAAAATCCAAAAGCCATTACTAGCAACCTTTTTTTTTTTTTTTTTTTTTTTTTTTTTTACCCATCCTCCTTTTTAAACCTGAGTAATTCAATATATTTTTTTACACCCTTCAGTTACCTAGGCTGTCTATTGCTGACTTGCATCTTTTAAATGCCCACATTACAGTAATTTAACACTTACCCTCAAAAAATCCTCTGAGCCTGACAGTCGGTCTTATTCCAAATCTTTTCTGCCTATTTTGGCTTCTTTTCTGATTTAACTCTACAGCTATCAGTATTTACTTGAAAGAGAAATTCCCGGAGGCGCATGCGCGGAGCCCAGCGGGACGGACATGTCAGGCTGAAGCTCCGCTCCGTGTAGGAGAAAAAACCCGCTGATAACCCCGGTAACCGGAGATATAAACGAGCGGTACCACGGATATATATCCCGGAGAGGTGAGGGATACCCCCCGAAGGCATAATGGTGTTAGGAGGAGCCAGGAGCAGGAATAAAACCACCTCCATGAGCGGAGCACAGCAGACCGCAAGTACAGCTAAAAAGGCGCCAGGCTCCACAGACAAAATCACCTCAGGAAAGGGGATGAAACGAGCGACACTTTCAGCTAAACTGATGGCAGCACAGTGTAATTTGGGCACAGATAGTGAGGAGGAAGAGGTTGAAGACATATTGTCAGCTAATAAACAGGATTCTACAATCCCCTCAGCCTTATTGAAGCAGTTTGAAAGAATGCTTCACAAAGCCCTAAAAATTACCTCAGACCAAATAACTGCTAGCCTCACAAAAGAGATTAGAGAAATTGGAAATCGAACAGAAGTTTTAGAGTCCAAATTGGATGAAATAGAGACATACACACAAGAATGCATGACTGAAATAGACATGCTTAAAGAGGAAAACGAAATTTTGCAGAATAGACAGGAAGATTTTGAGAACCGCGACAGGAGGTCCAACATTAGGTTCAGGGGAATCCCTGAGGCAGTCATAGACTTACAAGCCACCGCATTGGCGTTGTGTCAAGAACTAGTGCCAGGAATAGCGGTAGAAAGATTGGAAATGGACAGGATCCACAGAGCACTGACACCAAAAAGAGCAGACGGCCCTCCTAGGGACATTATAGCAAAGTTCCACTTTTATAAGACCAAGGAACAAATAATGGAGGCGGCTAGAGAGAAAAAAAACCTGTCATTTCAAGGATATGAATATCAGATCTTTGCAGACATATCTCAGTTAACTATAGCCAAAAGGAGAGCCATGAAACCTCTCCTGCTGGAACTGCAGCGTCATAATATAAAATACCAGTGGGGATTCCCCTTCTCCCTACGCTTTACAATACAAGGAACTAAAATTGTCTGTAGAAACCCAGAGCAGCTACGCCAAGCCCTGATGGATTTCAAGGTGATGGAGAGCCCTACGTCAACTAATTCGGCTCGCAGAAGACCAGCATCTGCATCCTCCCACAGCAGCCCACCTCGGCAGGATCACAACAACGGCCTACAGCAGACGCACAAAAGGGGCAGATTTGTCACGCAGACCCAGGACCAAGAGGACACAATGGACTGAATTAACTCTGCATAAAGTTACTAACCACTCTTTTTTTTTCTCTCCCATTTCAGCATCATAATACCCCAGAATGGAGTGAATGTTACAATTTAAATGTTTTTCTGTTTAGACTTTAATATTTATTTTGGATTTACATAGTTTAAACAATCCATCCACTCCCTACACCCTCAAAGGGAAAAAGGGATCATTTAGGCAACCCCTCATAAATCACAAGGCACGCCACCCGTGCCCACAGCAAATTTTAGCCACCTCCCCACCCTGGGTACTCCCAGAGCAAGTTACCCTTAAAAAGCCTGGTCATAACTGCCTACAGGCGATAATAATGAAACGACAAAATCACTTTCTCCTGTACAAAAACAAGGTTTTAGTTTAACACATTCGGTCATACACCACGCACATTCTCCAAGAACACTCCCACTTTACTTATTTAGTATTAAAAAGTTAAGACACAGTCAGCACAACTGGCTGCTGTTAGCAAGATTGTCTCCCCTGACACTCACACGTTAAAAGGTATGCTCAAACGTTAATCTAGCTAGTTCAGCTTATAATATGTTTATTTATAGCATTATATTAGAGTTACCCATATGGATACAATAAAATATTTCAGTACGCGGGCCTCCATGACACGGATGCCACATGCGCTTCACTGAGCTCCCCTCTGGTCCTCGCACTAATATGCGGGGACTAGACGAGGGCACCTTCTCCCCTGTTGGGGATATTTTCTCCCCATCACGGGACTCACTTGACTGCATTGGTAGAATGCTATTGCTTATCAAAGTAACATGTACTAACGCACCTTATTTTCTTTCTTTTGTTACACTTTCTTTCTTGCATCCCCCCCCTATCCCTCTTCCCTATATGTCTGCACGGATTGGGTCGGGAGACCGCAGCTCATGGAATCACGGTAAGATAGGCATATTGGTTTGGCTACCATGGCCCCGTTGAACATACTGTCTCTGAACGTCCAAGGTTTAAACCTACCACAAAAGCGCACAAAAGCTTTTAGGTATTTTCAGTCCAAAAAAGCACACGTAATCTGCTTACAAGAAACCCATTTCACCCCTTCCACTACCCCAAAATACTTTAACGCATCCTATCCACAAACATACTTGGCTTCAGCCTCTGTCAAAAAGAGGGGTACCTTAATCGCATTCCACAAAACAACACCATTCACAATGACGTCAGAAATTAAAGATCCAGAGGGTCGCTACATAATCCTGATTGGATTCATCATGGATTTGGCAGTGACCATAGTGTCCTACTACGCACCTAATGTTAACCCACTGGCATTTATGTCACACCTCTTTCAAACAATTAATACACATAAGAGGGGAGCCCTATTTGTTTGCGGAGACTCCAATCAGGTTCTCCTCCCTTTCCTAGACAAAACACCCTATTCCCCCCTAAACAAACAATCCAAATGGAATCTTTCCAATCTGTTAGCCAAATACAACCTGGTGGACTCCTGGAGAGAAACTAACCCAACAAAACGCAATTACACCTACTATTCCAACCCTCATCAGTCCTCTAGCCGCATAGATCACATATTTTTAACTACAGGAATGCTGCCGGAGGTGATCGCATCCAGCATCATTCCCATCCCCTGGTCGGACCACGACGCAGTATTTACCACAGTAGCTTCAGCAATTCCGAAGAACCATGACCCAACGTGGTATCTCCCGGAGATACTGCTTAAACACCCAACATACTGCGCAGAAATAGAACGTAATTTCAAAGAATACTTAGAACTGAATGCAACCCCAGAAATCTCCCCACTCACACTCTGGGAAGCACACAAACCGGTTCTGAGAGGGACCCTACAGAGACAAATAGGAAACCTTAAGCGCAAACGGATTCAATTAGCAAAAACCCTTGAAACAGAACATGAGTTAGCGTATATGGCCTTCCAACAGCATCACACCCCCACATCCAAAGCGCGGCTCGATAAAGCGAGCTTAGAATATGACCTATTCCTGACAGAATCGGCAGACAAAACCCTTCTTAGGTCTAAGCACAAATTCTATAAATATGCCAACAAATCAGGGACTTACCTAGCTAGAGCACTAAACTCGACCAACAAATCTTATAACCCAATAAAATTAAAAATAGCAAATAAATATACCTCCAGTAACCCATGCAAAATAGTGAAGAAATTTAGTGAACACTTAAAGAAAATATATTCGGAAACAACCTCGTTTAATGAATCGGAAGCTGAAACCTTTTACTCACAGATCAAATTACCGCACTTAAACGAAACCCAAAAATCACAGTTGGATGAAGCAATATCGCAAGATGAGGTAGCGGAGGCCATCGACGACCTAAAATTGAATAAACGGCCTGGCCCAGATGGGTTCCCAGCTAGATATTACAAAACATTCAAGGACTTAATCTCCCCCAGGTTGGCAGATGCATTTAATGACGTATTAAAACAGAAATCCTTCAGGCAAGACTCACTAATGGCCACTATCTGTATGATCCCTAAGCCTCACACAGATACAACCTTAAGTGAAAATTACCGTCCAATATCTATGCTGAATGTTGACATTAAACTACTAGGGAAAATATTAGCGCGTCGTCTTAATAAATTCATTGGAACACTGATCCATCGCGATCAGGTAGGATTCATGCCCAATAGACAGGCGGGGGACAATATAAGGAGGGCGAATTTAATTGCACATATCGCTAAAAAAAGAGGAATCCCAGCGTGCTTTGTCTCCCTAGATTTAAAGCAGGCTTTCGATTCCGTCTCCTGGGCATATCTAGCATTTAATTTGCGGAAATGGGGTTTCGGACCCAATTATATTCAGTGGATTCTGGAAATGTACAAAAATCCCAAAGCATATGTTAAATATGCGGGGTACAAATCAGAGACATTCAAAATACAAAGAGGTACTAGACAAGGATGTCCTTTATCCCCATTATTGTTCGCCCTCCTTGTAGAACCCCTCGCACAAAGGATCAGAACTGAATCTACAATTCTTGGTATAGAACTGGGAGGTATCAAGCACAAAATTTGCTTATATGCAGATGACATCCTACTTTTCCTCTCGTCGCCCCAGGTATCAGGCCCCAACTTATTCCCTATCCTCAACCAGTTCGCTTCATTCTCAGGTTTAGCAATAAATCCTAAAAAATGTAGAGCCTTAAACATATCATTATCCACCATTGAACTAAGTGCCGCTAGGTCAGTTCTCCCGTTTGAATGGCAAACAAAAAGCATCCCATATTTAGGAATACACCTAACAGCTGCAGTAGCTGATCTATATTCGTTTAACTATCCCTCTCTCCTAAAACACATAACAAACCTTATGAAATCTTGGACCCTACTCTCGCTGTCATGGTTTGGTAAAATAAACGCTATCAAAATGACAATCCTGCCGAAATTACTTTATCTCTTCAGAGTACTTCCCATCCCCATCCCGGCTCATTATTTTAGAATAATCCAAAAAAGAGTTTCATCCTTCATATGGGGCTCTTCCAAACCGAGAATTAAGCCCCAAACCCTATATTTACCTAAAGTTAAAGGAGGTCTGGGTTACCCCAACTTCTTACATTACTACAACGCAGCACAACTAGCAAATTTAGTGAAGTACCACGCAAAACACGAAGCTCCATTATGGGTGGCTATAGAAGCGCTAGAAAGCGATCCTATCTCAATCTCCAATATGCTCTGGATCTCCCCAAAATTACGCAAACATGTATGTAACCCCATTCTTAAACACTCCCTATCCTTATGGGACAAAATCAAAGCCAAGTACAGTCTACAATCCCCGCACTCACCATTACTCTCATTTATCAAGAACCCTGAATTCTATCCAGCGTGGGTATACCCAGGTACATTCAAAGAATGGGTGAAAAGGGATTGCACACAAAAATACAAATTCCTAAACTCTTCCTCCATTATTCCCTTCCCAACACTATGTGAATCACAGGGAATCCCTCAAAAGGAACTTTTCAGGTACCTACAAATAAAAAACTTTTTTCAACCCCTGGCAGATGCACCTGCTCCGCCAACTCAGATGTCAATTTTTGAAACCATCTGTACAAAGGATCCACATGCTAGAGGCCTGATATCTACCATATACTCCCAAATAATCACACATCCCTACACAGGGAAACTTCTATACATGCGTCGATGGGAGGAGGACCTAAACACAGAACTGAGTGAATCGGAATGGAATCAAATATGGCTCAACATCAAAACTGCATCCCCAAATGTGATAGCGTCAGAGACCAATTACAAAGTGCTTGCTAGATGGTACCTGGTACCTGCCAGAATTGCTAAATTTACTCGCAACTATTCAGGCCTATGCTTTAGGGGATGCACGGATATAGGAACCTATTTTCACACTTGGTGGTCGTGCCCGAAAGCGCAAATATTTTGGCTGAAAATTTTTCAAATAGCTTACATTTTACTGGGGAAGAATTTCACGTTAGATCCTAAAATAGCCCTACTCAATTTAAAACCGGTGGATGTATCAAATACACAATTCAAACTTATCAGACAACTTTTCACGGCCGCAAAGCAAACAATGGCCAAAGCATGGAAATCCCCAAATTTGTCAGTGGAGGAAGTCCACGCCAGAACACACACAGCAATGACTCACGCCAAAATGTCGGCCATCGAAACGGACACGATTACCAAGTTCGAACAAGAATGGAAACCTTGGATTACTTATACAATGTCTAATACTTTCAATAATGAGGTTTTGATGCCATGGTAGCCCAGCCAATGGAGCGATAGCGGCATCTCTTGCTGAAGGTGGTTGTCCTCCGGCCTAGTCCTGCAGACTCCCTTGCCCTACCTTCTCCCTCCTGTCCCCTCCTCTCGCTTATTTCCCTTATTTCTCTTATTTCCCCTTTTTTTTTCTTTTTGTCTTGTTTTGACTCAGTTTTTTTCTTCGTCCTGGTGATATGGATCGTTAATAGGTTTATGATACATATCTCACCCCAGGTATCTTCGAAGAATAACAATATTGAAGCTTTCACTGCAATACTCTATAAGCAGATCTGTGTGTGGAAATATTAATATAGTTGGTATGATACTAAGTTACACCTCAAGTTATCCCACCACGGAAATATAATATTGCAAGATCTTTATAAACCTTTTTAGCAAGGACGTATTGTTATTGTTATAAGTTAACGCTACAATAACTAACATGCGAAAGAACTCTCTCCTTAATTACAATGTGTTCTTATTCTACAATGTTTGTATAACTCCTTTGACAAATCACAAATAAAGACTTTTGACAAGGAAAGAGAAATTCCCCACACTCAGTATATGCACTCATACATCTCAGTTATCTCAAAATCTGGAAAGAACCAAGTTTCTCCAGACAAGTATAAACCAATAGCCTTGCTCAATATAGATCATAACATTTTCACAAACATCCTAGCCAACAGGCTCTATCAGTTACTCCCTAAGCCAGGGGTCAAGTCCTGGAGAAAAAAGTGTGGGAACTCCCACCCAAGATCCACTCCCCCACAAAAAAAAAATGATACGCTCATATGCATAATTACTAAACCGCAAGTTCTTTCTAAATCCCGCAATAACTCGCGGCAGACCTCCGCAATGTCTCCTGGGAACAATGACAAAAGTTCCCAGGAGACATTGCAGCATCGAGGAAGTGACGGAATACCCGCACACTACCTGATGAATCCAAATACAGGAAGCGGCCAGTAACATAAAGGATTACTAAGATTCGCCTGCCCCTGACAGTGACTCGAGCTGGGCATCGCCGCTTAGTGAAGGATTGGCTCGGGCGGCTCGGCTGCTCTAGTCTTGCAAAGGGAACTGCGCTCCTGCTGTGAAAAAAGTGCAGGAACTCCGTTCCCACGTGTTCCCGCAGGACTTGAGCCCTGCCCTAAGCTCATAAACTGGTTAGTTTTGTACCCTCTAGACAAGCTGGTGATTATACCAGGCGGACAATAGACTTGGTCAAGGTCATAGGTGTGCACAGCCCATTTAATTTTGGTGTGCACCATAAAGCTCAAACACACGTGTGTGTCTACATATATATGACCCTGGCTGGCACATTGATCTCCCTGCCAGCACAGTGAAAGAAGTGTTCCTCGCTTCTATCTTTCTGGAGCAGTGTCAGGGTGGGCTCCCAATAATCCACCAATATTTAGTAGAAAAGGATGACAAGACACGTTCTCCAATGCAATAATTTACTGGTTGTTTCTTCAAAGAGAAAATATTTTGTAACAATGCTACTGTACATTTACGAGCATACCATGCTCTTCAAAGCCCGTTGAAGAGCATGGTATGCTCGTAACTGTACAGTAGCATTGTTACATAATATTTTGCCTTTGAAGAAGCAACCAGTAAATTATTGCATTGGAGAACGTGTCTTGTCGTCTTTTTATATTATATAATATAATATAATATAATATAATATATATATATATATATATATATATATATATATATATATATATATATAGTTTAAAACCTTGGATTGCGAGCATAATTAGTTCTAGAAACATGCTTGTAATCCAAAGCACTTGTATATCAAAGCAAATTGCCCCATAAGAAATAATGGAAACTCAAATGATTAGTCCCAAAACCAACCATTTATTCATAAGTCCTTCAGTTTACAGTCATATAAAAAGAATATAACAATGTGATAGCTTGTGTAACCATAAAATGTCCATCCACAAATGGAAGCCTCCACAAGGTGATTAGAAGCAAAAATACAGCAGGAGCTGTATAAAAGAGAAAAGAGGCGCCTCCAAGTGTAGTAATATGTTTCTAAATGTTGTACCTTCATCAAACGTAACCATATTGCTACACTGAGGCCCCATACACACAGGAGTATTTATCCGCGGATACGGTCCAGCGGACCGTTTCCGCGGATAAATCCTCTCGAGGATTTCAGCAGATTTTAATGCGATGGAGTGTACTCACCATCGCATTGAAATCCGCGCCGAAATCCTCTGGTGATGACGTGTCGCGCCGTCGCCGCGATTATGACGCGGCGACGTGCGCGACGCTGTCATATAAGGAATTCCACGCATGCGTTGAATCATTGCGACGCATGCGGGGGATCCCTTCGGACGGATGGATTCGTTGAGTCTGTACAGACCAGCGGATCCATCCGTTGGGATGGATTCCAGCAGATGGATTTGTTCTGCATGTCAGCGAATATCCGATCTGCTGGAATCCATCCCAGGGGAGATATATCCGCGGATAAAGATCCACTGGCGTGTACACACCATAGGATCTATCCGCTGAAACCCATTTGCTGGGATTTGTCTGCGGATAGATTCTATGGTGTGTATGGGGCCTTAGAGGTGCCTCTCTTCTATTTTATACTCCGTTGTGGCATGACGATACTTGTATATCAAGTCAAAATTAATTAAAACATTTTGCTTGTCTTGCAAAACGCTCTCAAACCAAGTTACTCTCAAACCAAGGTTTTACTTTTATTGTTCAGTGAAATAAAAAGGACTTACAGAGAAAAACCTCAGCCCGTTCCGCCCCCTTGCTGTGAGTGACAGGTTATTTACATATCTCATGCACTAGCCTGGAGACAGGCATTATTTTTTAATTCCCACCCCGCTCCTTTTCTAAAGTCGTGTGGTTAATTTTCTGGATTTTGACTGGATGTTCGTGATTATAGCAGAATTTAGTGTAAGGAATAAATAGTAAAAAATGCATGTTGACAAGGGGAGTGTAGAGGAGGGCGGGGAGTCTACTGACATCACGACTCCACCCACAGAGCTCCAGACAACAGATCCACCCACAAAATCTGCAGTTTTTCAGTTCTTATAATATAATATACTTTAAGACTTTGTTTATCTCTACACATCTGTCTATTATTCTGTTGCCAACCTCTGTCTGCATCTTGACCATTCTCTGCCTGACGTTTATGCTTATACCTGATCGATGATTGCTGACCTAGCTTGTCTGACCCTGCATCTAGTCATCCATCTGTCCTGCTCTGCATTGTCTCTGGTGATGCTGCTCCACCATCTACTGTGTGCTGCCAGTCTTACTGCATCTGCTGCCCACCCAGGTTGAGGTCTGCTGTTCTTGTTGCCATCTGTAGCTTCAGCTATCTATCCCAACTATGGTGATGCACCTGCCATGCACCTCTGGGACTAACACAAGATCTTACAGGCCCTCTTACCTTAATTATGCTCTTGTGGCCACTGTCGCAACACCAGTGATCCTTGAGTCGGGGCTGTACGAGAGGTCTCCCTCTACATTTCTGGTTTTGCCACAAGGTATGTGACAGGGCTATATCAAACCAAAGATGAAACATTCCCTGCAGTAAGTCTAAGGACTTTGAAATGTGCTGTTTTCTATGAAAAGCAGAGTCATTAAATGACAAGTTGAATGAGGGGATGCCCTGCATAATAGTCATAATACTGTTGCAAGTAAAGGACATTTGAGTTCTTCTTTAAAGAACTTTAGTAACTGATATCGATTTCTATGTTGCAGAACATCTTACAACAATCTGCAGCATACCTCCTGTGACAGGTTGAGCCTGCGACAGTGTTTAAGATCATGGTTTATGTCCGATTAAATGAGATTTGGTTAGAACCCCCTGTGTGGGAAGATATACTTGAATGAACTTTGATGTTCTTTTAAATAAAAGTGGTCAGGAAAGCCATGAAAACTATTTCTGGCATTGAATAAACTCACTATTTTTTGGTATGCAAGGATCTGGAACTCTGCCATATTTGCCCGCATCCTCCATCAATTGTTAGATGTTGGGGCTTTGTATCTCAATGATAGAGCCAAAATAGTGAGTTTACTCCATGCCAGAGTTTTGGCTTTCCTGCCCACTTTTTTTTAAAAGAATGTCAAAGTTCATACAGGTATGTCTTTCCACACAGGGGGTTCTCACTATCAATATGAATACAACATAACATTCAGCCTCCTGGCTCTCTTGCAGCTTTACTGCTCTGATTGATGGTCAGGAGGACTAAAACGTTACTAAAGCTTAAGGAGGACCAAACACATCCCATTATTCGTGCACAGATGCTGCACCTTAGCATTTTACTTGCAGCTTCCCAGCTGCTCTGTCCCTCGTGGACTCTCTTAGGCAGTTGGGTGGGGTATTTAGCTCTCACGCTGGCTCTCATATGAAGCCAGCACACACCTGTGCCATTAGCTCTCTACAAAATCTGGTGTAATCCACCATTTTAAACAGTGTCACAGGCTCGGCCTGCCTCACTCCACAACACCAGGCCGTATGTAAAAATGTTCATCACCATAGGTATACCACACTGTCTTATATGTAAAACCTCCATACATTGTTGGCCATAAATTGGCTTCTGATAACTCTAGATCATGGGTGCTCAACCTGTGGCCCTCTAGCTGTTGCAAAACTACAAGTCCCATGAGGCATTGCAAGGTTGAACAGTTACAAACACGACTCTCAAAGGCAAAGGCATGATGGGACTTGTAGTTCTGCAACAGCTGGAGGGCAACAGGTTGAGCACCCATGCTCTAGATCATAGAACGAGTAACAGCATTAGAAGCTTAATTTATCGCAGGAATACTGATGCTCCCAATTTTCTTACACAGCTTGCAGGTTGATAGCATAAGGACTCATTTTATCTTTCCATGTTTAAACTGGCCCCCACTTACTTTATTTCATCCAGTGAATATTTTGGATGTCCCAATTGGTCATATACCTTTCTTACTTAATAAATCTTTCGTACACATATGCAAATAAAAAACTAAGTATATAATAATTATAAAAATAGTGATTACATAAAATTATAACCTTTTACAATTCTTGCATCATTACAAATATCAGTTTGTTCAGGATAGTAAATTGTTAATATAAAATAATATTTTGCTAAGTAAACAATATAAAAAATATACACGTTTGATAAAATGTTAGTTGTACAACATTGAAGTAGCTTTCAATTTTCAACCTCATCGGTTATGAAGGTCTGTGTAATTGTTTATGTATCTTGTTGTTCTGCTATGTATCCTATGCATGTAAATGTCTGATGCAGACTTATTGTTCCAGCCATCCATAACAAATAAGGGTGTTTGCAAATTGACCACAATTTTAATAATGGATGTTGCTCATAACATACCAAGCCACTTTAACTGGACCCAGCATTGACTTTACCTGTTTTGCAACCAAACGAATATAATAAAATGTCAAACCAAAACATCATGCTTGAAATAATAGCAATGGCTTGATATTCTTGGCAGTGATAGACACTTGAGAGAAAAATGAAATTATGTGCATTAATTATAAAAGACTAATTAAAATCAGTAGTTAAATATGCAAAAAAGATGAATGATAATGAGGCTGAGCAATACCGCAGAGTGTAGCACTTTATAAATTACTCAGATGGGCCATGGAGATTGATCTAGCGAGAGAAGAATCTGGAGTCTTTGGGGGAAAAGATTAAAATGTGAAAATCTTTTTTTTCTATTCTCAAATATCACAAATCATATAGTATACACACTGGCTTTGTTGAATCAAAATAAGCTTTAATCTTAAAATAAGATGAGCGCCTAGAATAGATAAGTGTTATGGAAAAGCAGTGTGTTGAGTTATAGTGTGAAACGTACATAATGGTAAGCCATTGCTGGAGGTGGTAGAATGTTGGGATTTTTTCAAAACAGAGAGCTGCGGGGGACAAAGAAAAACAAAAGGTATGTGATATGTGAGAAAGATAATCATCAACATATGTATGTCAGCCTGAAAAAGGGGGTTAGATCACAAAATAAATATTATATATTCCGTTCACATGCTTCAAAGCGCAGCTTCTTATATTGCAGTTCTAAGTAAAAAAAGCAAGAGCAATAGCACACCTGACATTGTCACATGTATCAAAGGTGGAAGGTTCTCTTGCTAGAGCCTAATTATCTTTCAGTGTGCTGATATCACTATTAGCATGCAGCAAGCATCCTAATAAACTGGCTGACATAAATGGGAACAAAATAGATGAGCTGGCCGATGTATACATTGTTTGCATATTTTTGAAAGGAGAATATGAAAGCTTTCTACTACTCTCAAAAGAACAGCTATTAAGTATTAATGCCGCTGGGATATTAGGCTTTTGTGACACTCATTCTGGCATATATTTTTGGTAAACAAAACAACCAAGAGCCTGGTTGCTTAGAGTTAAGACAGACAGCTATGTACATATTTGGGGGCCAGAGCACTAAAGCAATTTTACTCAACAAGATTCTGATGATTTTTTTTCTTTTAAATCTAACATTTTTCCACAACATGATTAGTTAATAAAAGTGGACAAAGTTTAGTCCAAAGCTTCAATATTTCATCAATTGAATAGGGAGAAATTTACTAAAACTGGAGCACATAAAACCTTGTGCAGCTGTGTAGTGTATCCAATCCTATTCTAGGTTGTATTGTCAATGCCTAGTTGAACAAGCTGAAGTTAGAAGCTGATTGGTTACTATACACAGCTGAACCAGATTGTGTGTGCAGCAGTTTTAGTAAATGCCCCCCAATGTGTTTACAATGCTGTGTTTTTACAAATATCTTATGTAGCAATACCCCCGGAGGAGCTGCTGGTTGTTTTGGGTGGCACATTTACCTCGTGGCTCCCCCGAATTCCTAGGGGTGAATGATGCGTATTGCATTTGGTAGAAGTAAAGGAATGTCCGCAACAGGTGCTCTTTGTTGTGCTCTTTATTACCCAGCCGGGTATAAACAATAAACTTGTGGTGAGGAAAGTAAAGTTGAAGAAGAAAGGAGAACAGCAGATTCAGGCGTGATATTAGGGAAACAGTCCTGCTCCCAAGCGTAATACTTCTCTGCGCCACTCCTTTGTGAGTGGGTTTAGCGTACCCGGACAGGCTTTTCTCACTGACCTGGCAGATGGAGTATCACTCGAACATTTGTAGGATAAAGTCCCTGCCACAGACCCTCCTTGGTGAACTTGAACTTGAGGAAAAGTCTCTGCCACAGACCCTCCTTGGTGAACTTCAGAAAGACACCTCTGCCACCGGCCCTCTGTGATTTGTAGTTACGGAGATGTCCCTCTTTAGATAAATTATGCCTGGATCTCCTTCAACTTGTCGGCCAGGTACTGACTGACAGGTGATCAATCCTTCAGTGTCCGGCTACCTTGATCCCCGGTGGTTTGTCAAGGCCCTTTTTGATCGTCAGCCTCTCAATGGTGCTCCTCAGACGGACTCTCCACCGAACAGCAAATACAATTTGGGATCCTCAAAGGTGGGAAACCCAGTCGCTCACTGGGTCCCCTTCGCTGTTCAGATGCTCCGGACCAACATGGTCCCGAAACTAGGAACACTGTGTGGCACGCACGCCCCGGTAGGCCATAACACCGGGGCGCCGTGATGTGGTCACCCTAAAGGTGGGTACCACACTCAAAAAAGTAAACCCAGAACCAATGGAGTCTGCCTCATAAATACCCCTCCCCAGCATGCACAGTGAGGTTGAACCCTTCTGATTGGCTGCTGGGAAAGAGCACCCAAACCTTGACCCCACTGCTGCCACCTGCAGCACTGGGGTTGGAAGAACACCCCAATGCAACAGAATAACCTACAGCACAGCCAAGCTGAGACAGAGACCCTGTTTTGAACTTAACAATTTGGATCAGAGTTTAACTATACTCTGATCTCTCTTTAAATTTAACTAGCACCGGTACTATAAAGTACACAGGCGCTACACTTATTTTATAGAATATCTTTCCCCAAATGTGAAGGCTGCCATTGCTGTCTTCTGTCTGTATACTGAGTTTCCGAATCCATGTACTTGTTGCAATTTAGTGACTCAGAAAGTATTAAAAGCAGGGGGTCAGCATAACAGCCTGGAAACTAACATTTTTAGAAGGAGGTCAGCAATGGCAGTTCCTATAATTCTTTTATGACTTATGTATAGGGATGAGCCCGATGTTCGAGACAAAAGTAAGTTTGACTTAAAGGGGTTGTAAAGGTAAAAGTTTTTTTTACCTTAATGCATCCTATGCATTAAGGTAAAAAAACATCTGACAGCACCGCCCCCCCGAGCCCCTGTTTTACTTACCTCACCGTTTGAAAGTCCCGGGCGCGTGCTTGTCATCCTGTTCAGTTCCCAGCCTGGCCGTTGATTGGCTAGCCTGGGCGGATTGATAGCAACGCAGGCATTGGCTGGCGCTGTTGTCAATCACAGTGGATGACAAGGTGCGCCGGGGGTCGGGGCCGAGTGATACAGTCGGCGGCTATGGCCGCCGCTGTATCACAGGAGCACGCTCGCAAAAGCTTTCCACCATGCAAGCTCGCTCGCATGAAGGTAGAAAGCTTTTGCGAGGAGGAGCCGAGACAGCCGCCGAGGGACCCCAGAAGACAGGATTCGGGGACACTCTGTGCAAAACGAGCTGCACAGTGGAGGTAAGTATAACATGTTTGTTATTTAAAAAAAAAAGAAATTCTGCCTTTAGTGTTCCTTTAAACATCGTGTGTTCGCTGAACAGCGAAAATTATGCGAGGTTGAAATTCAAAAGCTGCGGAACGCCGTTAAAGTCTATGGGACATTAACATGAATAACCAAAAGTGCTGATTTTAAAGGCTTATTTGCAATCTCTTGCCATAAAAAGTGTTTGGGAACCCTGGTCCAGGGAACATGTATCAATGCAAAATAAAGTTAAAAATTAGCAAAATAAAAAAACAGCAATTTTTTTCAGGAGCAGTGATTTTAATTATGCTTAAAGTGAAACAATAAAAGTAAAATATTCCTTTAAATATTGTGCCTGGGGGGTGTCTGTAGTATACCTGGAAAAGTGGCACACTCCCCATGTTTAGAACAATACCACAGCAAAATGAAATTTCTAAAGGAAAAAAGTAATTCAAAAACTTGCTGATTTAATGAATTGTCGGATCTCGACACTATAGATTAAAAACAAATTGAAAAAAAAATGGCATGCCCCCCCCCCCCCCCCCAGTCCATTACCAGGCTCCTTGGGTCTTATATGATCAGTAAAGGGAACCCTGAACCAAAAAAAAAAAAAAAATGCGTGAGGTCCCCCTAAAATCCATACTAGGCCCTTCAGGTCTGGTATGGATTTTAAGGGGAACCCTGCACCAAAATACAAAGTGTAGGGTTCCCCTAAAATCTATACCAGATCCTTATCTGAGCATGCAACCTGGCAGGCTGCAGGAAAATAGATGGGGGGACAAGAGAGTCCTCAACATGTCACCCCAAAAGCACCCCCAAAGCACAAGGGCCTCATCACCACAACCCTTCCCCGGTGGTTGTGGGGGGTCTTTAACAAGGGGACCCCCAGATCCCAGCCCCCCCTATGTGAATTGGTAATGGGTACATTGTACACCTACCAATTCACAAAAAAAGGGTCAAAAATAGTAAAAATGACAGAAGACACTTTAGCACAAGTCCTTTATTAAAAAAGAAGAAAAGAAAAATGTCTGTGATGTAAATCCATCTCACGCCACCCGATTGTAAGGGCTTACCTTGGCTGGAGTCCATATTGCAGAGTTGTAAGCTCACACTTACAAATACACACAGCCCACGGTAACAAAGTAAGAAGCTACCTGGGCTGTGAGTCTGTGCACGGGGCTTGACAGGAATTTGCCAAAGGATGGTCAAAGTTAAGCCGTGGTCATGGATTCCAGAATTCAGAATACACGATAAACATAGCCAGGGTCAGAAGCCGGAGTCAGTCTTGTAGCTGAAACAAATCACAGGAATACAGGTACACAGGCACCTTTGGCAATAACAGGACAATCACAATGAACTGACAAATCCCTCAGAGTGAGGCAGTGTTTTATGCCCTGGTTGATTGGGTAACCTGCCTCAGCTGGACCAGGAGAGACAAGTGCAGATTGCAAGGAGATCCAGAGAAAAGTGATCAGCACATCATTCAGAACCACCTTAGCTGGAAAGCAAGCAGAATACCAAACTGATGAGTGGCTCAGCAGTAAAGAACCGAAGCAGCAACAGAGAGGTCCCAGGTTCGATACCACCCAGAGCCACTTGGGGCACGACCACGCCTTGCCGTCTGCTTGGCACGGTAGGGACCGTGACACCGATGAACCGGAAAAGAAAAAAATGCAACAGCTCTGCCTCCATGGTAGGCTCCCGCCGAGTGACACTTATTCTCGATGACAGCTGTTATATAGCCAACAGCCACCCGGTTATGTAAACGGGTTACCCCGCCTTCCTCTGACGTCACATGGCGCCAGATTTGTTGGTTTATCATTTTACATTGTTTGGAGCTCTGTACTTGAGTATGAATATTCAAAAACTTATGCAAAGTCAGAATTTCTTCATGAGATAAATTCACCTATTTCATAACTATTCATCTGGGTAGAGGTAAAAGTTGTTCTCTTATCACTTTTTATATGACTTGCATCTATTAAACTTTAAAATACCTTCCCTTCAAAAAATAAAACAGGTCTCTTTGGGGGGATCTATGACATTATGTACCAAATTTGTGTGCAGTAAAGGAACCTTGATTCCAAGCCACAACTTAAAACCAAGCCACAAGGTGGGTAACAGATAAGACACCAGTCCTTCCACCATCAGCAGGGACACCAAGTGCCTCCATTATCAGTTGGTTACTAATTCTTGTATATAGGCATCCAAACCCAGAAGGTTGCATGTGGTGTTCAGGCCAGTATGGATAACCACAAGGGTTAAAGGGGTTGTAAAGGTACAATTTTTTTTCCAAAATAGCTTCCTTTACCTTAGTGCAGTCAGTCCTCCTTCACTTACCTCATCCTTTGATTTTGCTTTTAAATGTCCCTATTTCTTCTGAGAAATCCTCACTTCCTGTTCTTCTGTCTGTAACTCCACACAGTAATGCAAGGCTTTCTCCCTGGTGTGGAGTGTCATGCTCGTCCCCTCCCTTGGACTACAGGAAAGTCAGGATGCCCACTTACACACAGCTCCTTTCTCTATCTGCAACGTAGAGAGCGTTCTGACTCTCCTGTAGTCCAAGGGAGGGGGCGAGCATGACACTCCACACCAGGGAGAAAGCCTTGCATTACTGTATGGAGTTACAGACAGAAGAACAGGAAGTGAGGATTTCTCAGAAGAAATAAGGACATTAAAAAGAAAAAGAGAGAAAGGATGACAGTCCGCAGTGGATTGTAATGAACTGGGAGCTGTGTGGTAGCCCTTAGTGGAGAAAAAAGCTGGCTGTGTTGGGGAGCAAGATGAGCCTGGAATCCATGTAGGGAGACTGGCGTCAGGCTGCCCTGTGTGGCCGTAATGGTATATCCCGAAATCGGATGTCCGCCCAAAGACGATTTGTCCAGCTAAGAGTAGTGAGAGGAGCTGTCAGTCCAACCACTGTGTGAGCCAATCGGGATGAGTTTTGGAAGATTAACCACGCCTCCTTCATCAGCCTGATTGTTTGAAAATACCTCAGGAAAATTACAGAGCTGTTAATTATCCTCATGACATCCAAGTTAGTAGATTATTTCAATAAATTGGAAATTACAGGGGAACCCTGTATAACCTGTGATGTATATAAAATACAATGGAAAAATAGGTGTTTACTGCGCTGTACCTCAAAAATTTTAAATAAATAAAACATATGATGCTGCAACTTTCAAGTGAGACACACACACACACCAGAATAGCAAAGAAAATATATAAAGCTGCGCAAGAAAAAAATGTGATTGTGTATATATGTATATACAAGAATTAGTTGAAATATAAGTGGAGAAAACTGTCTCCTGTCTCCTTCACAGAACTTCAGTGAAAATTCACACACACCGGTATAATACCTTGTGCTCACTATACACTCTTAAAATATATATGTGATTAAAATTGCGGGCAAATTGCCCCTAAATGATATAAACATGTTGAAATGTCCACAGCAAAGGTAAAGTTCCAAACATAAGGGGATCGCCCAAGATGTAAATTTCATATAAAAAAGTCCACAGTGACAGATGAATAACACCCAGGAAAGAGTGAATGAGTAAAGGAATCCTCCACCACCAGGTACTAGCGGCTTACTAGACTGTATGATCCCCTGATTAAGGGAGATCACATATGCTTTATGGCTTGTTTCCCAGCCCTGGGTCTTTGCATCTCAGCGGGAAGGATTATCACTAATATTCAGCTCTCACGTCTACCTTAGCAGGTATTCAGATGGCCCATGTGGAACAAGAAAACACTTCCATAGTGTAACCCATACAAAATGTTTTTATTAAAAGATTAAAATTGCACTTACAAGCACTCCACTCCACTCCACACATAAAGACATCTCTCTGTCCCTCTTCCCCTTTCTTTCTTCTCTGTCCTTCTTTTTTCCCCTTTCCTCTCCATCCCACGTGTCTCTCTCTCTCTCTCCCTACTTCTGCACCTCTCTTAGTGTGCGGTTCAGTTAGCAGTGCATTTAGTCATTAAGTGATATTTACCCATATTGACTGCATGAGCAGTCGCAGGCAGACACCTTGAGTCACATAGGCCGTGCGTTACTATATGGGGCGGCGTGGGACTCCGGGGCCTTGGATCCCAGGGCGCAGTGTGAACCCTAGAGGGGCGCCCGGGGAGATGAGTGTCACGGGGCCCGCGCAGCGGTAGTATACAAGCCTGGCTGCCTTACGGGCAGACACAAGGCCGACAGCACAACCACGGACACTATAGTCGGGCTGAGAGGCTATGTTATGTTTGCATTGTTGTTAGACGAATAACTACAGATCTCTGTTATAACATAAGCTATGTACTGTAATGTGCCATTGTCTTCTGGCATTTTGTTATGATAAAACCTTCAATAAAAATCATTAAATATTAAAAATTGCACTTACAATTAGGTGAATGTATATAGGCGATACAATTTGTAACACGAGCCGGCCAGCTCTCGATCACAGTCCGTAGCTTCCGGGACTGGCATGGTACGCGATGACGTCAGCACGCTGCTAACCCTACGCCGTTTCGTCTTAATAGACGTCTTCCAGGGGCACGGGCGGCGTACTGACTCACCGCCTTAAATGTCATTCAATGCAATAGGTAACACCCAGCTCTGACTTCCTAGTTGTCCCAGCTAAAGTATCGCCATCTTGATTACTGGCACATACCCTAGGTGCATAGCCTAAAACGAAGGTATATTGCCAATATCCCTCATTACCATCATTATATTGACATTATTGCGTGTCTGTAAATGAATAGAATATAAAATTAAAACTAAAAATGTAAAATCTATTGAGCAGGAAAAAATAGCATCCATCCACGCCATGCGCCATCACCTTCTAGAGGCTAGCAGCGGAATTGGGGGGGTCAGCATAGCTCAAAGGAATATCTTCTAGGAAGCCAATATATGCTTTATATGTCTAATTGAAGGTCAACAGTATGTTTGAATTCAATTTCATAATGTTACTATAGATCACCAGGACATAATAATAGTAGTTATAAACTAAATTAATATCTGTGTTGGAAAAAAAAGGAAAAGAAAAAACTAACATGATAATGTGTTGAAAAAAAAGGAAAAGAAAAAACTAACATGATAATTGTGTGACGTAGAAAAATGTGCTGTATCTGGATGAGTACTGTGTTTAGACAAACTCAGCCATATACTTAATATGTGTGCTCTATGTTGACTGCTATCAACCAAAGAGCTTGGGAACTCAATGTGCTAAAGTGAGACACTGTGTGTCCACATAATCCCACACTATCCGCTTATCAGGCATTATGTGTGTGTGTATATTGCATACACATAAAAATAAATTATGTGTTCTCATATATAGTGATAAAAAATCAATCAAAAAGATCAAAAGGAAAAAAAGGATTTAGGTCCAAGAAACTGTTCCTGTTCTGGTTGATATCTTGAAGTTTTCAGTTCAACTGTTTTTTGTTGCCTTGTTGCCCTACATATAGACACCTGCTAATGTATATGACATAGTTATTTTAGTTTTTCTTTTTCCTTAATACAGCAGATCAATCTTTGGACCAAAGAAAATAGTTCAAGAGAGTCGTTACTCCCCCTTATCTTGTATTTAGTCTGTTGCACTGTACTTCCCGGGTAAGGCGGGCTCCCCCCAGGCCTTTGAGCCGTTCCAGTTTGGTCCCCCAATGTGGGGGCCTGGCCTACTCGGGGGTCTAGGAGGAACTCTTTTTGCTACTAAGGGCTCTGCCCTCTTACACAGAAACGTTATAGTATCTGGAGGCGGCAGGAGCAGATGACCTGCTCCTCCACTTGTCCCTGACTGAGAAAATATTTATATATATATATTTTTTTTTGTTTTTCTCTATTCCCAGTTAGAGACTGCTACCTCCCCCAGATCACAGGGGTGACTTGTTCTTTATTATAAATGGGGAAGGGTTCTGTGGTGTGCGGGAATAGGTTCTCACACACCATTGAGGTTTGGGAAATTGATTTCCACTTGTTAATGGATGTTAACATGCTATGTCTCTCATGCTTCCTCCTAGAACGTCCACCTCTTCCCTCTACGACCTCCACTTCTTCTCTTCTCTCTCGAAGGTCACCTAGTCGTCCATTCTCTTCCAAATCAGAGGTACTCCTCTGCTCTGCACAAGGTAAGTCCCACTTAGTCATGGTAGCTATCCCCTCCTCTGATCCATGCACGTAAATGACAACACCACCGCAACTACAAATAGTCTCACACAATGTGCAGGGCCTTAAAGGGTTTGTAAAGGATTTTTTTTTTATCTTAATAGCTTCCTTTACCTTAATGCAGTGCTGTTTTCATGTCCTCATTGTTTGTTTTTGCTCTCAAGTTGCTGTAATTCTTCTCTGATCTCCACACTTCCTGGTTGTCTGTTTCCTGATAACCACAGTACTGGGAGCTTTCTCTCTGTGGTCACTAATCAAGGAGGTGTGATTACTATTTGTCTAAAACCCCTCAGCACCAATCAGTTTTGTTTTCCAAACCATTGCCCTGTATTGGCTCTGTGGCTCTGTACAGCAGAGAAGCAGGAAACATGCAAAAACAAAACTAGAAACAACAGGTACATTATATGATTGATTTTTATCTATTTTTAATCGTTTTTAAAAGGAATCAGTTAACTATTATGGGCCAGATCCACAAAAACCTGACGTAACTTAAAAAATCCAATTTAAGTTACACTGCCTTAAAGTTTCTACCTAAGTGCCTGATCCACAAAGCACTTATCTAGAAATTTCAGGCTGTGTAACTAAAATTCCGCCGGCGCAAGGCGTTCCTATTCAAATGGGGCGAGTCCCATTTAAATGAGGCGCGCTCCCGCGCCGGCCGTACTGCGCATGCGCGCCGGCCGTACTGCGCATGCGCGAAGTTACGTTACGCCGAGTTTTGAGGATCGCGACGGCTTAAAGTTGCGTCAGGGATAAAAAAAATGACAGCGGCATGCATTCCTGAGGGAGAACTCCATGCCCATTTTCAAAGAAAAAAACGGCATGGGTTCCCCCCCCAGGAGCATACCAGGCCCTTAGGTCTGGCATGGGTTGTAAAGAGACCCCCCCACGCCGAAAAATTTACGTAGGGGGTCCCCCTACAATCCATACCAGACCCGTATCCAAAGCACGCTACCCGGCCGGCCAGGAAGGGAGTGGGGACGAGCGAGCGCCCCCCCCCCTCCTGAGCCGTGCCAGGCCGCGTGCCCTCAACATGGGGGGGTTGGGTGCTCTGGGGCAGGGGGGCGCACTGCGGGCCCCCCCACCCCAGAGCACCCTGTCCCCATGTTGATGAGGACAGGACCTCTTCCCGACAACCCTTGCCATTGGTTGTCGGGGTCTGCGGGCAGAGGCTTATCGGAATCTGGGAGTCCCCTTTAATAAGGGGGCCCCCAGATACCGGCCCCCCACCCTAAGTGAATGGATATGGGGTACATCGTACCCCTATCCATTCACCTGGAGGCAAAAAGTAAAAGTTAATAAACACACAACACAAGGCTTTTTAAAATATTTTATTATTCTGCTCCGGACGCCCCCCCTGTCTTCGTTATTAGCTCAATTACCAGGGGGGGCTTCTTCTTCCGCTCTCCGGGGGTCTTCTCCGCTCTCCGGGGGGGCTTCTCCGGACTCCGGGGGGGGCTTCTCCGGACTCCGGGGGGCTTCTTCCATCTTCTCCCCTCTTCCGCTCTTGACTCGGCGAACCCCGGTTCTTCTGCAGCTCTCCGGTGCCTTCTTCTTCAGCGCTGGCTGCCTGCTATGTTTGTGTGTTAGCTCGATTTCTAACAGGCAGCCAGCGCGGTCTTCTGTGGCGTCAGGGTCTTCTCTTCCTTTCTTCCGATGTTGCCTCGTCGCCTCTTGTCGCTGTAATGATGGAAGCGCGCCTTGCATCCCATTTATATAGGCATCACCGTCCCATCATGCTCCGGTAGGTACCCACGTGGTGGGTGCACGTGGGTAGGCACCCACCACGTGGGTACCTGCCGGAGCATGATGGGACGGTGATGCCTATATAAATGGGATGCAAGGCGCGCTTCCATCATTACAGCGACAACAGGCGACGAGGCAACATCGGAAGAAAGGAAGAGAAGACCCTGACGCCACAGAAGACCGCGCTGGCTGCCTGTTTGAAATCGAGCTAACACACAAACATAGCAGGCAGCCAGCGCTGAAGAAGAAGGCACCGGAGAGCTGCAGAAGAACCGGGGTTCGCCGAGTCAAGAGCGGAAGAGGGGAGAAGATGGAAGAAGACCCCCGGAGTCCGGAGAAGCCCCCCCCCGGAGAGCGGAAGAAGAAACCCCCCCCGGAGAGCGGAGAAGACCCCCGGAGAGCGGAAGAAGAAGCCCCCCCTGGTAATTGAGCTAATAACGAAGACAGGGGGGGCGTCCGGAGCAGAATAATAAAATATTTTAAAAAGCCTTGTGTTGTGTGTTTATTAACTTTTACTTTTTGCCTCCAGGTGAATGGATAGGGGTACGATGTACCCCATATCCATTCACTTAGGGTGGGGGGCCGGTATCTGGGGGCCCCCTTATTAAAGGGGACTCCCAGATTCCGATAAGCCTCCGCCCGCAGACCCCGACAACCAATGGCAAGGGTTGTCGGGAAGAGGTCCTGTCCTCATCAACATGGGGACAGGGTGCTCTGGGGTGGGGGGGCCCGCAGTGCGCCCCCCTGCCCCAGAGCACCCAACCCCCCCATGTTGAGGGCACGCGGCCTGGCACGGCTCAGGAGGGGGGGGGGCGCTCGCTCGTCCCCACTCCCTTCCTGGCTGGCCGGGTAGCGTGCTTTGGATACGGGTCTGGTATGGATTGTAGGGGACCCCCTACGTCGATTTTTCGGCGTAGGGGGGGTCCCCTTACAACCCATACCAGACCTAAGGGCCTGGTATGCTCCTGGGGGGGAACCCATGCCGGTTTTGTTTTTTACAAATTGACGTGGAGTTCTCCCTCGGGAAAGCATACCAAATGCCGTCGCTGGAATGGGCCTTTACAAGGTGTGACTAACTTTACACTTTGTAAAACGAGCCCTAATTTTACACTTGCAAAATAACACTTACGGCGCAAAAAGGAAGCTAGAAAGCTTTGTGGGTCGCCTTAAGTGCTAATTTGCATACTAGCAACGGCATTTCGACTCGAAATGCCCCCAGCGGCGGATGCGGTACTGCATCCTAAAATTAGGTAGTGTAATTCAATTACACATGCCGGATCTTCTGTGTAACTTTGGAAAAAGCCTTTTGAGGATCGTTTCCAAAGTTACACACAGACTGAACAGCAGTTAAGTCGGAGTATCTCTTTTGAGGATAACCCCCTATGTCTCTATACCCTGTAAAAAAAATGTATTTACAACTCCTTTAACTCCCCGGTCAAATAAAGGAAATTGTTTAAGCTATATCAATCCCAAAAGTCTGATATCCTTTTACTTCAAGAGACCTACTTCCCCAAGTCTTACAACCCATCATTTATTCACCAACACTTCCCCCAATTTTTTATCTCCGACACAGAGAACAAAACAAAAGGAGTAGCTTTCTGTTTTTCCAAACATTTAAACTTCTCTATGTCGCACACGTCCAGGGACCCTCAGGTAGATACAGTACATTTTGATAAAAGGCACCATAGATTGAACACTATATTCTTTCATATCATACTACACCCCAAATAAGGCCCACGACAATTTTTTGCATACCCTTACACCTCTGCAATCATTATTCTAGGGGGGACTGGAACATAGCGTTTGATCTCACTCTCGACAAATTGGATTCGGGCAGGCCACACTCCAGGAAAATTCTCAAACAAAGCATAAAAATTGCCAAACTACTATATGAATCAGAAAAAGCAACCAAAAATTTTTTTGGGGAAAAACAATGCGCTAAACTGTATATAGTGATTTAGAAGAATGCTGCCAGTACCAAAAATTGTAGATACAAAATAAAAAAATGTGTTATAGTATAAGGTACAGCGCTAAAACAATATATTGATAACACCAAAAACTCAAATGAAAAGTTGAGAGACAATTGCCACGCATGTACAAGAGAAATCGTATGTGAATAACAATGCTCCAGAGACAAAAATGTGTAGAATAACAATAAAGTGAATATAAACAATTACATAGATAAGTGAATTTTGCAATCCAATATAATATAATAGTGAATGAGTCCCATAAATCACAAATAAATGTGTATAACTCCAGGAATTTCTTCTTCTAAGTAAACAAAAACTTTGTGGAAAAGCCAGAAAGCACACTCCTTCCACCAAGGGGAACACCCAAGTGCTGATGATGCAGTCTCCTTACCAACAGGTGTGACCACAATTACGGCGGTCAATATAAGCCCAGGGTGTTTAAAGTCTTGCTAAAGACTTGTGGCTGAAGCTGGTTGTCTGCAGTAGATCGAGCACTCAATAGTATCTCCTGGAAATGAAAACAAAGAAAATGCCATAGTATATACTGCGTTAAAATGATTTAATAAAAAAAGTGATATTGCACTTACAAAAAGTAGGTAGATATGCGCAGTGTATATAAATACAAGTGCGGTATCTCTCGGCATCTCCTCCAGGTCTCCTCCGCTGAGTTAGTCTGAGCTCTGTGCTATCCTCCACGATATGCCAAGTACCATGGTGTTATGTATATATAATTTGTAGCATGTGTATGCGATTTTGTGGATGCAATTTTTGTCATTCAGTATGCTTTATACTATATCACAAGGCATAATAAAATGCTCTTTGCTAAGACTGCTCTTTGTTATACACCTCTCATTGTAAGTCCTCAACCAACTCCCCCTTTTTGTGTTGATATCTAATTAAGTAATACTGTATATCTTATATGCTTACTCCGCATGGTAATTGGCCTCATTTAAAGTCCCGCTGACCAAACTCTCTTTTTTATGTAGGATTGCTGTCATTCAGCTTGTCGCTACAATAACATTTCTGTTTCATTTATATATTGTTTTTTTATGGAGACCCTTGGTCCACTCTAAAATTTTCTTTAAATGCTCTTCCGTAGCTCAATTCATTCCTTTCTGTAGAGTTTAATTGTCTTACAACATTATACACTTCTTTCATTCCCACATTTTGCACATCTAAACCGATATCACAATTTGCATATTTAAACCGACATTACATTTCCTTTAAATTTCTGCCATTAGGGAGGAACACTGGCAGCCACCTTACCATTGAGGACCAGTTTATAACGCTATGATGGGCATTCTTTTCCCTCTTCTGTCTTTTAAATAATTAATCGTTTTCTGTAAGTATTCATTTCGTCAATCTAAATTCAATTTGCATTCCAGGTTAATTTATTTAACCTATGGCTATACCCTGTTTTTGATTTTTTGCTTTTTTGTGTTTTTGTTTTTTGATTTGTTTCTTCCAGCCCTAGCCGCATTGCATGCTCAATTAGCATTTATTTGTGACATTTGCCGGAACCTAGTGTTGGCCCTTTTCAGGGTTTACGTCTCCATCCTTGTCCCGGGGGGGCTGCTGAGCACCCTACTCTGTGATCTGTGGTTGGTAAGCGTTTTTTGTTTACCCTTCCCCCTTTTGAAATACCCCTCGGCCTCCAGTCAGATATGTATTGTACCCAGGCCCGTTGCAACAAGACAGGCAAAAGAAGCAATTGCTTGGGGCCCCGAGCTGGCCTGGGGCCCCAGCATCCAACGGCTTGAAGAGGCACAGGCAGCAGCCAGCAGGAAGGATTTTTTGCAGAAGCATCTTTCTTTAATGGGGATACTGTCTGTGGAATGTGAATATCACAAGTTACCAAAATTCACCTTCACCCTTGCCGAGCCGCCGTGTCACCGCGTCCTATATGCTGCACCCGGCGGGACTGACAGGAAGTGCACACACTGAGTGCTCTGTGCTCACTTCCTTTCAGTCCGGCCGGCAAGGAACAACAAACTGAATCTCCTTCCGGCTGTCGTGCGGTACGCGGTAGGGAGGGGGGTTAAAAAGAACACGGGGGGGTCATTACAGTCATTACAAAATATGTTAGCTGACCATAAATATTAATATTAATTAAACTACATCCTGGATATTATCTTACGTATCATAAACAAAACAATTACCATAGATTTCTTTACCATCCCATTTCCATCTTATAGCTTCTTTTTTGAATCGGGTAATATTTATTAAAGCTTTTTGCAAAAATGTACAAAGCAGAGAAAAGACTCTACTGTAGAGTCGTTTCTCTATACGGCGGTGACACGGCGGCTCGGCAAGGGTGAAGCTGAAATCTATAGTAATTGTTTTGTATATATTACCTGATTCAAAAAATAAGCAATAAAACCCCTTTCACACTGGAGCGTATTGCATGCACTATAGCATTAAAAATAGCGCCTGCAAACTGCCTTAAGAAGCTGCTCAATTGTCTCCAGTCTGAAAGCCCTCTGGTTTTCACACTGGAGCATTACACCAGCAGGACGGTAAAAAAAGTGTAAAAAAAAGTCCTGCTAGCCGCATGTGGTTAAAAAAATAGTTATTCCACTCACATGCAAAACTCTTGAATAAAAGTTAACAACGCCGGTTGGAAACACAACTTACACAGTTTGGAATACTGCCCTGTGGCCCAGTCTCCCAAGGGAGGGGATCATGCTCTGCTTCAGTATGTCACAATACATGTTGGCATTCATGGTTCCCTCAATGAATTGTAGCTCCCCAGTGCAGGCAGCACTCATGCAGCCCCAGACCATGACACTCCCACCACCATGCTTGACTGTAGGCAAGACACACTTGACTTTGTACTCCTCCCTGGTTGCTACCACACACCATCTGAACCAAATAAGTTTATCTTGGTCTCATCAGACCACAGGACATGGTTCCAGTAATCCATGTCTTAAGTCTGCTTGTATTCAGCAAACAGTTTGGGGGCTTTCTTGTGCATCTTCTTTAGAAGAGGCTTCCTTCTGGGACGACAGCCATGCAGATCAATTTGATGCAGTGTGTGGCGTATGGTCCGAGTACTAACAGGCTGATGCCCCACCCCTTTGACCTCTGCAGCAATGCTGGCAGCACTCATATGCCTATTTCCCAAAGACAACCTCTTGATATTGTTGTAATATTAATATAGATGTGTAGGTATTTAAAATATTGTGTTATATGTATGTCATGGTATACATACAGGCATTCAAGGTTACACATCAAAAGGTGTTTGCTGACCAAAAGGGTAAGTGGTCAAACACAGATCAAAGGAACAGCTGAGGACCCTTTGATGTGTTAATCTTATCTAAGATTACCTAAGTGTGTGAGATGGCCTGATACTTCCTTACATACATGAGGAAGTATCTATTGATGGTAATTAGACTTGGGGGTTTTCATTCAGGGAAACAGTTGGTTGACCTGGAAGAACCACTCCCTCCAGTGGGAGACCAGCTTTTGAGGCAGTCAAGCTGGCATTCAGTCTGGTCTTCACTGAGAAATATGGCACATGTCTAGGAATTATATACTCTGTTGGATTTTTGTATCGTCTGTGGAATTTGGACTTTATTCTGTATTGGAAGTCAGTTAATTAAAATTGCGTTCTCTGGAGAGCCTGGTGTGTTGCTGCGAAACAACGTAATTTATAGTCATCATACTATACATCTATATCACTACATTTATTGAACATTTATGAGATCACTACAGATATGACGCTGTGCATGTGCTCTCAACTTCTTTGGTCAACCATGGCGAGGCCTGTTCTGAGTGGAACCTGACTTGTTAAACCGCTGTATGGTCTTGGCCACCATGCTGCAGTTACTGGGTTTTGGCAATCTTTTTATAGCTTACACCATGTTTATGTTGAGCAACAATTCTTTTTTTAGATCCTCAGAGAGTTCTTTGCCGTGAGGTGCCATGTATAACTTCAGTTACCAGTATGAGAGAGTGAGAGCAATAACACCAAATTTAACACACCTGCTCCCCATTCACGTTTGAGACCTTGTA